>NC_056527.1:108291815-108536398 GCF_019175285.1 Sceloporus undulatus
TCTACCTCCCACTCAGGAGGAGCCTCATTTTCAGAGCCAGGGGCCAATATCTGAAGAACAGGCATTGAAATGAAAAGGTCACAAGCTGTTGGCTGTCACCTTTGGGTCATTTTCTAATTAGCCCCCTCTCTTTCTTCCACATCCTTTTATTGAACTCATCTCTTACAATCACAGGATTTGTATGTGTGTGTGTTTTAGACATATTCAGTGAAATCATAAATTCTGACCGTCACCAATTAAGACCATGCTCGGTGTCCATGTTTCCATATGAGGTGAAATCAGGCACATGTGAAGGCATGTTCATTCCCTTTAGAGGGACAGATCTACAGCTTGCAGTTGCCTGTTATAGAGGATCTTTAAATGGGGTGAATTTTTTTTGCCATTATGTTTTAATGGCCTTTTCAAACCATTTCAAATTACTGTTTTTAATATGATTATCTAATTGTTTCTTAAATGTGAAGTTCAAAGGCTTTCGTGGCTGGCAACCCATAATTTTTGGTGGGCTTTTTTGGGCTATGTAGCCATGTTCTAGAAGAGTGTTTTTAAACTTTGCATCACCAACCTTCTCAATTCTGTTTTGTTTCAGTTCATATTGTGAGCTGTCTTTGGTCCTGTATTGAAAGAAAGGTAGGATATAAATAATGTCACAAAGCTAGAGAACCCTGTACTTTTGCAGATGTTAGATTTCTTCTCCCATCAGTTTGGGCTGATGGGAGGGGGGAAAAATCTAACATCTGCAAGACTACAGGCTTCTGAAGCTTTGTAACTTTATTTATACCTTTCCTTTTTTCCAGTACAAGAAAACTAGAGTCCAACAACACCTGGGAGCACCACAAGTTCAATTATTATTGAGAAGTGGTTGTAAAGCACCCCCACCCCTGATGATTCTAAGTGGAAAAAAGGTAGGACATAAAGTTGTGTTTAAGAACTCTCATTACCGCTGTCACTTCCAAACCATTCTTCCCCAAGGACAATCCTGATCCCCTTATGTACCTTCCTCTTTCGCCCCCGCTTCTTCTGCTTTATGATAATAATATCTTCTTTCTCTTTTGCTTCTGCTTCCTGAGTTTTCTCAGCTGCCTCCACTGGAAAGGAAAGAAAAGAAAAGAGGGAGCTGGGACTTTGTAAGATAAAAAAAAAAGAAAAAGAGGAGGAAGTCCTGGCTTCCAGTTCACCACAGCCCCCCAACACTATGTCTTCTCACCTTGCTGGACAGGCAATACTACTACTTGTCTTCTTGGCTTGGCAAGTACTCGGGGAGCAAGTGCTTTGTTCTGCAGAGCCTTGGCTTCCATTTCCAGGTGTTTTGCTTTAAGACTCTGCAGATGATAAAAATGCAGGGCAATTTAAATGAGGGTGGGGGAAAGCTCTACTTTTTTACCACCAGGAACTTGAAATATGCCCCCAATCTGCTGACCATCTCCCCATTGTCACAACAGACAGATCAAAATATCTCTATTTTCTTTCGCAGACCTGTCACTATTTTCACAGGGACTGCAAAGAAAATTTGAGGTACTGTATGTGAAAGTAGTACAGGGTTCTGGGGTGCTTGTGGGTGTGTTTCCACACATTGGGGTGGGGGCTTTCTATGACTGGAGAGAAAAGTTTCCTGAAAATCACACCTTTTTTAAAATTCAGGAGCCAAGAGGCTGGTGGCTTCAGCAATCACATGCAGTGGTCTCTTGGTATAAATCTTTTAACCCACTGTCACTGCTATATGAGTCTACAGTGTACAACATAAGAGATGTATTTTACTGCCTCATTGGTGCAACCTTTGACTTAACAACAACAATAATTAACACACAGTAGACTAACTGCAGCCCTCCAAGCGCTGATTGATCCCATCAGTCATAGCCAACCCAAGCCAGTAATCTATGCGTTGCAGTCCAGCAATATTCAGAGGTCTGTACTTTGGCCACCCCTGGTTTAACAGACTTCCTCCCTCCAAGTTGAAACAATTTATAGTTAACTACATTTGATAATAATTTTCCTGTTATTGGTGCCTAGCACTGAGAACAGTTACTTTTTAGGTTTACAGTTCCCAGAGTCCTCCAGCCACCATGCTAGGGATTCTGGAGTGGTAGTCCCAAAACATGTATTCTCTTAAGCTCTGCTTTGGCCTCTATCTTTTCTGTTCTTGGACATCTTTGGTAAGCTGTTCAGAAACAGGTTTCACAATATGGGTCAATCAAGCTCTTCATTTCCTTTAGGGTCAGAACATGGGTATCATCACCCAAGAAAAGATCTAAGGCCAGTAAGATGCAGCAAGTAGAAACTGCATTGAAGACAGCAGCATGCATTCCATCAGATTAACAGCTGTTCTGGCTCCCACTTTTTTGTAGCTACAATCTTGAAAAGTTATATATCAAAAAGGGTTCAGGGAATCAGTCTAAAATGTAGCTTTTCCAGCGATGGAGAGGAATCATCCAGATGTGGGTTGCTCTTCCTCACTGCTCCAGTAAATAGGAAGACTTGAATGGAGCTACTAGAAGTGGAAACAACCCCATCCCCCATAGCTCTCAGTCTAGTTCCTGCCTCTGCTCCCCATAGGCTGTTTCTCAAGCTTCGATCCTCAATTCACCTACAGGAGAGTCCATTGGAGACTAGCCCATCTTGCAGTTCATTGACTCTAAGTTGGAAGAGACCACAAAACGCCATCCAGTCCAACCCCATTCTGCCATGCAGGAAGACATGATCAAAGCATTCTTGACAGATGGCAATCCAGCCTGATTAAAAACCTCCAAAAAAGGAGACTCAACCACACTCTAATATAGTGTATTCCACTATTGTCAGGAAGTTCTTCTGAATGTTTAGGGGGAATCTCTTTTCCTGTAATTTGAATGCATACTCTGTGTCCTAGTCTCTGGAGCAGAAGAAAACAAAAACTACAGTTAAGGAGGAAAAATGAAATGCACAGGTATAGGACTAGTGACACCTGGCGTGACAACAGTAAATGGGAAAGGGATATAGGAGTCTTCATGGATCGCAAGCTAAATATGAGTCAACAGTGTGATGCGGCAGCTAAAAAAACCAACATGATTCTTGCCTGCATCAATGTCTAGATCAAGGGATTTAATAGTACCACTCTGTTCTGCTTTGGTCAGACCTCACCTGGAACACTGTGTCCAGAAGAGGGTGGCCAAAATGATTAAAGGTCTGGAAACCTTGCCCTATGAGGAGCGGCTTAGGAAGTTTGGTGTGTTTAGCCTGGGGAAAAGAATGTTAAGAGGTGACATGATAGCCATGATTAAATATTTGCAATGATGTTATGTTGGAGATGGAGCAAGATCTTACATTTCCCCCTAAAGTTCATTTTGTTAGTTTCGACCCAGCTCTCTAACCTGTTAGTCTTATTATGAATTCTGATCCAGGCTACTCCTCCTAATTTGATAATTTAATAATCTGCGAATTTGATAAGCATCCCCTCTATTCCAGACAGAAGGGAAGAGAAAGAAAGAACAAGGGTTTTTATTCATTAGCTGATCATGGATTTGTCAAGTAAATCAACATAGAAATCAAGCACTGACTTTCTAGGAAATCCTGTCACCACAATAACTTTTTCTATCATGACAAGCAGATGCCATTGTAGAACTATCCCCATGTGGGCAGGAATTGAAGAGTTGCCTTTGTTAAAACTTAAGGTGCTTGTTACTCCCCTTTTGTATTTTAAGAGATAGGCAAAAACATTAAAAAATGTTTGCATCCCACTTAATCTGATAAAATTAGTTGGGCTCTACTAATGAAGAACAAAAATCCAAATGTGAGACTGCAGGCAACTCCCATCATATCACAACCATTCTCAATGCTAGCTAGGACTGATGGGAATTGCAACCCCAAATTTGGAAGACCAGAAGATGCCAACTTCTCTTGCAGAAGAACAAAAAGGGAACACATACACAGAAACCAAAGCTTATCACCTGCAGCTCACGCCTAGTCTCATTCAGCAAATTCAAAATATTCATCCGCTCCCTGCCCGGTGTGTTGAGGAGGCGTGCCCCACCACTCCCAGCTCCAGCGTTCTCTTTTTCCAAGGCCTCTAATCGTAGCACCCGTTCAACAACATTTGGCTCAAGATTTTCCAGTGGCAGTAGGGAACTAGTGATGAGAAACACCAGAAGTTATTACCAAGTTCCACTTAGCTTTTCTGACAATTCAAACAAAGGAACAAATTTGAGACAGTTTGTTTTTTTTTTTTTTAGCTAAACCCCTCCAAACCCTGTCAGACCCTTAACCAAAAAGACCTTGAAGCCTCACCTAAGTGGCTCCTCCTCAACCACACCTGATTGTTCCTCCTCTAAGCAAGGTTTCTTTGCCTCAGGACCTACACTGCTGGTATCTTCACAAGGTCTCTTGGAAGCTTCTAAAAGAGAGGACACTTTATTTCACACATTACAATTTGATACACAGATAAGACCTAAAGACAACAAAGCTGACATTAAGATAAACTATTAATGGTATCTACACCAATGGACAAGACTGGTTATTTTTCTTGGCAACCTAGTTTCCAGTTTTGCAGAAGACCTTCTCCAGCTTGGCTTACCATTCTCACTCTTCCACCACTGACAGCTCCAAAGACTTGTGGTATTTTGATATTGTGCATTCTGCTTTTATTATGCAGTCTGAGCTACTTTGTAAACCACCTTGAAACAATTTGCACCATGAAATGTAGGATAAACAATCGTAATTCCACTTAATCAATGTCATTTCAAGTTGCTTTACAAATAAAATCAACTGAAATTATCAAAATTAAGCAGGTACTAAAATATTAAAACAAGTGCATGTGTCTGAGAGAAATGATCACAGAACATAACTACTCCTTAAGAACATCCACTCTTTCAAAGCTGCAGTAGATAAGAACAACCAGGTTGAATATAAGGTGCCACAGATGACCTCAGAGCATTGACTGGTCCATATAGAGGAACAGGTAGTCCATGAGAAGTAGACATGATCATGGGAGGTTTTGGCATATTTTAGGTCCTTTCCTGGGGAACCAAGAATCCTGCATTCCCTGTCACTTCTTTCGCACATAACATGTTATGTTCAGGTTCCACATCAATTCTGCAAGACTGCAAGCCAACTTTAGCCCAGTGCTTCCCTTACCAATCTCAGGCAGGGTTTCTTGTGTGAAAGGCTTGTTCACCACTTCCTTGGACTTGGCAGCAAAGTTGAGGCTTGTGAGGGTGTCAAAGTAGTACCGTTTCTCTGGGGCAATGTTTGCAATGATCAAGCTGTGAGCAGTACCACCTAGAGAATCCTGGAGGGAAGATGAAAGATATTCAGAGAGGAGAAAACAGCCACCATCCTCAGTCATCTCTAAACCAATACTTCCTCTAGGGAAATCACATTCTCCCAACTACCTGGAGGAGACGAGTAAGTTTGCTGTCTCTGTAGGGTATTCGAGGCAGCCCCTGGTTAAGGGCATCAACCACCTTACTGAGGACAAAAAGTGAGGTGTTGATGGCACCACTCTCCTTCAGACGCAGGCCTTTGTTGCCAGTCCGACGGTTGTCTTCTGAGCCTGCCAAGTCAATGAGACAAAGTTTTGCCGCCCGGCATGCAGATGGTGGCCAGCCCTGGGACCGGCTCACTAGCACCAGCAAGACAGCATGACTCCGGCTGGAGCGCTGATTCAGCTGTGTAGATGCCACTGTCCGATTGAGGCTGGCAGGCAAGAAGTGCCTTTCAAAGTCAGGGAAGTTTGTGATCTCCCGTTGGGTCAAGCCTGGCACCAGGATGTGGTGGTTGCGATCCTCCCGGATGGGCAAGTCATGAAGGGAGGGCTGAAGGAGGTCCAAAACCTGTGAGATAGCAAACCTTCATTGACTTCGGTAAAAGTGATGCCTGAAAGTCTCAGTGTGTATCAATGCATAAAGACCATAGCTGGCTGGCTTAAACAAGTTGTTTATTTTCATGAAGTACAATGGAAGCCCATTTTTTCTCTTAGAAAAGGTAGCACATGCCAGCAAAGGCCTTTCTCAAGGTAGCATGGGAAGGCAATACACCTTGGCCAAGACTAAAAGCTACCAATCCTAAATACAACATAGTAAAAAAAGAGGAAACATGAGGGAAACTACAAATCCATAACCAATATCCATTACTCTCCTAGATTAATCTCCTAGACATTTATCTCCCAATATTTCTTGCTGTTGGATTCTATCATGTTCTGAACCATCACCCAGAGATTTCACAGTTCCTAACCAGTGAATATGTTGAGTTTAACTTTTTTTGGAGCAGTTTGTCAGTCTTCACTTACCTTCTCTTGGTATATCTCAAGATAGGACATAGAGACTGAATACTTCCACCCATCCCCTGAAGCATCTCTTGTCATCTGCAAGATATCCCGAACAGCTCGCGGTATCACCCCTGGTTGATCTGGAGTCCCCAACATTGTATGTGTCTTGCCTGCCAGTGGGAGAAGAATGGTAAGAAAGAATAAAACACCAGTTCTCCCCTCAGTTCAATCCTAGTTGCCAGCCCATTTGAGCTGGTTTCATCTCTATAATGCTTTATATTCACCTGCTCCAGTAGGCCCATAAGCCAGGATGCTGGCATTCTGCCCCTCCAGCAAATGGTGCAACATAGGTTGAACTGACCCCATATAGATATCATGCTGAGTGGCTGCTTCACCATAAAAAGCATCAAACCTGTTGAGAGAGAAGCAGGATGTGGACTGACTAATTGCCTAGAAAATGGAGCAGTTTCTAAGGTAAGGAGATTACCAACAGGAGGACAATGTGTGGGTCTACAAAGCCATTCCTTAAAGCAGAGCAAGATACATGGCGGGGATGGGGCTCCAGATGTTTTGGACTACAACTCTTGCCAACGCCAGTGGACAAAGGCAACTGTTAGGGATTGGGGGAGTGGTAATCCACAACAGGAAGGGTAGACAACTGAGGAGGGGGTTATGTTTGCCCCTGGACAGCCCCGTGATGGGATGGTCCAACACACCTGACATTTGGGAGTGACATCATGCCACTTCTTTCATACTTGGCCAATTTCAGCCAACTTTTCAGCTTTTCTGAGGGGTTTTAAAGTACTGTATATGTGGGGATTGTTGGGGCAAAACCACTGTTTTTGCCTTGGTTTTGAGCCACAGGGAGATAATTGCCCAAAAACATTAAAAATGGCCAGGGGGTCTGGTGGCTTCGGAGGTTGCAATTTGAGTCCCCAAGGCTGCATTTTCCCCAACTCTGGTCTGTAAAGTAATAGCTTACCAAGCTTTGAGGTTTTCCCTAGCAATATCACCTGATCTCATGCAGGGAGAAGGCAAGAGCATTTTGGCAATATCTTGGCAGTGCCAATGATATGGCCCCTACCTCAGTTCAAAGTGAACTCCTCCCACCCATTAAGATCAGCAAACAAAAACACTATGAGTTCAGTTTAAGAAATCTTGGCCCAACTCACTTGTATTTCATTGTCGCCATCTCGTTTCTCCAGTTAAGGATCTCCAAGGAACGAGAATCCACACCACGCACACATGGAACATCCTGACCCTGTCCAGTTCCCACACCAGGCCGCAATCGGACACATACTCGTACTCTGGCTGGTGCATTGGCAGGGACTCGGCAGACCTTGGTCCGTCTTGAGTGCTGCTTCGTAGACATGAATGCCTGACAGCAGAAGAAAGTGTGTTGTAAGCTATAAGTAACTGAAAGAGAAAGGAACTTGGTATCACCCTGCCCATATTCCAACAGCTATCACATCTGACTCCAAGCCTTCTTAGTTGTGGCATCCTGACTATAGAAGCTTCTCCCTTGAAGGCTTACATTCTGCCTTACATTTATACCCTACCTTTCCCCGCATATTATAAGAGCAGGCACAATGCAGTCCACATAGTCACACATTATCTTTCTTTGTTGTTAACCACCTTTGAGTCGGCCCTGACTCATAGAGGTCCTGTGAACAAGACACATCCAGTACTCTCTATCCTCTACTGCTCTGCTCAGTCCCTGCAAACCCATGCCTGTGACCCCCTTGACTGAGTCCATCTATCTTGCAAGTAGTCTTCCCTTCCTTCTCCTACCCTCTGCCTTTCCAATCATTGTTTCTTCAGAGATCCATGCCTTCTCGTTATGTGGCCAAAGTATGACAGCCTCAGTTTGATCATTTGGCTCCCAAGGAGAGGACTGGTTTGACCTGTTCTTAGTCCCCTCCATTTTATTTTAAAACTTCCATCATGGTTGCCATTAAAACTCAGCAAGAGACTGCTAAATGCACCGTAGTCAATGGGGAAAGGCCCTAACTGCTATAATATTGGCTATCAATGGAATCCTCAATATCCTAGTCGATATCCTCTTAAATAGTTTATATGTTAACTGACATCAGTTTAAACACATTGAAGCTTCTTTATGTATAAGTATAGAATTAATAATAGCCAAGTATGAGTGGAGGAACTTCATTTATTAATGATGGGGGAATTAATTTGAAAATTGTTAAATTTAAACATAAAAATGCAGGACAGTACCTTATTTTATGTTTTAATTCTAAAGGATAGTAAGTTTTGCCCATTCCACTTAAGGAAGATGCCTTGATCCTCAAGGATGTGTCCACCTGAGAAGTGGCCTCTGCCCAGAAGTTGCCCGCTACTCACTCGCAATACTGGGATCTAAGTCCATTCACAACATTACTAAAATAAATATATACATATACATAAAGCAATGTTAATTACAGGTTAAATCTTCCTTATCCAAAATCATTGGGGCCATAAATGTTTTGGATTGTGGAGCTTTTTGGATTTTGGAATACCTGCATTTGCATATTCATGCATAATGAGTTATCTTGGAGCCTAAACATGAAATTCGTTTATGTCTTGTGTATATCTCATGTACATAGCCTTAAGGTAACTTTTATACGCAGTATTGTTTAATAATTTCGTGACGGAAACAAAGTTTGTACTGAGCCATCAGAAAGCAAAAGTGTCACTGTCTCAGCCGCCCATGTAAACGGTTTTTGAATATTTGGGATTTTGGAGTTCCAAATAAGGGGGACTCAACCGGTGTAATATTAAATATCAATGTCATATGAAAGGCAGCATAGCTAGTGGTTTGAGTGCTGGACTACACTCTGGAGGCCAGGGTTTGGTTCTCTGCTCAGCCATGAAACCCCTGGAGGACTTTGGTCACGTTGTGTGTTCTCAGCCTCAGGGGAAGGCAATGGCAAACCTCCCCTAAAACAGATCTGCCAAGAAAAGCCCATGGGAGGGTGGCCTTAGGGGTGCCATAAGTCAACACGAAGGCACGCAGGTTACAATAAAAGCCCCCCTTCCCCACAAACTACCAATCCCAGAACTCCATGGCATTGGGGCACAGCAGTTGAAGCAGTGTCAGACTGGATACAGTATTTCTGCAGTGCAGATACAGAGGGATCCAAACCTGAAGCCTCTCTTTAGGGCAGCGTTCCCAGGCATCACACGGTTCTTGTCCTGTTTGTTTGCTACATTTTGTTTTTTAAAGCTTAATATGTATTAATATGTCTCTACTTCTCATGGCTTTACCCAGAATGCCATGCCGTGGGCAGGTGTTCCTTCTCTTTACTCAGCCCTCCACCTTTGTGGCTTTGACTATTCAGATGGTATTAATATGTCCGCTCTAGGAATCTCTAGGTCCTCCAGCGCAACTCTATGGTCAACATCTGCCAGACGCTGACCATAGAGTTGCGCTGGAGGACCTATAGATTCCTAGAGAAGCATTCTCTCTAGGAAACCCTGAAGTGCAACTTTCGGTTATCATTTTTAATTGGTTGTAAGTAGAGCTCTGTGCAAATTTACAGTCCTTTATAAATAAAGCTGAACAACAATGTATGTAAAGACGCTTACTCCGAAGTAGACCCCTGTGCTTCCAAAGGCTTTTACCTGCAAGTAAGGATCCCTTGTCACCGAAGGGCCGCGCTGAGCCTCACTTCCAAGCCAGAGAGGCCTCCAGTCCCATCGCAATCGCCCTCCTCTCCGCCGGTTCCTTCCTCCTCACACAAAACGGAAGCCGAGGAGGAATCCTTTTTCCCAACCTTCGCGTTTGTATTTGGCGCTAAGCCCACCCCAAAGGGAAAACCGACCAATGCGAAGGAAGCAGGAGAAAAACAGCCGTTAAGCCACTGCGCATGCGCAGTTGGAAGGCCGAAAGAAAGAGGAAGCGCCGCGCACGCGCACTGGCACCTCAGGCGTTGGATGGGAGGGTTCGCGCATGCGCACCAGAACTGGAGGGCGTAACGACGATTGATGAGCGTTAAAAATGGAGGAAAAGAGAACTTAGGTCCAAAACACTCTGCAGAAGTGATCCATTTTTTTTTGGAGAAGCACTTTTAACTGCCCTGGCTCAATGCTGTGGAATTCTGGGAACTGTAGTTTTGTAAGACATTTAGCTTTCCCTGTCAGAAAAAGCTCCGCTGCCACAATAAACTACCATTCCCAGGATTCCCTAGCACTGAGCCCTGATTATTTCTGCGGTGTGTTTCGGACTCGAGAGAGAACATGTTCACATAGGTCCAAAACACAAAATAATCAGTTTGAGGCCGCTGTGACTGCTAGGGAATTCTGGGATTTATTGTGGCACCAGAGCTCTCTGACGGGAAAAAATAAATGTCTCACAAAAACTACAGTTCCCAGAATCCCCTAGTAATTGAGCCAGGGCAGTTAGAGCGGTCTCAAAATGGATGATGATGATGATAAAAATAATAATAATAATGGCTAAGAGCGCATGCGTTAAAATTAAAAACAGCGGAGCTGTATGCGCATGCGTCGAAATACGGCGCATGCGCCTTAGCAGACGAAAGTCGTATGCTCAGTGAGGCTGTTCAGCGTCAAGGAGGAGCGATCGATTGTGCGGGGCTTTGCTTTTGTGGGCTGCCTGCCTTGTCTGGAAAGGAAGGCAAGAGGGAAGGAGGCTTATGGGAGCTGTGATGCCCGGATGGACCCTGAGTGGGCGACTAGGGACCCTCCCTTCAACTCCCTTCCTAACCAGTTCATAGGCTGACCACTCTCTTTCCACAAACCTTGTCCTCAGCCCCAAACTCTGCAACAAGTCTCCAGCTCCTCTGCTCATGTGCAGAGTGCTTTCAATGGACAGCAACACAACTGTGATGCAACCAAATTAAACAATTAATGTATAGTTCCCCAGGGGTTGATCTTAAGCATGGAAACAACCAGATCTGATCTACTGTTTTGTAAGGAGGCAAGAAAGTAACTTCCACTGCACAGTGGGGTGGCTTACTTCCAGGTAAGTATGGCTGAGGCACTGCAAGAATAATGAACCAGTTTGACACCTCCAAAGCTGGGGCTGCATCCACACGGGAAATAACCCGGTTTGGCAGTGCTTTAACTTTTTCTGGCTCTTTGCTATGGAATTCTGGGAGTTGGAGTTTGTTGTGGACCCAGAGCGGAGCAGAGACTGTATTTAAACTACCATAATCTTTTAATTGATTAGGTAGAATGATGTGCAACCGCTGTGCTGTTTTTCAATACAGCATGTAATGTGCTTTTGAATGTTTTATATTAATATTTTAATTGGGTTGATTATTTAATGCTTTTTAAACTTTTGCACCATATAGTGTTTTAGCTAATTTGTTTTAACTGTAAGCCACATTGGAGCCCATGTTCAAAGAAAAGCTGCATATTAATCAAAGCAATTAATAAAGACATGATCAGCACTCCAGCTGCTTCACCATACTGGAGTCACATTTTGTTCTGGCGATTCTCTTAAAACAGTGATTCTCAGGCTATCTGGTGTGAAAGACCAGCATTTCCTTCCTCCTGCTCAGGACCAGCCTTAAATGTGAACCCACTGGGTACAATTCTTTCTTCCTTTCTTTGTTTGTAGGGAAATTTGCTAGGAACTAGCAGCCAATGGCTCAGCAACCAACACCAGTCCTGGGACCACCACCACTTTGAGTAACATTGCAGTAAACATTTTTTTTCTATTGCACTATGTCAGTAGCCAGTGATAATAGGATACAGACACTTCATCTTCTGCCCCGTTGATTCTTCAGCCCTGTAGCCATAGGACCTGAACAGACAGACCAAAATAAAGCTGCTTCAGGTCACTTTGGAGGTATGTTGGTTAAATGATGCATGCATCCTAAGAGCCTGGAAGCTGCGCCAAAGCCACGCTCCACTCCTAAGGACTGGAGTGCAGCTTTGGCATAGCTTCTGCAGTGTGTTTCGGACTCGAGAGAGAACATGTTCACATAGGTCCAAAACACAAAATAATCAGTTTGAGGCCGCTGTGACTGCTAGGGAATTCTGGGACTTATTGTGGCGCCAGAGCTCTCTGACGGGAAAAAATAAATGTCTCACAAAAACTACAGTTCCCAGAATCCCCTAGTAATTGAGCCAGGGCAGTTAGAGCGGTCTCAAAATGGACGATGATGATAATAATAATAATAATAATGGCTAAGAGCGCATGCGTTAAAATTAAAAACCAGCGGAGTTGTATCTTAAGATGTGTGTGTCATTTAAACAGTATACAATACTCCAAAGTGACCCAAAGCAGCTTTATTTTGGCCTGTATGTTCGGGCCCTTAGTCACTCTTTCTGCCTCTCTCTTTTGCAGCCATGGAGGAAGCTAGTGCTGTTGAAGAAGGGGAAGTGACCTCAGGGATGCAGTCCTTAGCAGTGGAAGATGGGCCTGCCCCAGAGCTGGAAACTCCCACTGAGGAACAAGATGAGGCACCCAGGGAAGCAGAGGGGGAGCAGTCAGAGAAGGGAGAAGATGACTCTGCTGAAGAGGATTGGTGTGTCCCCTGCAGTGATGAGGAACTGGACTCCCCAGACAACTGGATGCCTCCCCCCACTGAGATCCGGCGCCTCTATGAGCTCATTGCTGCCCAAGGGACCCTAGAGCTCCAAGCAGAAATCCTGCCCAGGCGTAACCCCACTCCAGAGCCTGACAGCGAAGATGAAGATAAATCGGAAGGGGAGCCTGAGAACCAGGAAGAAGAGGAGGAGGAGAAGTAAGATCATGTGGTGGGGATGGATTTCAACTAAAAGAAGGGTTAGAGAGGAAAGACCTGACACAACAAGAGCTTCATCCTAGATTGATTTTTGTTTTCTCTTTTTTCCCCCAGGCCTCATGTGCCAACAGAGTTTGATTTTGATGATGAGCCTTCCTCACCCAAGAGCTCCTTGATTGATCGTCGAAGAACCCCTGGTATGTAGAGAAGATTCAAGATCTCATGCTAAGATCCCATGAGAGAATTCAAGGAGCCATGCTGGATCAATCCCAAAGCCTGTGTAGTGCAGCATTCCATTCCCACAACAGTTAGTCAGCACCTTGTGCGAAGCCCACAAGAAGGGCATGAAGGCAACAGTGCCCTCCTGCTTCTGTTTCCTAGTGACTGGTGTTCAGAGGTGTTTTGCCTCTGATACTAGAAGCTAACATGGCTGCAAGCTATTTGACAGACTTACCCTCCACAAATTTACTTAATCCTCTTTTGAAGTCATCATGGTTGACAGTCATTGCTACAGTTTGTGTTAACAAATTCCACAAACTTTAGCAAAGCAAAGATATAGCTTTCTCCCACTGTTTCAATTCTCCCATTGTTCACTTTCACTGGATGTCCCCATGTTCTAGTATTAAAAAACATTTCCTTACACCAGGGATGGAGAAAGAATGGCTCACAGGTTGCATGTGATCCCAGAGTTAAAAAAAAATCCCCCAACACATGCCCAAGGGGTGGTGGTGAAGGCAATTTCATCTGCCCCCCCCCCAAGAGCATTGAATCATAGAATTGAAAGAGAGCTCAAGGGCCATCCAGTCCAACCTCCTGCCATGCAGGAATACACAATCAAAGCAATCCTGACAGATGGGCATCAAGCCTCTGTTTTAAAAACCCCAAAGAAGGAGACTCCACCATACGCCGAGAGAGTGTATTCCACTGTTGTACAGCTCTTTCAACCTAATGTTTAGGCAGAATCTCTGTAGTTTGCATCCATTGTTCCAATCTAGTCTGGAGCAGCAGAAAACAAGCTTGCTCCATTCTCAATATGACACCCCTTCAAATATTTAAACAGGGCTATCATATCACCTCTTAACCTTCGCTTCCAGGCTAAACATACCCAGCTCCTCATTGGGGGCTTTTGGAGGCCAGAGAATTGTAATTTCCTTTTACAGGGGGATGTGATCCTCCAAGGCTGTGGGGGGGGATGCACCCCCAAAACTTTGTCAGTTTGCCATCCCTGCTCTACACTGCATAATTTTAGTATATTTTTGTTATGTGCTCCCTTAATTTATACTTAGGTTTTTAAAAGCTAAGCAGCCCCAAATGTTGTACGTTTTCCTCATAGAGGAATTGTTCCAACCCCTTGATAATATAAGCCCTTTTCTACCTCCATAGGGAAGGTGTGGGAAATACAGACACCCCCCCATCAATTTATGAAAATAAATTGACAGGGAAAACATGGCCACAAATGTCACCCAATCCTCCCTAGGTGTCAGTTTCCAGTTCTGTTTGAAGAATGCTGCTTCTAAACTTAAAATGGTTTGGGCACATCAGACATTGCCCACATGCCACTTGCAAGCATTTAGGAACAAAAACATTATTGTTTTTAACTTTTGAGGATGGGATGCTTGGTATGGGGTGAGTATTACTCACCAAGCAGCTGTCTAACTACTTTTTGAGGGGTGGTGACCAGAACTGAAAACAGCATTACTAGAACATGCATTTTTCCAGTCTGTGTGAGAGTATCCATCCCCACAAGACCTCCACCTTTTGATGTCTCTCTAAAGAGTATCATTAATATTTTGACCAGAGGACATTTTGGCCCTAGTCCTAAATTACTTTGGAGGCTTATATTGTCACTCACTCTGATTCTGTGTTTATCTAATATCCATAGATATCCATATCCTAATGGTTCTTCCCATTGTACTAGATTTCCTTCATTTTTGTTCTGCCTATGCTCCTCTGTAAAACAAAGCTTTCAAACTGCCCCATTTTGGGCCAGAGGCTTCCAGTGTTACCACAGAAAACACATACACCATTTTTCTCCATGTGCATTTACCACTTTGGTTAGCTAATGCTCTGATGTATGCTCATGGCCTGTTTTTACTTCACCTAAATTAAACTAAAAGATCCTTATGCAATTGTGCTTGCCCTTGCCCTATTCTGCATGCCTCGATTCCATCCCAAGACTCAAGATCTAATTCATTCTGCATTAGTTTATACATCACAGAGTCCTGTGTGTTATCCATTGCAATCCCAGGGCATAGGAACCCTAACTGAAGGCCATCTCCTCTGTGTGAAACCCCTCCACAGAAAGCCAAAAGAGATTGGCTGGCAGAATTGCAATTTTCCAGACAAATAACATAGGTAAGGGCCATGTAGGTTTATGTAACATTCTTTAATTTCAACAAAGGAAGACTGGACAATGTCAAACATATGAAAAAGAAAGGGACAGGGAGCACTTAGGATAAAAGGCTGATCTGACTTCAGTTAAAAAGGAATAAAATATAGATTGTGATACAGTCAGGGAGGAATGGTTTTCTTCTAGCAATATCTTGTTCTTGAGTCCTGTGCCTCATTTTTTTTTTAAATTTTAAAAGGCCTTGGGTTAACTGTTTCTGTCAACTCTGCAAACCCTAATTTGTGTTTAATGTTTAGGGACCTTGGCCAAGAGCCAGAAGAGGGAGGCCCGCATGGACAAAGTGCTTTCGGACATGAAGCGTCACAAAGTCTTAGAGGAACAAATTATGAAGACTGGACGAGACCTCTTTGATCTTGACTCAGATGATGTACCCACGCCAAAACGGCCACCAGGTCTCTTCTTGCGCCAGCGCAAATACTGACCACAGTGAAGAAGATGAATTGGTTGATTTGGGGCAGAGGTGGAGGCTTTGCATCAAATAGAGAAGGGGAAGGCAATAAGTGCATGGACCCATTTGACTAGGCAAGGCCTTGGACTTATCTTAGATCCTGTACTAACTGCAGGAGGTGTGTGTGTTTAGTTACTTGGATGTAATAAAAACTCTATGAGTTCATTTTTCTAGTAGTGTTTGGAGGAAACCTAGAAGTTACAGGGAAAGGGGTAATATTAGCATGTACACTGAAGAATTCTAGGGGTGGTAGTACAAAAAAAAATAATAACATTTCCAGACTCTATAAGGAGTCACTGTTCCACTTCGAATGTTCATCATGACAATTTTCCCTTCCCTTTCTGTTATGAATAATTAACTCCTAGCCATCTTTGCCTCTTTGGAATTAGGAAGGGAAACATGGGAGTGTTACAGACCGCCTAAAAGCGGCAGTCTGCCGGCAGTGCCGGTTGCTGCGTCTGGGAACCGCAGCGGCCAAACCGCACAATTCCCAGGCGCAGCCGAAAAGAAGCACCAAAATGGCGCTTCTTTTTGCGCCCTGGAAGTGGCGCCGCGATGCGCTAATCGCACACTACACAGACACTACATGTGCGCGCATCCGGACGCTGTGTGTCCGTGACGTCAACATGGCCCCCGTGTGGAACGGGCGCCACCATTTTGTACAGACCCAGTCCGTACTAGGGTTAGGGGCGTCAGGACGTGACGCCCCTTCCTAACCCTAGTATGCGCAGAGCGCGTACTTTATGCCCATCCAGAACAGGCCATGGTGTCACCCTTGCAGTTCTGTGCTTTGGAAATGCTGAAGAGCACTTTTGCAGATGTTAAGGATGATCACCTGCCCATTCCACAACCTGAGTTAGAGAAAGGAACAGGGAATAAGCTCAGAGCTTTGGTGATGGAGTGTGAGTTCATCCCTTTGAAGAAGAATGGCATCATCGTTGTGCTGGCAAATCTTGGTGGGCTGCCAGGACTAGCCAAAATTTGTGGGCCCTGGATCAAGAAAGAGAAACAAGGCTGTACTTGTGTACATGCATGTACATGTGTGTTTTAAGTACAAACTGTTCCTTCTGTGGCAGGTGAGGGAGAGCACACAATGATACTTCAGCTCCTAAGAACTCTGTGTACTTGGAAGTAAACCAGTCTCCATTTGTTGTGCCTGGTGGGCAGAGAAAAAGCTTATTCATGCACAGGAGGCATGAGGAAGAAGCTTAATACGCCAGATTTTTGACAGATGGGAGTCAGAAGATTTAGGATTTTTATTTTCTTTAAATATGAGGTTTCATATGTCTTTTTGTTTGTAATCCTTTAACACATTTTGGCAATATATATTTTTAAAATAATTCTCTGAACGGTGGAAATTAAATTCAGCACTAGAGGCTGATGCAGAAATATATAAAGTGTTTGTAAGTTGCACCCTAGTAAGTGTGTGTGTTTTTGGCTGTCATTTCTTATTTGTAGTTAGCCAGTAAGATAAGGGATGCAAGCAAACATATGGATAAAAAATAATGGGTGCAGGCAAAACATGGAAACAAAGTATAGACAGTTATACTTGTCTGCTTTTATACAGCAATATTTTGGTGGTGGCATAAGCAAGGTCATACGAATTATTTTAATAACTCACATGGAAATCTACAATGACATATTCCCTGAAGCTATTGATCTCCTCTATGCAATTAGTAGATTTCCCTCAGACTGGGTTTTTGTCAAACTTTCTGAGTTGTGACATCATATTTTGATGCATTTTTTAAAAATGGGAAAGATTGAGACCTTGGTATTAACTCCCCCCCCTCCCCTCAAGAGTGCCTCTGCTGCTGCAACAGCTAGGACCAAAGGGATACTAAACGCTGGTTCCAACAGAAGAGTCAAGTGAAAAAGGTGGAGGGTTCTAAAGTTTTTATTGCAGTACAGCTTTAGTTGGCAGGGATCCTTCTAGGATTAATCCCATCACACAAATGTTGCAGTATAGACGTGGTGTGGGAATTAACAAATGATCACAGACAGGTGGAAATAAGAGTACTTGGCTGGTTTCTCTTCCTCACACCCTCATCCCTTTCCAAAAAACAAACCCAAGGAATCCCATGCTTCCCATTCTAGTGCCTTCAGTATTGTTATTGTTATCTGTCTTCAAGCCATTGTTGACACATGGCAAATCTAAGGCAAACCTATCATGGGCTTTTTTGGTAAGATTTCTTTATGTCACTGCCTTCCTCTGAGGCTAAGAGAGTGCGATTTGGCTAGGGACACTCAGTGGGTTTCCACAGCTGAGTGGTAATTTGAACTCTGTTCCCCCGGAGTCTTAGTCCAACATTCAAATCACTACACCATGCTCTCTTAAGCTACAAACCTATAATCTCAAACCAGCTTCCCTGTGCCCTGTGTGGGTGATGGCACTTGTAATCCAACATTCCTGAAGGTTGTTTTAGGGAACACTATATTTAAAATCTGGTTTGTTGGTCTTTAAGACGCTTCTGAAGCATGTAGACCAGCATACAGTCAGGAGAACATGCACCTGAACAATCCCCAAAAGATTAGTCCATTAGAGAACAAAACTGGTCACAAGATACTGCAAATGACTGTATTCCTTAAACAATGCAGGAAGAGGAACCAAAGTATTCTGTGTCATTAACATTTGTTGAGCATGTGTTTGAGACTAGATTACATATTCACCTTAAAGGGAAAAAGATACACACAGTGGCTTCTTCCATGATACATCTCTGTACAGGTTCTTGAATGAGATGTGGCACTCTTAGATAGCAGGGCTGTGGCAAGTCTCTCCAACTCAGTTTACGTAACGGTGGAAATAAGACTATCCATACCAAGGCAATAACATGGGAGGCTTGGGATGATGGTGAAGAACAGCAAACATTAGTGGCCATATGGTGGTTTGATTTTGTTTCTTCTTGACTATAATACCTGATCGTGGCAGTCACCTACCAACCAGGAGCAAAGATATAGTCTAGTGCCTGTCGCTCAGGCCCTGCCACGTTGGGGTGCCAAAGGTCAACGATAAAAATCACCCGTGGTCCATCAGTGGAGGAACCTGCAACATACATAGTTAAAATTATCATTTCTTTACTGTAGTTGTCAGGTTGTACAAGATGCTTTACTTTGGTGGGCCAACTATGTAAATTCACCACTTCCTAGTTGTCTGTGCTGAATAACAACAGTCCATAGGCTCCCAGATAGCCATGTGTGTTGCAAATTGCAATGGATGATAGAGTTACATCAGCAGTACACATGAGCCATTCTCTTTCTTAGATTTAGACAAGGAGGAACCATAAGGGTGAGCTGACTAGGAAAACATACAACCACCCACTGATTTAAGGCTGCATACATCTTCCTTCCCATTTTACAGCTTTGGAAACTGAGGCTGAGAGACCATAATTTGTCCAATGCCAACTCCTGCAATGAGTTTTTATAACTATTTTTGAACCCCCAGCTTCCTTAAGTCCCAGTGGAATGCCCTATATCTAGTCTACAAAGTGTTGTCATCTGTTATCTCTTACCATTGTGGGCTGTTGTGTGCAAGAAGGAGTCGTCCACTAAGAGACAGTATCCTTCTGACCAGCACTGTGGCTCACCACCCACCACCAGCTCACAACCAGGAGGGACCTTCAGCCCTAGAAGTGGAAGCAAGAGGAGGAGGTGAGAAGGAGGCATGTAGCATGTTCTTTACAGCAGAGGTCAGAAAACTCTGGGCTTCCAAATATTTTGGACTTCAGCTTTCCTCATCACTTACTATTAGTTGTGTAGGGGAGCAAGCTATGGGAGTTTCTCAAAAAAGCTGGGAGAGCCAAAGGTTTCCTGCTCTTGAATTATAACCTTACCAGCCCAAGCTTGAGATAAAATGCTGGAATAAAGAGCTCTACTCTGTAAGAAAGAAAATTGCTGCTGCTTAAAGCAAAAGATGTACACCAACAAAAGATAGCTAGCTGGATGATAGATGGATGTGGAGTGTATGTGTGTGTATACTTATATATACATGATGTGTGTGTGTGTGTGTATGTGTATGTATATGTGTATATGAGAGCTAACAATGTATAGTGGTTGGAGCATTGGATTAAGACACTGGGGAATCAGGTTTAGAATCCCTGCTCAGCCTTGGAAACCCACTGGGTGACCTTGGTCAAGTCAGACTCAGAGAAGGGCAAAGGAAAACTCCTTTTTGAACAAATCTTGCAAAGAAAACCTGTGATAGGTTCACTTTAGGACTGCCCTTTAGGACTGCCCTAAGTTAGACATAAATTGAAGTTGCACAGTAATTCTTTGTGTATGGATTAAAAAATGCTTATAATGTTTTTAGAGCAGGGGGAAACTTATCTTGTGGACTACAATTCCCAGAATCAACCATCCAGCCATGCTGCTGGCAGAGCCATGCTCTGGATTGGATGGCCCTTGTGGTCTCTTCCAACTCTATGATTCTATGATTCTAGAAGTCCAAAAAGTTAGCTTTTAAAATTTGAACGCTTACAGAAAGCAATATAGTGTGTTTGTTTATGGGTGGTGGTGGGGTTGGTTTTTTTGTGTGTGTCTGCTTAATTTTATTTGGGAATGATAAAGCAGGGTTAAAACAACTATAACCGAAGATTTGGGAGAAGGGGAGGGGAAAAAGTGGAAGCCATGGAGGAAAGAACAAGTGGTAACCAGCAGGGCATAGGAACGTGCATTCTGCTAACTTGAGTTCTTTGCAGATACTGCCTGTTTTCAAATGCACCTGTTCTGAATGTACCTGTTCTGTTTTCAAATGTTTTAAAACAAGGATGCTCAAGATCTTAAAAGCTGTGATAACATGCAATTAATAGGAGAGGGTCCCAAACTGCTCTATTGATAAACCCTTCCCTATACATCCAGCCAACTTACCACTACTGTACCAATCAACAGTATAGTGTCTGTACCTTACACTAAGGATTTAGATTAACCACAACAGTGTGGTGGCAGTTTCTCTTTTAGATGTGAGAAGTAAAGGGAGAAAGCAATGCCCAAAACTCACAGAGGTTTCCCACTCCTTGATTTGAGGTTAATTGTGGTCCAGTAGACAGAAAAACTCATTTGCTATAACGTTAGTATGACTGATGCCCAATGGTAACAAAACCAATTGTCATAAAGTGAGTAAAACATTCTTTGATTTTCATGCAGTATGTCATTGTGTTAAAAGAGGCATTCCCCATCTTCTAAAAACCAAGATAATGCCTCTTCTAAAACCCCACTTTCTACCTACAATTTTTGTAAATTCTTTTATGAAATGTTTACAATTTGTTCGTTAGCTCATCTAGAGCACCTTTTAAGTCAAAGCATCACCTATTAAGTTAATTTTATTGATTGATCTCTGGCAAACAAAACAAAACACAAGCATTTGAACACAATCATAACAGCATGTTTTTCAGTTGATCTTATCCTTTATCTCAACATTGTCATAGCTGATAAGTTATGCATTAACTATACAAGATACAGTATGTTACTTGTGCAATGCATTAAATGCCCCCTTTGGAGTTGTGGGATGGAGACAGGTTTATAATACTGTAGTATTCTTTTAACATAAAGATATATATTTTAAATCTGACTTATTAATCAAGTATAACAGGAATTGGCAGGCTGGGCCAGGGCTGTTTTTGTGGTGCTCCCCCCCCCCCCACACACCTAGATGTTAAAATAATGTTTGTTCCCAAGTGTCCTAGTCTCCTAGAGCATGTCGGAGCAGTTCACCATGTTTTGTCCTGCTGATCCATTTTAGGCCTAGAGGAGACCTTTTTTAAAACCAGAAACAAAATGGAGGTGACCTCTGGTCACTTCTTGTTTTGAAAAAAAGACCTAAAAACATGGGAAAAATTTATCCCACAGCCCCTTGCGTGTGTGTGTGTGTGTGTGTGTGTGGACATTTGAGGGCAAATTTAAAACATTTTTTCCAGTGCGCATGGAGAGGGTGTAGTTCCCCACCCAAGATCTCTGGGAGTGGGGGGTAAAATGGCCCCCAGATTCCCAAAGTTGCCCACCCCTGAGCTATGTATTGCAACATTACAGTTTATTCCAGGCATATGCTTATTTCTACTCTCTATGAGCAACAAAACCCAATTTCCTGATTAGGAACCAGAGAAGTTCAACAGCTGGACAACAATGCTGAAGGGAGACTGGCAATGCAAGCTTCCACATGCGCAGGCCCCCCATCAAGCCAAGGACAACATTTTCCCCACCACCCTGCTCCTCCGGCATTTGCTCACCTAAGTGGCATCGCACCCTGGTATTGGTTGGCCCATAGGTCCCAGGTAGCACCGTTCCAGGCTGCAAGACGCTGAAGCAAGCATTGCCAAAGCGGTTGGCGTTGACAAAGGTGCGTAGTGCACTGAGGGCCCGGTACGTCCAGGGGCAGCTGCGACAGTTCGGCACTATACACTCCCCCTGCCGGTAGAGGTAATAGCTGTGCCAGCCTGGGTGGGCATTAGCTGTCCATCCACGTGGTGTTGCTGCTCCAGATGCAAAATCCCAAGCGATGCCCTCAAATTCCCGCAAAATGGCTGGGAAGCTGAGTTCGAGAATCTCCACATCGTGGCGCTGGGACTCACGTGGAAAATACGGAGCGGAGGGCAAGTCAGGGAGGTAGAAGGCGCTGGGCTTCTGAATCGCCAAGCGTTCCCCCAACTGGTAATGGGCCTGGTCTCGGATCCCTTTGTGCAGCCGGTTCATCCCTGACCATGAATACCGCTTGGCATAATCTCTCAGGCTACGATATAGACGCGGGTTGGCAGCATCGCCCCGGAGGGCACGGCGTGGACATCGTTCTTCAGTTGGCACACCTTGCTGATGAGATATTGGTGCCGCCTGCCCACTCCCCACCCGGTAGCAGTACCAGATAAACAGTAAGGCCAAGGAGCCCAGTACGGCGATGGCAGGCTCTGGTCGGGGGCGCCATGACGAAGTGTCAGGGAGGAGTGGCGAGAGAAGGCCATGGAGACCCCAATCAGCCATGATACAGGGCATCTTCAGGCACAGTTAGAGCTGTCTACAAGTATTTGCTGGTTGTCCTAATTCTCCCATTCTCTTCTGCCCGTCCTACTCCTCTGGTGCCCTTTTAACTCCTTGCTCTGTATTTAGTGCTCCTGTATTTTGATCAGCTATTGCACAGGTCTGTCATTCAAATAGCTTGGTTTCCTTGTTTTTGTGGGTGGCTGCTTTCAAGCCTCATTGACTCAGTCATTTTCACCAGTGCAACCCTCATTTTCTGCCCCTTCACCCTCCCATCAAGGGTTTAACTCAACTCAGTTGCTGTGTTTTCTTTTTCTAAATCTTTCTTCACCACCCGTTTATCCCTATTAATCTGCCCTTACAGCTATCTCCATTCATCTCTCACCATCATAGCATGTATTTATATATTTTTGCTCCCCCTCTTCTGTTCCTGCCAAGGGCTCTGCTCTGTTTTTATTCCCCCCCCCCCCGAATATGCTCTGATTATAAATTATATTTTTACCCAAACAGACTTACATTTCCTCCACCCCATAATGATCCACCTAACCTGTCGGTTTTTCCAGTCATTCCATCTTCAGGTATTCTTGTCTTCTATCCTGCATCCCTCTTCTCTGCTGATTGTCCTTCTACCTCATCCTGGTCCCTGTCAAACTGCTCTATTGCTGTTTGCCTAATTCCTTTTTATGCACGTACATTGCCAAACATCTAGAAAATATTAGGGTGCCCTTTCCTCCCCCACTGCACACACTTCCATCCACCACTAGATTCACCCCTCCTTTTTGACGTCTACCTCCTTCCTCGTATCAGCACTAGGCGCGGCTTCACTGCGTAAATAACCCCACCAAACACACACATGCGTGCCTGAGATGGTTGCTGCATCACAACAGTGGGCAACAAAACCCCTCCATCCCAGAACTGAGTGCGTTATAGCAGAGGGTGAAGAAAATAAAACAATGAGCCAGTGGCTCATTAAGGATGCTGCCCTTCCATTAGTCTTTCGTTTCAGTGGTGGGTGCATGAGTTGCGGGATTTATCCAGCTAGCTGCAGTTAGAGCAGTAAGGGGAGGGCACTGCCAGCTGGGGGCCTGTTTTAAGAAATCCCCCTCCCAGCCACAATTGTGCCCTAGTTGCCGCTTGGGCTCAGTCACCATCACCATCACCATCAGCCTAGGAGGCAATCCCTGTCCCTTAGCAACCATCTTCCTTAGCAACTCACCTAGCAACCCTGCATCTAACATCAGCTTCCCCCAGTCACCTTGAAACTTCATCTCCATCCATTATCCCTCACAATTCCATCTCAGTGATTTCACATCTACTTGTGCCCCTTCTCCACCAACTAGGGGTTGTTGTTAACTGCCTTAAGAGTTGATCATGGTGACCCTGTGGATGAGACATCTAATAGTTTTTTGTGTTTTTGGGGGCTATGTGGCCATGTTCTAGAGGAGTTTCTCCCTGACATTTCGTCAGCATCTGTGGCTGGCATCTTCAGAGAAATCTCTAATACTCTCTAATACATCTCTAATACTCCCTATCCTCTACTGCTCTGCTTAGGTCCTGCAAGTTCATACCCATAACTTCCCTAATAGAGTTTATCCATCTAGCGTGGGATCTTCCTCTCTATCTACATCCCTCCACCTTTCTGAGCATTATTGTATTTTCCAGTGAGCCGTGCCTTCTCATGATGTGGCCAAAGTATGACAGCCTCAGTTTGATCATCTTGGCTTCTAGAAAGATTTCAGGGTTGGTCTGCTCTAGGACCCATTTGTTTGTCTTTAGGACTGCCTGTGAAATATCTTAGCACTCTTCTCCAGCACCACATCTCAAATCAATTGATTTTCTTCCTATCCGCTTTTGTCACTGTCCAGCTCTTACATCCATACATGATAATAGGGAAAACAGTAATAATAATAATAATAATAATAATAATAACAATAATAAGTTTTATTTATAAACCACTATTCCGAGTTGATCATAGCGGTGTACAGGTAAAAATTGCAATATCAAATACAAAATACAAGAAAAAATTGCAATATATAAATAAAACTTCAATAAAAACATTTCAAAATACAGACTAAAACTATACATCAAATCCATACATCAAATCCAGGCCAGCTAAATGTGCTCGATAATGCTGTACATATAGTTACCAAAAATTTTAATAGCCAGCTAGAATACATAAAATTCTGTAGCAATTCTCAAGGCAACCATTTCCCAAGCAAATCACACAAAGCAGAAATACCCCATCCTGAAGACATATTGTGTATCTTGCTATCTAATGGCAGAATATATTCTTGTGCTTATCATGTATATTTCTCATAGCATGCAAATGCATTTCCTTACTCCTTGGACTTTGCAGTCTAAAATGGACATTTGGACGCTGAGAAGATGGAAGAGAGAAGCAAGGAACAAGAATTATGTGCTAATTTATACATTGTTGTTGCTGCATGCCTTCCACGTTGTTTCTGACTTGTAGTGATCCTAAGGTCAACTTATCATGGCATTTTCTTGGTAAGATTTGCTCAGAGGGGTTTTCCTTTTGCCTTCTTCTGAGTCTGAGAGAATGTGACTTGCCCAAGGCCATCCAGCGAGTTTCTGAGTGGGGATTGAAACCCTGGCCTCAAGCAAAATAGTCTAGTGTTCGAACCACTACATCATGCTGGCTCTCTCATGTATACATATATAAGATGAAATTGAACTCTTAAGTACAGTACCCAGCTGCCAGTAAATCAGTAGCAGCTGGGTAAGTTATCTTGTTTCGATGGGTGTACTCTAATTGGGACAAACCATTGGATTTAGCCATTAGTTTTGTGAAGCCCAACCAACAGTCCCCTGAAACTGTGTTGTGCAAGCAGGTAGATGCTTATGGCAAGTGAGATGTTTTCCAAAGAAGCCTGTGTTGCATTATATCAGGCCTTCTTGGTGATGGCAATCTCCCTCTGAACTGCCTACCAGCCTCTGATACCTATGCTAGCAACTGCCTGGCAACCACAGCGCCTCCCTTAGCAACCTCCCTCCCCTAGCAACTCCCCTAGCAACCATTGCTAAGGAAGATGAAGATGAAGCAGTAAAGATCCCCCTCCTTTCTGGTGCTCTTCCATTAGTCCCTCTTTTCCCTGTGTGCTCAGTCTGACACACCCACCAGCTTCATTTGAAGATAAATATCTCCCACTCTCCACTTTGATAAAAGGGGGCAAGATTTGCCCCCTACTCAGCTTTGAGGTGGAAGAGTCTTTTGAGAAGCCTATAACTGCAGGGAGAGCCCATGGCAAGGGGTGGCTGGGGGGAGAAAAGGAGATGATATACAGATATGGATGCAGGAGTTTGCAAAAAGTGAAATAGCAATTAATGGTTGTTAAGAGGGAGGCAGAAGGAGCTGTTTGCTGAAAGACAATAGAATTTTATATCCATCCCACCCCATAGAAAACACCCCAAAAGGGGAGACAAATAAGTCAGGTGTTGAATAACAGAGATATTTTCCCATCTAGAATATTAAACCATTCAGAAATATAGGAGCATATTGAACTACTTTCCCCAGGAATTTAGGGTCTGCAGTTTGCACAGCTCCATAGTGAAGTGGGAAGATACTGCAATAAAGTACAGAGAAATGTGTGGATCAAATAGAATCTTTACCTGGATGCCTGACTTGAGTTTGCAAGAACAACTACACTCATCCCTCCACATTTGCTAGAGTTAGGGGCGCAGGTCTCCCGTGAATGTGGAAAAACCGCAAATAATGAAAACACTTCATTTTTACCTGAGAGAACACCTCTCTAGGAATCTCTAGGTCCTCCAGAGCAACTCTGTGTCAACATCTGCTAGACATTGACCACAGAATTGTGTTGGAGGAACTACAAATGCCTAGTGGAATGTTCCCTCTAGGAATCTCTAGGTCCTTCAGTGTGACTTTTAGTTAAAGTTGACCATAGAGTTGTGCTTTAGGACCTAGATATTCCTAGAGAGAACATATTAATAAAATCTGTGAATAATCAAAAGCCTCAGAAGTCAAAGCCGCAAATGTGGAGGGACGAGTATACATTAACTTTACAACTCTCCTAAAGATGAAAATCAAGGAGGGCTAGCTGTTGTGTCTTGAACATTTACAATCTGTATTTGTCAAAATCCACATCTTACCAATCAGCAGTATACATACAAAACATAATGGCTAACTTTTTCTTATTTTCTTCATTCTGGCAACAAAATAGGAACATACTTTTGCTTTTGCTCCCATTTCCCTGGTTAATTTCTTTTCTATGCATCAATTAAAAAGAGTTGTCAATTTGTCTGTATTTATTCTTTTGCAAATTGAAAAGGTGGCATTATTAAATAAGGCCTCTGTTCTGCATGAGAGCAGGCAGTGCCTTAATCTTTAACAGGATAAAAAAGGATAAAAATGTGTGTGTGTGTACACACAAACACAAATAAAGAGAGCATTTGCAAATCATATACCTATAGGCATCTGCTAGTGTGGGGGAAGATAATCTATTATATTCTACATTCTGCAAAAGGCTACTGTGGCACTCAGCATAATCTGTAGCTACAAAGCAACATTTCCTTTTCTGAGAACGTGCGGACTGCCATCCGTTGCATTTCATTGTCAAGGGCAGGGTGGGGGTGGCGGAAAAAGAGAGAGGTCCTAAGGTTTTATATTTTTTTTTCACAGCGGCATCCATTCACTGCATCCATCTGGTGTGTGTGTGTGTGTGTGTGTGTGTGTGTGTGTGTGTGTGTGTTTTGTAACCCTCTGAAATGCTTTAGGCAGATTGGGCAGGAAAAAAGTGGATGCCATTGGCAAGAAATGTCAAGTCCTTGTAACATAAGAAATGTATGTGTTACTTTCAAGGAGGCATATGATGTAGGTAGCTTGCTCATAGGTTTAGCTGAAGCGGTTTGGGTTGTGGAAGGGCAGAACTGTCCAGTCCCTTCATCTTGCCAAGAAACCAGGGGAGCCAGTGCCTTTTCATATGCAAAGAAATCCATCTCTCCTTTTCTCTGTCAAAGTGAGCTTAGGTGGCTGCTGCTGTATTCTCTTGCCAAAATCATAAGAGAGAGACAAGACAGGAAAGAGAGAGAGAGGGGTCTTTTGTTAAAAGGGGCCTGGAACTGAAGATGCCCTGCTGACCATCTTAAAGAATTTTATTTAAGGAGGATACCTTTAGCATTTATCTTTAAAGAAGAAGAAAAAGAGAGAGAGAGAGAGAGAATCACACACTGTAGGTTTTCAAACATACACACACAGAGACAGTATCTAGTGTACAGAAACAGAGTGGATAGGTAGAAAACTGCTTATTACCAATATATAAAGCTTGGCTTGCTTTATATATATATATAAATATATAAAATAATAACAGGAATAGCCATTGCAAGGGAATCTACTGCATTTTCATTTGCTAAGCAGGCTCCTGGCTCCACGGCTCCCTTGCCTGGTAGGAGAAGGAAATAGCTAGACTAGGTATTCTGCAGGTCTGAAGAAATCCAAAATGGGCTATTCGGAAAAAGCAGCATCCAAAATGCTGTTTCTTCAGTTGCTTTGCTCCTTGCCTCTTCTACAAGGTAAGAGATAGGGAGAGGAGGGGGGGGGGGGTTGTCAAAACTGGAATGGGTATGCTTCAATTTTGACAGTATTTGTTACTGAAGAAAATGGGATTTAGAACATATAACCACCAGCAGCACCACCCGGGTGCAGATGGCAGGTGGGCATGTTTGTGAATGCCCAGAGTTGCAGGCATTTGAACAGTATTTCTAAATGCACCTTTTTTTTGGGGGGGGGGGACTAAAATGTTTTTCTTTACTGTATGGGGACATACAGTATTAAAACATTTATGGAAATGACATTGTGATAGGAGGGAGGGTAAAAGAAGGGTATCAGGGTTAGAACTGGCTGCAGATGAGATGAAGGAATGGAAAATTGGTGCACAGGACTGGAAGATTTCTGTGTCTCAGCGAGAGAAAAATACTGGGGTGCTGCTCTTTGGGGTTTATAGTGGAGAGAATGGAGATCTCTTGCTGCCTCAATAGCAAGACAATAACTTTGGGGAGATGGAGAGGAAAATTTGTGTATAAAGAGGTCTGGGGGTTACCATTTTTATTTTTAATATGTCCCCAAGCAATATTGAAACAAGGACCATGGATTTCAGGGGAATAATTATTAATAAAGAGAGAGGATGTCAAGCTGGTCACAGAATGCTGCAAGTGAAGCAGGTATTTGGGCTTTGACCCTCGCTGGACAAAAGGCTACTAATATGACTAAAGATTTGGCATTTGGGAGTTGAGCTGAATTTTGCAAAGTGGAGGTCAAAGAAATAGGGACCAAAGAGAAGTGAATGGCTATATTGATGAGAGATAGGAAAAGGAAATAGGAAACTGGGTGGTCTTTTATTCAACACTGGAAAGGAAGACAGATTGAGAATTCACCCATGGTCAAAAGGAGTCACAGTTTTGAACAAGATACAGTAACAAAATAAGCACACAAGTATCTTTTCATTTTTTTTTAAAGGTATCTTTGGAAGGTGAGCAAAGGCATCCCCAAATACTGTATAGGAATGATCGTGGCTGTTGTACACTTTTGCAGGGTATACTATACAATGTTGTAAAGGATGCAAGAGATTTGGGGAACAATGTAAAAGGAGTGGGATTTGTTTGGGTAATTCATTTGCAAAGAGGGCTTGAGTACTCATGCGGCATTGCAAATGCAGCAAAGAAGGAGAACTTAAGTGTTGCTGGACATACTTGGGCTGCTCAACTGGGCCAGAGGAGCAGGGAGCTGCATGTCCAAGGGTATGAGAGGGATCATGGCTGCAAGGAAGGTAGATATGGGAAGACAGAGATTCTGTGGAGAGCAAATGGTGATGGACTAGGCCTAGGATTTAATGGAGGCTGAGGGCTGCTGTCAAGTTATAAGCATAACTCACCAATGATTGGGGTGGGGGTCACAAGCACACATACACAGGTACACTTAGTGGGAAGGTTTGTACTCAGACACCATAGTGATGTCTTCCAGCAAGGATTCTCTTGTGCTGTTTAGCAATGGCTGTCTTGCACCTTAAAGGCAGCTGATTCTGATTTTTGACAGGCATTTGGTTGAGTGGTTTTGGAGGGGAGGAAGACCTCGGTAAACAAGATGGGCAAGACTAGCCTTCCCCTTTCCATAAGGTGGCTGCCGCTTGACAATGGGGCAACCAACGGCAGGGCCCACAAGGCCTGCCAGGCAGCTGGCCTTCTTAATGGAGCGAGTTCAGAGCAATTAATGGCTCGCCAGCAGCTGCCAGGATCTCACACGCTGGCAGTTGCCTGCGGCGGCCACGGCTGTCACTGCCGAACTTGTCACAAAAAGGCAGCGAGAGTGATGTACGGGGGCTCATCCTTCCAGGCTCTTCGGTCCATTGTCTGCAGCAGGCATCTTTCCCTTACTCCCAGCCCTCACAATCCCAATCCTCAGCAATCTCTTGGAGCCTGCCAGCACCCATCAGTCAGCATCCTAGCCACAGTTATTTTTCCCTCCCAGCCAACTCATCCCCCCTCCATTTTCCCAGCACCAAGGCCAAGTTTAATGTGTAAAATATGGAGCTAAATGACGCAGCCTTCTGCAGTAAAACAGGGGGAGGAGGGAAGGAGGCATTCACAAGATCACTTAAAACATATGTTTGCTGCTTCCCTTGGCGTACCTTTTAGCCACCCTTTCAATCCCTGAGATCACGTAACTACAAACAAGCTGGCTCTTGTTGCACTGGAGGGATCCATTTGCCAACAAGGCAGCTTAATCTAGACCAGTTACTTCATCCTCTTAGCATGTTCTAATCACCTCTTTGGTTCCCAGGTTCATCTCACTTCTAATGAGATGCCTCTTGTTCTGAGGATTTAATCATCCAGTTAATTCTTCAGGCCAGAGTAGATAAGGAAAAAGGGGGTATCTCCACCTTCTTGTAATGGCATTTATTGAGTTGATCTGGACCTCTTTTCCCGAGAATGCCCAGGTTACTTCTCCAATGTAGGATTATGAGAAAATATGCCAAATGACTAAACAAACTGCAGCAAGGGGGGGTGTCATTTTAGATAGAAGGTAATATAGCGAGCATTTTCATCCCACCCACATTTGAGAGAACCAAAAGTTAGCCAAACATAAACAGGAATGGTAGAACATAAATTCTTAATGAAGAGGCCAATGTTATATACAGTACGTGTGTTTTATGTTCTGACTGATCAGAGCTGGCTCCAAACATTTTACTGCCTGAAGTGAAGGTGCAAATGGGTGCAAATGTGTGGGTAGGGCAAGATGGCATCATCTTGCCCTACCCACACATTTGCACCCATTACTTCATCATGCTTAATAGCAGGGCCTGTCCTCAAAAGATAGTCTTTGATACCAGTTGTAGGAAGTGGCCATGCTTGTATCACCATAGACTTGAAGTAGACTACTAATAATGCCTATCTATCTAGTGCCTATCTATTTATTTCAATTTTGTTGTTGTTGTGTGCCTTCCAAATTGTTTCTGACTTATGGCGACCCTAAGACGAACCTATCATGGACTTTTCTTGGCGAGTTTCATCAGAGGGGGCCTTCCATTGCCATCCTTTGAAGCTGAGAGTGTGTGACTTGCCAAGGACACACATAAATAAATGTATACCCTGCATTCTAGTGTTTACACCTTACTCAGGGCATTTAACAACTGTTGAAAGCAGTAAAATGCAATAAGATAACAAAATATAATAAATACAGGTAGATTATATAAATAGAACATTACATAAAACTCAAGAAGCAAATGTTTGCCTAAACTGGAAGGACTTTGCCACAGGGAGAAAGGCACTCAAAGTTGTCATTGAGGCCTTCTGTCTCTGTCTGAGATATCATTTAAACCGAGGTGAATTGCCAGGCCTTGTGGCATGACTACAAGGTTTTCTGTTGCTTATTCCTCTTGGTGAAATTATGAAGCCTACTACCACAACATTGCCCAGTCATGTACTTGTCCAGGCCAAACCCAAGGTTGGCTGTTCTTCTTCTTTAACTAAAGGCTGTCCATGTTTCATGTCAGTAGGTAAAAGGGGGCCCACTGGGGTGGCCAGACCAAGTCCCACAGTCCAGACCCTATAAAGTTTATTTGGATCTGTGCTGTGGGAGTGGAACCTAAGGAGGGAGAACATGAACAAAGAATTGCAGTGTCTGGGTTCTGGGTGTGTACTGTATTATTACTTTCCTTCTTGAATTTTTACATGGCTAGAGTTGCCAGAGTGAAAATTGGAGAGGCTTGCTGTACCATTAATAGTTGTGTATTAGGGGAATTTCAGCAGGTGTTGCTTGTTACCTGGCTGTGTACCCATCATCACCTGCTGAAATTCCCACTGATACATACCTATTAACGTTTTCCCTCTAGCAACCCTATGGACTATATTATTATTCAGTCTGAGCGAATGATGTGTGTGTTTGTTGTTAATGTGTGCCTTGTTGCTTCTGACTTATGGCAACCCTAAGGTGAACTATCATGGGTTTTCTTGGCAAGATTTGTTTGCCATTGCCTTCCCTTGAGGCTGAGAGCATGTGACGTGCCCAAGGTCACTCAGTGGGTTTCATGGCGGAGTCGGGAAGTGCGTACGTGCCTTCAAGATTCCTGTTGACTTAGGGTGACTCCCATGAATTTCATAGGGTTTTCATAGGCAAGGGATACTCAGAGGTGGTTTTGCCTGTTCCTTCCACAGACCTACAGCACCTTGATAATATCTGTTGGTGGTCTCTCATCCAAGTACTAACCAGGTCTAACCCTGTTTTCTGAGATCAAATAGGATCTGGTGCCCTTAGGATGTTTATAGGCCTTGTTTGACTCTTTTGTTTCTTCCAGGTCTGCCTCTTTGGGAAAATGATGACGTGGCCCCTGCCACCCCTTCCCTGCCGCTGGAGGCCCTGTCGCCAGAGGCTGTGGGGGACCCAAAGGAGGAGGAAGTGGGGCCCTCAGCTGAAGTGAGGGGATCCTTGCCCCCCAATCCTGAAGGCCTCCCTGAATTGCTGCAGGGAGCATTGCTGAGGAAGGAGTTTCTGGGGAGCGAGTTGTTGGAAGACCCCATCCCTGGTGAGAAAAAAGAAGAGAAAATCTGTGGGGGGGGGGGGGGGGAGAAAATGAGTGGGATGGAATTTGAGAGTGTGTGGGGGAGCAAGGACATGGTGGCAATTCTATGGAAAAAGCTGATGCCGTGGAGCAACATTTGTGGACAGGGATCTCTTGGTGGGGGACTGCTACAAGGCAGTACCTTGATTGTGAATCTACAAACATAATTGCAATATTGTACACACTGGTAATGAATATTTACAATAGCTATGCATGGATTTTCTGCCAGAAGAAAGCCCATAGGGAAGACATTTTGGAAAGAGCCATTTTAGTGGGTTGGGGCAGGTTGTAACAAGTGTACCAGAGCTTTCCTCCTTAATTTTCTGATTCCTTTCCCCCTTTTGTTTTTATTTCTTCTCCCTCCCATCACCTGACTGTCCTAGAAGGTAGCCCTTCCACTCTGCCCCCTTTCCATCCTCCCATCCAGCAGCTGGATGGTGGGATGGTCCCTGAGACCTCTGAAGCTATAGCCACCGGTCCTTCTCCCTTGACCACTGCGGCTCCCCCCACGGGTTTCCTCCTCACAACCCCCCCTGCATCAACAGCGGCCGCTCCTCCCCGTCTTCCCCCTCCACCGGATGAGGTAGGATCAGCCAGCCAACACATCTCTGCCACCACCACCGCTTTCATCCCTGAAGGTGATGAGGAGACCACAACCACACTGATCACAACAACAACCATCACTACAGTGCACACACCTGGTAAGTATGTGGCATGTGAGAAGTTTCCAGAATTGGCACATGTGATCTGCTTAAGAAAGTGCTGTGTGATATAGGAAAAAGTGAATTGAATGTTCACTGTCTTGTGTCTCCTCCTCAAGTGTTTTGCAACAACAACATCACTGATGTGGAAGGCTACGTTGAATCCCCAGATTATGCTGGTGCCACTTTTTATGGAGGCCTGGACTGCACCTACACTATCTCTGTTTACATGGGCTATGGGATAGAAGTACAGGTGAGCTCCATGATCTGGTGAAGATAGAACTGTCTTGTCTGGAACTGGCCATTTCTCATGTGGTTTTTAAAAACCTGAAAAGATTTAAGATAAAACAAGAAGAGCAGATAGCATATTGGCCAACTCTTTCCTGTTACTCTTAGTTTATGTCTTCTCAATAAATTATTGTTTGATTTTTTTGGCCCTGCATACCAAGAAGCAGTAAGCAGCAAACAAGGCGAGTTTCAATTTGTGCTTTATCTGCACTATATCAATTCATATCACTTTAATTTCTGTGGCTCTGTCCTCCAGAATCCTGGTTTTGCAATTTGGATAAGATACGTCTTGGATAGAGTATTCAAGTTCTGTAATTCCCAGGACTTAGAGAAGTCTCTGGCAGTGGATTCTTAGTATGTCACTAAGCTACATATCCCAGGATTTTGTAAAGCTAAGGCAGTTGGAATGGCATGTAACTGATGTAGTATAGATAAACCCAAAATTATAACCCACATTGTTTGCTTCTGACTGCTTCTTGATTCTGGAATTGTTAAAACTGTGGACTGAGTACATTCTCTTGACATAAGGAGCCTGATTGTGAGTGAAATATGCTGCTCCTTTCGAAGAAATGCTGACATGTCATATTCTCACTACTGCCCTTTGATTTTGTTTGTATTCTGATTTTTCCAAGACTGTCTGTTCCCCAGCAAATCTTTGCTTTCAGATCTAACTGAAAAATTTACTCTTAACTTCTGATTCTTAGATTCTTATTAATGGTTGAGATAGCACGATGGTTTCTGGGTGGTTTGAATAATTGTTCTTGAGCTAAATTGAATATTTTTTTTCTTATTTTGGGGAGCCACAGTGGTTTTGTGGTTTGAGTGTTGGACAAAGACTCTGAGAGACAAGAATCTGAATCCCTGCTTGTCCATGAAAACTCACCGGGTAACCTTGGGCAAGTTACATGATCTCAGCCTCAGAGGAAGACAAAGGCAACCCCCCTCTAAACAAATATTGGCAAAAAAACTTTGAAAGTTTCACCTTGGGGTCACCATAAGTCAGAAACAACTTGAAGGCAGACAATAGCAAGAACACTTTGGGTCCTTAGGGGATAAATCCAATTTCTTTTCATTTTTTCATCCTTTTCTTTTTCCCCTCCCAACTGACTCTGTTCATCTTTCACTATTAGGTGCAGAGTTTGAATCTATCCAAAGAGGATTCACTGACAGTGGAAGGTCTAGGGGGTGAGAAGCCTGTTGTCTTGGCCAACGAGTCATTGATGGTTGAGGGGCAAGTGATCCGCAGTCCGACCAACCAGGTGTTGATTCACTTTCAGAGCTACCACACCACCACCCCTGGAATCTTCAAATTCCACTACCAAGGTAAGGAATTGACATATCCCATAATCCATGAATATAAGGGATCAGGTTTCTTTAGCAGTGGTTGCTAGTTCTTTAATGCTTGAAGGTAGTTTTAAAAAAAGACAGAGAGGCTGTACAGACCGGCCATTAAGGCCAGCCTGGGGGCGGAGTCGGGGCATGGCATCCATAAGACACATGCACTGACTTCACACCTAGGCCGACGTGACACTGTGCGCTGCACCACACGGCAGGCAGCATCATGGCGCTCCTCTGGTGCTGCATCTATTTATTTATTTATTATATTTATTTGTATCCTGCTGTTTTCCCAGGACTGGGACTCAGAGCGGCTTCACAGCATTAAAAACAGTACAATTAATAATAATAATAATAATAATAATAATAAGGAATTACATTATTACAATATTAAAACAGATAGTTATTAAAAGAATAAAACATATTTTAATAAGATAAAACTATAAATAAGGGGGGGGAAACCTGTAACAAATTTTTAAAATGGTCCAGCATCCTAGCCTGTCCTTATAGCAATTCCTTAAATGCCTGTGTGAACAGGTAGGTTTTCACCTGCCGGCGGAAGGCCATCAAGGAGGGAGCTGTTCTGATCTGTTCCCTGGGGAGGGAGATCCAGAGTCTAGGGACAGCCACCAAGAAGGCCCTCTCTCGTGTCCCTAGCAACCATGTTTGTGATAATGTTGGGATGGAGAGAAGGGCTTCTCCAGAGGATCTCAGAGCGCCGGTTCATACCAGGAGAAACGGTCTGCCAAATAGTGTGGACCTGAGCCATGTAGGGCTTTATAGGTATGGTAATAACCAGCACCTTGAATTGTGCGTGGAAACAAACTGGCAGCCAATGAAGCTGATTCAACAGGGGTGTTGTATGATTTCTGCAATCTGGTGACTATGGTGCCCTTTCTGCAGTGCAGAAAGGAACCACTTTTGTGGCTCCTTTTTGTGCTGCGGAAAGGTGAGATCGGGGCCATGGCATGCAGTTGTCACACCCCCGATCTGGTACTAAAAGGGGAGGCTGCAGGTTCACTGTAGTAAAGTGTGACCAGACTATCAAAACTTAGTAATAGGAACAGCCAGCCACAGTTGTGGGGAAAAAAGAAAATAGAAGTTTATTAGGAAACATTTAGATAACATATTAACCCTGAGCTATTTAATCACTTACAGCTCCCCGAAACCCTATTCTTTTCTTCACCATGCTGTCTTATCTCTATCTCTCTGTAATCCTTTCCCTAGGCCATCTTTCCCATATCTCTCTCTGCAGTCTTTCCCCTATCTGCCCTGTTAGAGACAAGACTTGGTTTTGAATCCTTTCTTCCACATAGGCCCCCTTTCACAACATTCCCAGAGCTATGCTTAGCTAGCTCTCTAACCAGGCTTACCTATCATCATTTCTCTTCTCAATGGCCACATCATTCTGCTTAATGGTAGGGGCAGCCCCGACATTATGACATGTCATGTCACATATTACAATAATTGTCAGCAAAGAGGATTTATGTGTAATTGAGATAGACTTAGAGAGCCAGTGGGATATAAGTGTTGGACTTTAGGGTTCAAATCCCCACTCAGCTGTGGAAACTACCTGGGTGACTTCACACACTCTCAGCCACCGAGTAAGGCAACAGCAAGCCTCCTCTGAGCAAACCTTGCCAAGAAAACCATGTGATAGGTTTCCCTTAGGGTCTCCATAAGGTGGAAACAACTTGAAGACATACAACAACTGGGATAGATGTATTTGCCTAAACATTTATTCTATTGCAATTATAGATACGGTATGTCCCATTTCTTTAATCTCAGCCAGTGGTGCACAATGTCTGACTTTTAGCAGGGAGTACAGTGTCTGGTGAGGAGAAAAAGTGGTCACCTAAGGGATGAGGGACATCACTTCAAGCAGCTATAGAGACACTACAAATAACAGGCCAGCTCTGTGTTGTGGCCCAGGCCAAGTCCCAGAGATCCTTCTCCAAGTTTTGCACTACAGGGGTTCATAACATGGTGGACATCTTTTTCATTTACATCACATAATGGCTGGCCTGCTGGTGCATAAAATTTGATGTAGTGGTTTGGATGTATACATAAGGCTATTGGTTCTCTGTCATTGTTTGGTCTTCTCCAACAGATGGAGCTGTAGGCTTTTCCCACTGTTTTGTTGCTTTATGTTATGTTATGTTAGTTGTTTTGACCTGAGCATTTCTATCATATTTAAGGAATTTGGGGTTGCTTCTAGATAACATTTGTTTCTGAAAGTAAGTACTTGTTAAGTATCCCTTCTCTGGAATTCCAAAATTTGAAATACTCCAAAATCCCACCTGGGTGGCTGAGACAGTGACACCTTTGTTTTCTGATGTTTCAGTGTACACCAACTTTGTTTCATTCACAACATTATCAAAAATATTGTGTATAAAATTACCATCAGGCAATGTGTATAAGGTGTCTATGAAACATAAATGAATTTTATATATAGACTTGGTCCCATCTCCAAGATTTGCACTTCAGATAAGGGATATTTAACCTGTACTATAGTAGCTAGCAAATTAGAATTACTCCTCAGCCACACATACAACATACTGCTGTAGAATTACTGGAAGCTTATGCAAAACATGGGGATCACAGCATTATTTTTTTAAAGCTGTTTCTAGTTATCATGATTTTGGAAATAAGCCCAAAAATGTCTTGGCAAAAAACTATTAAAGGACTAAAAGGAAGGAATATAATTAGATAAAGGTATTTTTTTAAATGTTTACCATTTTCTAATACAAATATTGTGCCCTTCCCCAACTGATCTCAAATTTGACTTATTCAAGGATAGCAACTTCAGAATAAGAAAGCTGTAACAAAAAGAGAAATGCAGTAGGCCCTTGATATGCACTGGGTTTGGATCCAGGACCCCTGTGGATACCAAAATCCATAGATGCTCAAGTGCCATTAAACACAATGGCATAATGAAATGGTGTCCCTTATATAAAACAACAAAATCAAGGCTTGCTTTTTGGAATTTATATCTTTTTGGAATATTTTAAAGTCGTGGATGGTTGAATCTGTGGATAAAGAATCCATGGATATGGAAGGTCAACTGGATGTCAGTTTAGAAAAATGTTACATAATTTTATTGATGTATTTGTTAAAGGCATTCAACCAACCAACCAACCAGTCAGTGATTGAAATTTTGCCTGCTCTCCTCAGTTCTTATAATTTTTTGGCTTCTTTCATTGATGTGGAAGGAGCTGTCCCCCTTTTGTTTAACCAACTTTATCTTTTCTCCCAAATCTAGCTTTTCTTCTCAGTTGTGGCTTCCCCAGCCGACCTGAGAATGGGGATGTTATGGTTACTGACCTCCATCCTGGTGGTTCTGCCACTTTTAAGTGTGAGTCAGGCTTCCACCTGCGAGGTGAAGAGACGCTCATCTGCCTCAATGTCAGCCGCCCTCGCTGGAGTGGTACCAGCCCTGCATGTGTGGGTGAGTGAAGGGGCAAAGTGATAGGACAATCTAGTCTTGGCAAAAGGCCACAAGAGTATAGGCCAGGAGTGGGGAAAATATGGTACATGGGTTGCATTGTGTTCCTAGGTTTTGGCCCCTAAAGTGAACCACAGATCTCTCCAATGCACCCCATTCAAAAAAAAGTCAGCCCCAAAATTCACCTCAAACCACCCAAACCAGGACAAAAATTGTAGTGGTTTGAGTAAATCCACCCTCTGATGCTCTACTTGCACCCCAAAGCCTCCCAGTGGGGGAAAATTGATAGTGGTGTGATATCACATCTTGTTCAAGCATCCCTGGGATTTGTCAGAAGAATGTGAGAGCAAACATTGGCCCCTTTCCCTAGTACAATTGCCAGTGCTAGGTATAGATCTGTGAATGGAGGTCTTTGACCAAGAGGGAACTCTAGAGGACAAGTTTCATGACAGTTTTAATACAGCAAAGTCACAAGGGCAAGGAACTGATACAGAGGAATGGTAAATAAAAACAATTATCCTTTCTCAAGAGACGAGTTTGCTTTCATTCAGTGTCAGTATGTTCTGATGAAACCTGAAGGAAGTATTTCTTTTCACCAGCAGTGGAGAACCTCAGTACTGGGGCTGAATCTGGTCCTCTTGAAGTCTCAGGGCCCTTTTTCACTGCACAATCATAGCATTATTATTCCAGTATAACTGCCATGGTTATTTCCTATGCAATCCTGGGATTGCCATGTTAGGGAAGGGCATTTAACATTATCAGCCAGAGAGTTTTAAAGCTTCACTATTCACTAAACTATGCTAGTACCCCAGGATTTGATAGGAGGGAAGGTTAAAGTGGAACAAAAGTGGAATAATTATCCAGGGTGAGTGGGCACACAGTCTGGCCCACTGGGCTTTTGCTGATGGCTACAACTCATCTTTAGGGTTGTATCTCAAACTTTGTATGGTTTCAGGCCTTTCTAAGAGACTGAAGTGTCTCTTCCAAGGTTTAATTGCCAGCAATAAAAAGTAAACTAAAATATGATGGTATAAAGCATGCTGGTATTAAGCTAAATTGTGCTAGTACCCTTTTTGTTTTTGTCTGATCCACTATGGAAATTCTGTTCCTGAGAATGTGTCTTTGGGTCTTGTAATGGCTTCATGACCATGAATAGAAAAGACAGATACATACATGGAGGATGTGTTTTTCAATGGCTATTGAGCCATAAGAATAGCTGTTCCATGTTCAGAAGGATTATAGCTTTTGCACCAGGCAAACACTGGGCTATTGTCTTTAAGATGTGCCACTTGTGAGTTTCCCAAGGGCATCAGATTGGTCCCTACTTGAAAAAGAGCTAGACAAGTTGGACTTGCTAGTAAGGTGGAACTGTAGATTAATAAGGGATCAGAACCACTATTCATCACACTCAGGATCACTCCATTTTCAGATGATTACCCAGGACAAGTAAGCTTACCTAAGATTCCCCCACATCCTTAAGTGAAAACCTCTTTGTTGAGTGGGAGCCTGAGAAATCACGAATGTTTGCCTGGCCAGACAAACTTTGGTCTCTTCTCTGTAAAGTATATGCAGTGTTTATCACAAGGTTGTGAGGATGAAGGATCAGGTTGGGGTGATGGGGGAGATACTGTTTTTGAAACACTGAATAATGGTAACAATTGGCCTTTGTCTTCACTAGCTTCCTGTGGAGGAACAGTTCATAATGCCACTCGTGGGCGCATTGTGGCTCCTGAAGCACCTGGTGGGCCTCGTGGTGGTCGGAACCTGACGTGCCGATGGTTGGTGGAGGCACCTGAAGGCCAGCGCTTGCACCTGCATTTTGAGAGAGTGGCTCTGGATGAAGATAATGATAAGTGAGGATGGAACAGGGATACTAAAGGGGAGGGAAAGAGATAAAAGTGCTGAGGCATCAGTGAAGTGGAAGAAGACAGGGGATAAGGAGGAAATAATTATTATGGTTGGAGGTGTGGAATGAACCAGAGGGAGAAAAAGATGAGAAAGGTATTGAGGGGAGGCATGAGATTAATATGGTGAGGAAAAATGATGAAGTAGAATTCAGGAGGAGGCAAGTGAGACTGAAGGCATTAGATACTGTCTGATCTTGGAAGCTAAGCATGGTCAATCCTGGTTAGTACTTGGATGGGAGACCATCAGAGAATACCAGTGGTGTCACCAAGATTGGTGTCACCCCAATGTGGTAACTCAGGCTGTCATCCCAGGGTCAGAACTGCCAAACCAATAATACCTCAGAAATAGATTGAGCCACTATGGAAGAAGAAGGCTCCAGTCTACTTGCTGCCAAAGGCTGGTAGACCAAGACACCTGAAGGGCCTGTCCATTTCATGGATTGTTCTGGTCTACCTGCCTTATTCATAGGTCCTGAAGGGATTCAGTTGCTATTTGGCAATGGAAGAAGCTTCCAAAAGAATGCCATGGTGTGCCAACAGCATCATCTTTGGCTCTGGGTGGATGACTGGGTCCTTCCTAGGACTTTCAGTTTCTGGGAGCCCCAGTTTACCCACAGAGAGGTGCAGCAGTACACTCCACACAGGAAGGCAGGCAGCCCCCTGTAAGGTGAGCTGCTCCCCCCTGCAGCCCCTAGAAATACTCCTGGGGAATGCCAAATGTTGAAGGCTATATTTTAGAAGAAGGCAATGGCAAAGCACCTCTGACTATTCCTTGCCTTAGAAAATCTCATGAAATTAATGTGGCTGCCATAAGTCGACAAGCAACTTGAAGGTGTGCACATGCACATACACACACGCAAGTGAGACAGTGGAAAGTATGGAAGGAAAGAGTCTTCATAGAAGTAGTTGGTCTGCTGAGCACTGAAAGAAAAAAGCAGGAGGCAGAGGTGTAGAGCAGCCCTCTAAAATGAAATTGGAGTTACTAATTGGTTAAGTAAAGAGGCAAGGGATGGTGGGTGTCAGGAGAGTGAGCAAGCTAAGTCACCCTGGTCTATTGTGCCCCTCAGACTAATGATCCGCAGTGGGAGCAGCACATTTTCCCCTATCATCTATGACTCTGACATGGACGATGTCCCAGAACGTGGGTTGCTGAGTGATGCCCAGTCTCTCATTGTGGAGCTGACCAGCGAGGGCCCTGCCACGCCTCTCATCCTTAGCCTGCGCTATGAAGGTAAGAACATAAAGCAACAGAAATAGGCAGGCAGGCATGCAATTATAGTGCTACCCCCACCCAAAGCTTGGAAAAGTTAATTTTTGGGGACTGCAGCTCCCAGAGGTCAGTAACCTTTCCAAACCCTCCCCTTCCCCTTGAACTGCTATTTCTGTTTTGTGCAACTAGGAAAACCCATTGAATCCAGCAGGTTTCATAATGTCTAGTAGTGTTTGTGGGTGCTTATTTAACACTTTAAAAACCACTGTCTTGAATGTTTGGTCAAATCTAAAATACGGTAGTTGGTGAACTAAATATAGTATTTAGTGAACTCATTTAATCCTAAAATACAAGGACTATTCTAAATCTGGTAATCATAGAAATAGGTTAAAATTGTGGAGAAGGGTTTAATCTGCTGATCATACGAGGATTCTGTAGGCTACTTGGGTGAAGACAGTTTTCTTTAACTGCTTTAGGTTGAATAGATTATTGGCGATATTGTAGTAATGGAACCTTTTACACTATGCTAGGCTAGTAAGGCAGCATAGAACGTTGAACTGTTAGTATGGCAGCATAGAACATTGAAGGGAGTTGTCAGTTTGGATGGGATGAAAATGTCACTTGTAGCATGGTTGATGTGGTCCTGAGAGGTGGGGAAATTAATGAACAAAGCCCAGAAGAGAAAGGGTGCAGAGCAGAAAAGAAGGGAAGTCAGGGAATGAGAGACTAATCAGAGAGAGGATTCCGATTAATTTATTTATTTAGAGTATTTATACCCTGCTCTTCAGCCACAAAGGCTCTGTGCCTTACAGATTGCTAATTTGACAGTTCCCTGTCTTTAGCTTTACAATCTAAAAAGGCATGATACAAAAGGAAAAGTGAATGGCAGTGGGGAAAGGGATCAAGTCAAACAGATACTGCTGGTTTTTAGAATCCTAGAATCATAAGAGTTGGAAGAGACCACAAGGGCCATCCAGTCCAACCCCCTATCATGCTGGAACTCACAATCTAAGCCTCACCTACAGATAGCCATCCAGCCTGTGCTTAAAGACCTCCAAAGAAGGAGGTCCAAGGGAGTGCATTCCACCATCGACCAGCTCTTATTGTCATGAAATTCCTCCTAAAGTTGGGTTGGAATCTCTTTTCCTGTAGCTTGCACCCATTGTTCTGTGTTCTAGTCTCTGGAATAGCACAGATTTCTCTCTTTCTAAGACCAGGAAGGTGGCAGTTAGGGTTGGGGGCGGGGTGAAGCTCCATCTGCCTCTGGGTCTAGGCATTGTGAAGCTGTGCCTGCCTCTTCTTCTATTCCTCTGGGGCCAGGGTGGTAGCAGTTAAGATGGAGGGAGGGTCTTCCATCTGCCTCTGGGGCTAAGCATGGTGGAACTGTGCCTGCTTCTCCTTCTCCTTCTCTGAGTCCAGAGTGGTGGGAGTTAAGATGGAGAGATGTCGTTTCATCTGCCTCTGGGTCTAGGCACGGTACAGTTGTACCTACCTCTTTTCTCCCTCTAAGTCCAGAGTGGTAGCAGTTAAGATGAAGGGGGGCTCTTTCATCTGTCTCTGGGGCTATGCATGAATCTGTGTCTGCCCCTTCTTCTCTCCCTTTTCCCAAAGAACTTGCTAAAATGAGGAGGGATTGTACTCTGTAGGTAGAGATGGAGGGGAGTTCCAGGGAGACTGATGAATGGATGGTGGACGCTTGGAGACAGAAAAGGAGGGTTGAAGTTCGAGGTGTAAAGAGATGTGCAGTATTGGCAGGTTGAAAGCAACCAACCAGCCAACCAACAAATTTCTAAACAAGGAAATTCCTCCAGTTGTGATTTTTACTCTCATTGCAACATTGTGATCAGACTAGGATGGACAACAGAACCAAGAAGTGACAATACTGTGGCTGAATCTCACATACTGATTTGACCTAACTGCCAGAAAGTTCTTTGCCTGAAGCTATCTAGTCAGCAATAGATGTATTGTTGCTCCCATCTTCTGGCCAGTGGTGATACTGCACCGAGAGGGACCAAATGTTGTTGCTACAATTGGGGAATAGCTTCTCTAACTCTCTTGCTCCTCCTTCTGGTAGCTTTTGATGAAGACCGATGTTATGAACCATTCCTGGCACATGGTAATTTCAGCACAACAGATCCATTGTATCATATGGGGACTGTAGTTGAGTTTGCCTGCAGTGCTGGATATATGCTTGAACAGGGACCTTCTGCCATTGAATGCATAGATGCAAGAGATCCTCGCTGGAATGAAAGCGAGCCAACCTGCAAAGGTAATCAACCTAGCCCTTAACAAGCTTCTGCTTGTGCAGTTTGTGGCAACTTTCTTTTCTTTGTGCTTGTTCATGCTTTAAGGATCTGCACAGAGTTGTTGTCCTGGTTTAGGGGAACAGAAGACATCTTCTAGCTAGAAGAACCTGGCTGTTACTTTCAGTTCTAATCCAAAGTAGATCTATCTCTAATAAAGATCTATTAAAGTGAATGAGACCTGTTTCCAAGTAAATATCTATTGGATGGATGGATGAATTGATGGATGGTGTGTGTGTGTGTGTGTGTGTGTGTGTGTGTGAGAGAGAGAGAGAGAGAGAGAGAGAGAGAGAGAGAAATTAAGCCAAGCATGGGAGCTATTTGGTCTAATAGCCTAGAGTGAGATTTTTCATAATTTTTGTATTCTGTCATGTCTTTCTGATTTGACCATGGAGTCAGAGGTGGGAATAGTGGGGAAGAAGAGAAGCAGAAAGCAGATTATTTCAGGATTTATGAAAGATGGCTCCATAGCAACAGGAATATCATTGAGAGGCATATGTGTCCCCTGCCAAGAATCTTAAGAACACTGAGGTCTAGCACAAAGTTGAAAACTAAATGGCCATCCAGATGTTGTCAGATGCAACTCCTATCAGTCTGACAACATCAGAGAACCTGCATCTCAACAACACCTAGAGTTACACATTCAGGGAGATTGCCCAAATGTGCTTCTTCCATTATTTTTTTCCAAAAAAAATGTCTTTGCATAGAGGCATCTGGTTGAATGCTGGCTTAGGCTGGTAGCGGAGAGGCATTGTTGGGTTCCATATGTAGTCCTTCTGACAGTATGTCTCTTTTCCTCCAGCGTTGTGTGGAGGGGAACTCTCTGAGTCTACAGGCGTCATACTTTCCCCTGATTGGCCCCAGTCCTATGGAAAAGGCCAGGACTGCGTCTGGGGTATCCGAGTGCAGGAGGAGAAGAGAGTGCTGCTGGACATTGAGATGTAGGTACCCAGGCTATCACCACCATCAACCACAGCTCCTTTGTTGGGGAGGATCCCCATGACTCAGACATCAGCATCCCGTCTTGTCCTCATGGTCTTCTGAATCAACCATCCATCATTAAATTGATTGTTGAAGTCATTCATCTCACCCATTAAACCTGGTAAGGTCCTTGTATACATTTGGGGGAAATCTCCTCTGATAAACAGGAAACCTATTGTAACTCAGGTGATGGCTGACAAAGCCACCCAGCTGGCAAAGCAAGGGTGGGCAAAGAGTAAAATATGAGTCACATTTGGTCCACAGGGCCTCATTATTCCTCCCAGTTTTTTACTTAAAATACCTCCCACCCTCTAGAACAGTGTTGGACAACTATTGGGGGTTGGGATTTTCACTGCACTCCCCCCCAGGAGACCTTGGAGGGCTGCAACACCCCTCACTGTCCCGAAGTCCCTAGACAACATGAAAACAATTTCACAGCATTTTTGGTGCTTTCTGCGCTTTTAAGAGGCCTAAATAGCCTGAAGGCACGAGACCCCATATGATCTTGGAAGCTAAGCAGGGCCAGTCCTAGTTAATACATGTTTGTGAGACTGCCATGACCAGGAGGTGTAGGCTATGGCCCCATTCCCATTGGGCTATAAAGCGAATCAAGAATCGGATTATAGGGATCCTTGTTTAAAGACAATCGTTCCCATTTGAATTCGCTTTCGATCCTACTTTAATCGATTTCTCCAGCGAAAACCCAAATCAGTGGTAGATAACCCGGATTATACTGACTGCACTTTTCCAGCAGTTCTTTTTGCAGCTGCTGTGTCGGATCCAGGGCAAACTAATGGGAACGACAGGGTGTCCTAATCAGTATTTTAGGAGAGGAGGAGCAATGTTCAAGGGGCTGTCCCGGGGGTGTCACCCACTTTGTTCTCTTTCCTGCATTCCCGGCGCCATTTCCCCCCATTTGCGTAGCCTTTCCCCCGGTGGAGCGGGAAGCAAGGCAAGGAGATCACGTGTGTAGACAAATTAGTTTTTTTTTAAATTAAGGTTTCGATCACCTAGGTGCGGTAAGTGCATGACGCCCCCCTGCCAAACCCCCTGCTCCACATAGATTGATGTGTGAGGAGACCCACTGCACACCCTTTTTATAACTATTATTTCTTCTTTTTCCTTTTTCTGTTTTTGCTGAGCACCTAAGCACCTCAGCGCTCCAGCGTCTGGGTGGCAATCACATGACACCTAGCTGCCCAAGTGCTCAGGCACTTCAGTGATCCATTGACCACACACACACACACACACACACACACACACACACACACACAAACACCAGAAAAACAGGTTTGAAAGACGCAAATGGAAACAGGGAACAAAAATAGCCCGTGTCAAAATGCATTGAAGTAACTGATGTCACTGTGACGTCTAATCACCTAAGCGTTTGATTGACAGCTTAAAAAAGGAAAAAATGGTTCCAGATAGGCAATGGGAACGGGGAACAAAAATGTCCGCATCAACATACAATGGAGAAATATCAATGGGAACGAGAACATGACTCAAGAAAAACCGAGTCTGTTTGCTCCCTTTTGTAATGGGAACGATGGACGTGATTTGAATACGACTTGGGAATTCGCTCCGAGTCTGACTCACAGCAAGATTAATTGCTTTATAGCCCAGTGGGAATGGGGCCTATATTTCAGACAAAAGAACTGGTGTGTTATAGTGGTTTGAATGTTAGACTACAATTGTAGGAGCCCAAGGTTCGGAATTCCACTTGGCCATGGAAACCAAACTGGATATCTTTGGGCAAGCCACACTCTCCCAGTCTTAGAGGGAGGCAATGGCAAACCTTCTCTGAATAAACTTAATAAGAAAATGCTCTAATAGGTTGGCCTGAGGGTTTCCGTAAGTCAAAAACCACTGGAATACATGCAACAACAAAGTGTTTGCCCCATGAAGATTACAAGAGATAGAAAAAAGATGGATAGGACTAACATGATCGAAAAAAAATAAGAATACGGGTCTTATTTAAATGTGGAAAAGTCTGGGTATTATTTATTTATTTATTATTCTACTCGCTTTTTCTCCTTCAATCTAACTAAATAAAATCTGGAGGCCTGAGGAAGTTTACAGGAAAAAAAAAACCAACTTATTATGCCTGCAGCCACATAATGAAATAATTCTGTGAACCACTCTGAGTAGAATGCAGACGCCGTCTCAGTCAGTAAAACTAATGATGATTGCATTAATAAGCAGAACAGCTATCTATTTGAGCAGGTTCTGATATTTCCTGGCTTGAAAGTGGCTATCCCTATTTTTGAAATGCACTCCCCAGTGTTCACTTCATTTTTACCAAGCTGAATTATGTAAAAAGATTCCTCTTTCTGTGTTAAAAGCCAAATTCCCTTAAAAGACTCAGCTTAATGTAACATTCCAAGAAGGGCTTTGATTCGCTTTTCATCCATCCATTCATTTGTTTATCCATCCACACAATGATGTTTATCACACTATGCTCTTAAAGAGCTACTATTCCAGTGTGACTCCTCTAGCAGCCTCCTGTTGCATGCTGGGATTGGCAGTTTTAAGGAGCTGAACTTCTCTGCCTGAGAATTCTAAATACCCCTCCTTAAAACTGCCAATCCCAGCATGCAACAGGAGGCAGCTAGAGGAGTCACACTGGAATAGTACCTCTTTAAGAGCATAGTGTGATAAACATCATTGACTCATAAATATGGATGAGAGAGACGTATTAGAGCCATTTAAGTGGTCCCAATCATGTCCCATTGTTCTTTATAGTTCCTGCTTATACGTTTCCCTTTTCTTCCCAGCCTCAACATCCGCAAGTCTGATGTGTTGACAATCTTTGATGGAGGGGACTTAACTGCTCGGATCCTTGGCCAGTATTTGGGCCCACACCCTCGCTTCAGCCTGTATTCCTCTGGCCCAGCAGTCACTCTTCAGTTCCAGTCAGACCCCGGGGACCCTCTCTTTGGCCTCAGCCAGGGTTTCCTGGTGCGGTACAAGGGTATGCAAAAGAAACTGTGCATGGGAGGTGGGAAACAACCTGTTGAAAACCAGCATCTTTGTGACACATTTGTGGAAAGCAATTTATGATGCCAGGCAAAAAAAACACACAGAGAGAAGACATGTGGAAGTTGCAGGTGATAACATATCCTCCCAGTTTGGCAGGAACAGTCCTGATTCATCCTCTGTTGTCCTACTTTTTCAACTACTTTAAATATGTCCCATGTTCTTCCTCTTCTTCCCACTTCTCTACATTGTCCTCAGTTTACTTCAGTTGCTGCAAAGTCAGTTCAAATTTCAAAACACTCAACTAGCTCAGCAGGGGGAGGACAAAATAAAGGAGGGAATCTTGCTCTTTCTCGTAGGTTCAGGCAAAAGCACATTGCTTCTGCTGCAGCTTCTCCTAGCTTGTGCTTTCTTCCTTATTAATAAATATTGCCATCTTGACCACACTCTGATGTTGGTTGCCTACAAGTGTCCCAGTTTTCATTTGTGAAATGTTGCCGAAGTTTATTTCTTTAGAACACACTGAATTTGAAAGAAATATTTACAACATAAATATTGGCTTCTGGGATGGAGGTCTAATTTGACCACCTTATTTGAGATTTTCCATTTGATATGAAAGGAAAGCCAAATGAATAGGCTGATAAGGGGGAGAATGAAAATACTGAAAAATCAAGGGGTAGTTTTTACTCAGTTTTAATTTCAGTCAGATTCTCTTTCTTCTAACACCAGTTCTGCTTCCAGCTCAGCCTAGAGTTCTGCAAAGTACAAGATGCAGATTCAGCATTTGTTTTCCCCAGTATTATTACAGAGGTCTTAACACTGAGATATAATCCTTGTCTACAGGAACAAGGAGTTCAGTGATGTTCCAGCTGTTATCTTCATGCTGTCTTTTTAAAATTAATTCACATGTCACTGTTTCTCTTTGGGACAGTACAGTCACCTGGAAAAAAAAACCTCCTGGAGTTGTTTACTTATCCTTGATCTGAGATTTCTCTCATCATTTTATGTATCTTTTATTTACCCTTTGAGTGTAAACAAAAAGAAAATGGATGCTAAAGTGGGTTCAGGAATTAAGATGGCCTTTTTTGCAGATGAGCCTATAGAACTGTCAGCATACAATGGGAAAGTGGAAAAAGAAAAGCCTAGCTGGGAGGTGGGAGGACTTGTTGCTCCAGGATGTGAGAAAAGGCATCCCCTAATTCCTTCCTTCTTTTCTCTCTTGGACAGAGGTTCCACGAAATGACACTTGCCCAGAGCTGCCAGAAGTGGAGTTTGGCTGGCGCACAGCTTCTCATGCTGCTGTCATCCGTGGCACAGTTGTGACCTACCAGTGTGAGCCAGGTTATGACATTGTGGGATCTGACATACTCACTTGCCAATGGGATCTATCCTGGAGCAACAGCCCTCCCACATGCCAGAAGAGTAAGTCTTCCTGCTGCTAACACCAACATGATGGATACTTTGCAAATAGTAGTCTTTTTCTTCTTTCTGGATTCCCAGCGCATCAGCTGGGCCTGGGGAAATAAAAAGGTGAAGAAATTGGGTAAATAGAATCTGTTGAAAGGAGACCACTTAATGGCCTAGAAAGCAGGAATTATTTGCCTTGTTTTGTGGAAAAAATCGCTCAAGATTCTATTTTGTCTTGGTCCTTTCAAACAGATGTAGGCCAAGATAGCATAGTACAAATATGCACTGATGGAGTAACATTATGTAACTTCTATACTGGATACAACTGTAGAACAATGGATGTGGATCCATGACTGACAAACTGGGGTGCAATTGAGGTTTGAAATAAGTAAAGGTGATACATAGAAGCAGTGCACATTCACATGCTACTTTATGTACTTTAATGTATTGGTGCATGTACATTGGTCCCACATGTACAACTTGGCTTATGCCTCTGTTGGCTGGATATAAACATTATGTAGTGCCTACATGTGTCACTAACAGGTTGTCAGCTGTAGTTTGTACTTATGGCTTATGGTTACCTCATGAATTTCATAGGGTCTTCTTAGGCAAGGAATACTCAGAGGTGGTTTTCCCATTTTTTTCTTCAGAAATATAACCTGTAGTACCTTGGGTGTCTCCCATCCAAGTACTAACCAGCTCTGAATCTTCTTACCTTCCAAGAATCTGCTGCCTGTAATTTATTTAGCTGTCTTTCTTCATAGCAATGGGAAGAATATTAGTTCCTGCATTGTCAGACATGATACTTTCAAGGAGGGAGAGAGGGAGGGGGACATGAGAAAGATACACAGATCATTCTTTTAAAACTCATTTTATTTTCTCTGTCTGCCTTTCCTTCTACAACAGTTGTGAACTGTGCTGATCCTGGGGAAATCAGCAATGGCAAACGCAGCGTCTCGGATCGACGTTTCTCCATTGGTTCCCACGTCCAGTATTTTTGTCATGAGGGCTACGTGGTGGAAGGGAGCAGCACACTGACTTGTTACAACCGGGACACTGGCACCCCTAAATGGAGTGACCGAGTGCCCAAATGTGTCTGTGAGTAAAATGGGCAAGAGAGGGCTGTAGTGAAGGGAGGGAACCTTGCTATGTGAAACAAGACAAAGCCATAAAGTAATCACCAGCTCTCAGGGCATGAATATAAAGTTTGGCAGCCATAGGAATTGAGAATGATACTTTGGGCAGGTCAGCTTATTTAGCAGCCCTGATGGGTTTTTTTGCTTGCTTGCCTGGCCTTTTGGCAGACTTCTCTAAATTTGTGCACTCCAGATAAATTGGACTGCAGCTTCCATAATTCCTTAACGAGGTTTGCAGGATTATGGCCTGGTGACGCAGTGGTTAAATGCCTGTACTGCAGCAACTCACTCACAAACCATAAGGTTGTGAGTTCAATACCACAAAAAGGGATCAAGCTCAACTCAGGCTTGCATCCTTCTGAGGTCGCTAAAATGAATACCCAGATTGTTGGGGGCAATTAGCTTACAGTTGTAAACTGCTTAGACACTGTTAGTTCAGTATGAAGCGGTATATAAATGAAGCTGTTTGAGTTTTTTTGTTTGTTTGCTTGTTTATGGGAGATGCAGGCCAATGCATCTGGAAGGCTCCAGTTTAGGGACCACTGGCACATAGAATGGTTGCTCACTGGAGCCCATGGCTTATTAATGATTAATATGGACAATAAAACCCCTTTTATAAGTATCAGAAGCAGTAGACATGTGCATGAGGGAACTGACTGAAGAAGGAGTAATATGGAGCAGTTTTTCCTCCAAAGTCATGGTACATATTCCCAAGAACAATCAAGTTATTTTGGCATGTGAGACAGAAAAATCTCATGAGCTCCTCTCTCCATCATGACCATATAGGTAGAATAAACAAATATCATAACATTTTCTGTGATGTCATGGTAACCAAAATTTGCTGTCTGCAGAGGCTTGCCTCTCCCTGCCTAATATTTGGTCGGGCCCTGAGTTGAACCAAATATTTTGAAAGGATTTTTGGAGAGGATGAAGGGATTGCAGAGCAGCTGAGTGACTTCTTTGTTGAGAGGTATTCAAGTGCAAAAACAATTAGTAATGTTTCCAGAGCTGCTTTGTGGAAATGATGATGCAGCACCATATTTCCTTATTAATCTCATTGGTCTATGCCCCTGAAGACATCCAGCAGTCCTTTTGCAATCCATAAAGCTCACATAATTGTATAATAATTATCTTATTTGTGTAGTTTAATCCCAATCAGAAAATAGAAACGGAATACTTAGGAAATTGTCACCATATCTACCCAGATTTAACTGCGTCCATAGGGTGCCATCTCTGCAGCCAGTAAGAGATGATGGTAGGGGATGGTCATACTGGTTGAGTGATAATGGGAATTGTTTCCTAATACATGTGAATGACACTATGCTGGAGAAAGTTGTTTTAACATATTGGCCTTAATTTTGGATCACAGTTGTCCTTGAATTGGTAAAATGAGAATTAATAATAGTCATGTATATTCTATGCCAGTCTGGTATAGTATTTGCATCAGGGTGGCCAACTTGTGGTCACTTCTTGTAAGACAGCAGCTCCTGCCAGCCCCAGCCAACACAGTCAAATAAATGGTGAGAGATGCTGGATGTTAAAAAAAAAAAAGCAGTGATTGGGAATATCTAATGGAGTCCATGGGAGAAACAGGAGATGTTTGTTTTATTATAGCAATACTGCTTACCGATGTGCTAAGCGGTTTACAAAGTGTAAACTTATTGCCCCAATAAGCTGGGTACTCATTTTAGCGACCTATAGAAGGATGCCAGGCTGAATCGACTCAGAGCCCTGGCTGGTATTGAACTCACAACACAAAAACCTTGTGGTTTGTGAGTGAGTGGCTAAAATACAGGCATTTAACCACTGTGTTACCAGGGTTCCTAGTTAAAATGTTATCAGTTAACATTTTTTTAAAAAATCCAAAACTAATAAAACAGCCATCCTTTGAGCATCTTGAAACATGTCTCCAATTTCTTCTAAGGATACTGGATGGCCACAAGCTGCCCATCCCAGGGTTAAAGTGCTGAAGTGAGACTTGAAGGACCCAGGTTCAATTCTCCACTAACCTGTGAAACTCACTGGCTGACCCACTGTGTCTCACTCTGACCTGTCTTACAGGGTTGTTGTGGGGATGAAGGAATGAGGGAGGAAGCCATATAAGTTTTCTGGAGTTTATTTGAAAATATATAGTTAGGGTATAAATACAGTCAGCCCTTGGTCACTCTTATTTTTCTCCTGGATCTTCACATTTCAGTAAAAGCTTTTAGCCATCTTGTTCTCATCTTGAAGGTGTTATTACAAAACAACAATCAATGATAATCTATTTTAAAAAGATTCTGCTAGGAAAAAACAGTGATAAATAGCATGTCCTTCAGGAAACAGGACCACCCACAACAGGAGAGATTTCGGACTCGGATATCAAGGTAAAGGTTGACACATTTTACCATGGACAACTTTCTTTAAATCTCAAATATAAAACTGTTTATTTTTAGACTACAGAATTCTCCCAGAATTCCATGCAAGTTCAGGTATTATGGGGGGTTTTCTAACCCCCCCCCCCCCCCGTGACTTTCCCAAGCTGTGCAGCAGATAAAGATGAGGTGGCTTCATGAATCCATTTGCATTTCTGCCTTCTCATTTGCCAACCTCCCTGCCCTTTTCTGCTTTTGGTGGTGATGGTGGTAACCATCTCATGGTGGCAGTCTCACAGCAAGGAACTTACATTCAGGGCTGGGAGACTTAAGGCCTCTTTTGTCTTTGACAGTGAAATATGAGCCCTGCCTGAACCCTGGTGTTCCAGAGAATGGCTATCAAACCCTTTACAAGCATCACTACCAGGCGGGAGAATCCCTGCGCTTCTTCTGCTATGAGGGGTTTGAACTAATAGGTGAAGTGACCATCACTTGCATACCGGGACATCCATCCCAGTGGACCAGCCAACCCCCACTGTGTAAAGGTATGGTGTCTCCATCCCTGCTTTCCCTTATCCCATCTTACTTTGTTGTGCTTGCCTAGTTGTCATTCTTTAAATGCTTCCCATTGGTTTCTTTTCCCCTCACCAGTGGCCTATGAGGAGTTATTGGACAGCCGGAAACTAGAAGGTGAGAATGGTAGACAGATGAGGGATATTGTGACTGGAAAGAGATGTTGGGGAGATGTTTTGCAGGTTGTTTGAATGACTGAGGTTGGGAAGTCTACTTTTTTTGAACAATTCTGAGAACTTCCTCTTTCAAGTCACGTATCATGCTGGCTGGGGGATTCTGGAAGTTGTAGTAAAAAAAAAAATTACAAGTTATGGTGTGATAGCTCTCGCACGTTTGTACAATTAACTGTTCTCTGTTTTCTCAGTCACCCAGACAACAGACCCTTCCCACCAGATGGAAGGGGGCAACATTGCCCTGGCGATTTTCCTTCCCATCATCCTTGTCATCCTTCTAATTGGTGGAATCTATGTCTACTACACCAAGTGAGCAAGCATCTCATACATTGGTGGGTGGGGTGAGTTGAACCTTTGAAAGGCAGCATCTTTGGTCAGTCGGTGTCAGTGTGAATAGATATAGTTGGGTGTCGTGTGCCAGGTTAGGCTCCTGTATGAAAGCAGAAGTCCTTTGTTCTTTTTTTACATTGAAGGTTGGCAAGACTTGGATTTGCCTGGGAGTCACAACGTCAACCTGCACTAATCCCAAATACCAAGTATGTAGAGACAGAGTGCAGCTATTCTGTGATGACAGAAATGTAGTCTGTATATGATTAGAAGCATTTTCTTTGTGCTTTCTGTTCTAAGAGACAGGAAAGCTGCTGATGAAGAAAAACTTCATCTGTTGATTTTTCATGTGTTGTAGTGATTTCTCCTCTTTCTGGCCATGTGGGTACTGGGAGATTCTTAATGTCCAGGAAATAAACTTTAAATTCCATTAGCCAGACAAAAAGCCATTGCCTTTGAAATCCAGTTTGTCTCAATTCCTTTGTGAGGTTACAATCCTCTTTGTTAGGAAGAGAACACTGAATTTCTCCGGAAGCCTTCATACTTTTGCATGAATCTCCCAGTACCCACATGGCCAGAAGGAAGAGGGGCCTGCCTGCATGAATACTCGTCCTTACCATCTGAACTGATGACAACAGCCACAACATCTTGACAAAATGCAGGTCTATGATGAACAGCATCAATTTTTTTCTTTCACTTGTATGATTTTTCATACCTTTGCCTGATGAAGAAGCCAGTGGAGCTTTGAAAGCTTGCAACATGTATAATGTGCATTTTGGTTGGCCCAATAAAGGAACCACTATTTTGTGGATTTTAGATGATAATGTTTATTGTTCTTAGGGTTGTCAAAAAGAAAACTGGAGAAGGCTCCTGTGCCTTTAATGGCAATGTAGAATAGGGAGTTTCAGCAGGTATTGCTAAACCATGCAACTGGGTAAGAAACAACAAAGAAAGTGTTGCTTTACCCAACAGCCCTGCTGCCTGCTTGCTTTTATCTGTCCTCTTTTTTCACCTCCTGTAGGTTCCAAGGAAAGACCCTCTTTGGTTTCTCTTTCTCCAGCTCCCATAGCTACAGCCCGATCACTGTGGAGTCTGACTTTAACAACCCTCTCTATGAGGCTGGGGTGAGTTGCACATGCTAACTACTTGGTCATTCCTCAGCCATTGCTCTACAGTTGGGCATTTTCAAAAAGAACAGCAGCGACATTTGAGTCTGAGTACATCTTGATGAACATTCCCCACTTTCCAAGCAGTGAGAAGTTCCAGGGGGTAGTACAACAGGATTTAATTACTTTTCTATGAGGGTGACCCTTGAAAATTCATTCTGGTTTTGTAAAAGAAGGGTTTTATACTCATCTTACACAAACCAAAGCAAACAGGCATTCATTCATTCAAGGCAGCAGACCTGCTACCATTTCTCAGATCTTGATGGAGTTCAACTATTGGTTAATTACCATCAAGTTAGCTTCAGCTGATCGGGACCCTATGGACGAGACACCTCCAGGTCACCCTGGTATTAAGAGGCCCTGCTCAGGTCTTGTAATGCTGGCTTCCTTGATTGTGTCCACCTATAAAGAGTTCTTCCTCTTTTCATCCTCCCTTCCACTTTATTGAGCATTATTTTCTATTCTAGTCAGTCATGCCACCTCATGGTATAGCTACAGTATGATAGAGTCAGTTTGGTTATTTTGTCTCTTAGGGAGAGTTCAGACTTGAATTGCTGTAGGACTCATTTATTTGTTTGTTTTGCCAGTCTGTGGTAGAAATCTTTTTCATTGTTTGTGTGCATGTGCCTTCAAGTTGCCTGTCCAATATGCATTTCATAGGATTTTTTCAGGTAAGGAATACTTTGTCACATTTCAACTGAGTTGATTAATTCATTAATAGCCGCCTTGGATCACATTTTGGGAGAAAACGGGATATAAGTGCAATAAATTAAATGAATAAGTAATTTTTAAAACTATATACTATGCTAAATTCGTGGCATGCAGCTGATCCTCCTTTATTGCTGACAAGCAAGGGAGGCGGGTGGTTAAGACATTAGCCACTCTGGGTTTGAAGTTTACCTTTAGCTGTCCAATGTGCTGAACTCCATCTCCGAAAAAATATTGAGCATCTTAGCTCTTCAGAGAAGACCTATCTTCTCTATACTCTAAGTCCAGAGAAAACTTAGAGTACATTCACCACTCTGGTAACACTGGGGCCTCCTGCCTTCACTGCTTACAAGAAAGAACACAGTGACCTGATCCAGAATGGGATCTCCATGCATGGCTAGGGCAGGTTTAAACCTTCACATAAGGGCACACTCCCACCAACACATACACACAAAACAACAGTGGTTGAAAGTTTCAAAGATCCCTGTTTCCTTTTCACCAGAAGGCAATTAAGTTTTTATTCAAGCAGGCTTTTATTGTATAATTGTAAAAACAGTTCCAAAGAAGTCATTGCTTTTGTTCCAGGGTTTTGTGTGTGTGTGGGGGGGGAGTTCAGAATCAAAAAAGGAGAGGAAAAGGTTAAATCATCACCTGCTAGATAACTGCCCCCCCCATAGTGTTACTTACCTTTCAAACAAGCACATGCATCTTAACATCATGTGCTGTTTGACTCTTGAGTGTCAGACTAATATGGTTCTCTTTACATACAATGCAACAAAAGAGGAACAGTACTCAAGCAGGTGAAGTCCCCTGATGTCTGAAATAGTTAAGGATAGAACTTGGCATAGTAGTTTGTGTGTTGGACTGTGATTCTAGAGAACAAGGTTGGATTTCCAGCTCAGCTATGAAACCCGCTGGGTGACCTTGGGCAAGTCACAGTTTCTCAGCCTCAGGGGAAGGCCATGTCAAACCTTCTCTGGACAAATCTTTCCAAGAAAACCCCATGATAGGTTTGCCTTAGGGTTTCCATAAGTTGGAAACGACTTGAAGGCACACAACATCAAACAACACCATGGTAAAGAAATAGGGTTAGCAAAAGTCTACCCCTCTCAGTAATAACAATATGGTCTCTTCTTTTTCTACTTCTGTCTAGGACACCAGAGAATATGAAGTTTCAATCTAGAAGAAGTTACGTGATCTGCATTCTTCCCCCAACCCAAGCGGGTTTGAGGATCAGCGACTGAGAACGATTCCTATTTAGGAGGGAATAGCAGAAGGTGGTTTTTGGAGGGGCTAGGGGGAAATGGAGGGGGAAGAGGGAGTTTCTTCTCTCTGCCCCACAGATTGAGCTTTCTCCCTTCCTCTCCATGTTGCTGCCTCACTGTCCACTCTCCCAGCTTTGGACACCATCTACTCCCCTCGCCCTTGTAAATACTCTCTTCAGTGTGCCAAACGCGTTTCTCTCACACACAAACACACACGCACACACTTTTCCGGCTTTATCTGTTGGTTTACTTATATTTATTTCTCAGTTTGTTGACTTACTTTTTTCTTTCCCTCTGTTGATTTATTAAATCCTTAGGGACTGATGCAGAAGGAGTGGTTGCACCTTACTCCTTTCTTCCTTGCCTTGTCCCTGAGTCCTTTTTTTTTATTTTAAAGGAAGTGGATACCAATTATCGGTGCTGCCATTTAAATAAAGTTCTCTGTATAGTATTATCACTAAAAAGCAGGACAAGTGCTTTGTACAAGACCTTCCTCTAACAAGCTGTATTTCATCCTAAAAGTAAATGGCAAACAAATATCTACAAGGATAAAAGAGAAATAGAACAAGTAAATGCTCTGGCAAAGAAGCCAAAATGTGGGTCCTCTAATGTTAAAACATGTTACACAGAAGAAAAGACCCAATGGTTTGAGCAGCATGAACTTCCACTAAATTTTTGGGGAACTGGAAATATATAAGATCCTCCAAAAGAAAACCAGTGCTTCATATTTGAGAGGAAAAATTGTAGGGTGGTAGAGCCTTGGGCTTCCTCCTGAACAACCCATTCATGGGCTGGGTAGGTGTGGTAGAATGAATTTTAAGTTGCCCTATAGGAAATAAAAGCCAGCATATGTAATTTTGAGTAGGTTTGAAGAAGCAGTAGTGCACTCTACCATCTGGAACAGGCACCAATCCGCCCTGTAATGGTCCATTGGGAGAATATGCCACAAACCTCTTGAGAGGTCCTGAAAATAAGCAAGGCACTCTGCTAGTAGCTTTATGGGGAAAGCTTATACCTGTACATAGTTACTTGGAATGAAGTCGCACTGCATTCAGTGGCGCTAATTCCCAGGTAAGTGGGCACAGGATTGGAGGCTTAATGATTAAGAGCTGCCTGCCAAGGGCTTTCTGATTACACTTCTGCTGTTCTTCTGACCTTCTAATCCCCTTCCCAACTCATTCCAAAGGAAGAGAAAGTTAAAACAAAAGTTCCTATGGCCTTCAAAAAGAGGCTTGTTAGAACTTATTTCTAAGTTGGTCCGAATGTTAAGCAACATAGGCTAACATGGCCAATTATTTTGTTTATACCAGTTTTATCAGTTTAGGGACGAAAGAATCATCAGTTTCAGTTTGAGGCGTGAAAATGTTTTGCCTCTACTTCTAAATAAAAATAAAATGTAATAATAGTATCTTAGAATAAGTACTTCTCTGAACAAATTCAGGAAACTGGCTGGGATTCCTTAAAAAATGATTTTGGGAATTATAAATATAGGGTGCAATAAATGGGGAAGCCTTCTGGAACAAGTCCTATTGATTCAGTCTTGTCCATCTTTTGTTCGTTTTAGTGATTGCTAGTGCAGGAGAACTTCCCAGTGGGTTGTACAATATGTCCTTCCTTTCTGGCTCCTAAATATTTAATGTCTGCTCCTAAAGAATTATCCCCCCCCCCACCAGTCCTGCCTTTCAAAGTGAAAATGTAGGATGATCATTCATCTTGAACATTTCATTTAAAGAATGAAAAAGGAGGTGGCTACCTTTTTGGTTCTGAGCAAGTTCTCTTAATAGTAAAATTTTGGAGCGTAATGATGAAGGGATTTCGGTATGTTTTTATGGATAAAATATAGGCAGATGATAATGTTTGTTGTCAAAAATAATACATCATTAAGAGACATTAATAATTTCACATGTTTTTAAAAACAACTGTGCCAATATTATTTTTATGTTAGTTTCCAGCCTTTAAAAAAACAATTGTTTCTTTATTTGTCTAGTGTGTTTTAAAAATGATAATAAAATAACTGGAGGCTTTGTAGCTTCTGCTTCTTCATAGAGTCCCTTGAATGATAAGGCAGAGAAAATTATTTACTTTTGGAAAATTATATTAATACTTTTGAAGGCTGATTTTCTTTTAACGTGGCGATCTTCACCCTATCCCTTGTTTCAGGAAAATTCCATGTGCACTTAGTATTAAGAATACTGCTTTGTGAGTTAAGTACAGAAGGGTATCTGTTCTTTCAGGATGCAGACACAAAAGTGTTTTTATTGACAGCTTCAGCTATCAGAACAGAAAGCTGCTCAGTGTTTTGTGGCTTCCTTTTTAAAAATGCTGGAGAGGCATTTTATGTGGCGTCTTAAGTAAAAAAAAAAGGAGGTTCTATGTGTAGTGCCAAAATGTATTAAAATACCTTTTAAGGAATCCATTGTTGGGGAGAGACCTCATCCCTGCTACATGGAATAAGCCCGATGGAATGGCTTATCACCCACCCCAAAAGAAAAGAATTCATAATGTCCCAAGGATGGATGGGGTTGTCCCCATTTAGAACTAAACCCAGTCATCTACCTCCAATATGGGGTTGGATAAGAAAAAAAGGCCTCCCCAGCTGTCCATTCCTGAGCTTTCTTGTTCTTAAACCGATTTGTCAGATCAAACCTTCCCTTGTTGCAGGCCATTCTCCACCATTCTGGAAAAGGGGGGGGGGGGATTAATTGCTCACCCACCCCTGTTTTTCCCATCTGTAAACAACCTGTTACCCCTGCTGGTTCCATTCATGTTGGGAGGGGGAAAATTTATGTGGCATCTCCCAAAGAAATGCAGTTTCTAGGGAATGCATCATTACCCCATCACAACCCTATTTTTCAGCCCATGGGTATTTCTCCCCCCCATTTGCTTTTATTTTGGAGCAATAAATAAAACGCACCATTTGTAAAAGCTGTGGCATCTGTACCTCTATAATGCTGCAAAAGGAAGAGAAGTTTGTGTGTGTGTATGCAGGCATGTGTGTTGGGAGTAGGATGTAGTTTGGCTATCTAACCCAGCAATGTCATTTTGTGTGTGTGTGTGTGTATGCATGTGTGTATGTCTCTGTGTTTAAGGAACTGGGAGAAGGGAGAGTGGTCATCTGCACAGACATGAATACTTGGAATTTGGAATAGTTGCTTTTTTGAACGACAAAACCCAGAGTGCTGTGGCTGTGATTATAAGGTGTTCACCAGCACAGTGTGGTATTCACTGCTGTGTGGAATGAGGTAAGTGTGTTCATACTACACAATTACAGCACTTCAGTACCACTTCAACTGTGATGGTTTCATCCTATGAAATCTTGGAATGCAAGATCTTGGAATGGTGGCGCAGTGGTTAAATGCTGGTACTGAAGCCATACGGTTATGAGTTCGATCCCAGGGGCTCCAAGGTCCACTCAGCCTTGCATCCTTCCATAGGTCACTGAAATAAGTACCCAGCTTGTTGGGGGCAATTGGCTTACAAATTGTAAACTGCTTAGGGAGTGCCTTAAGTGCACTGATAAGCAGTACAGAAATGTACTTGCTATTGCTATGAGGTAGTTAGAAAGCTCTCCCAGAGAGTGCTAGTTAATATACATCATGGAAGGATACAGTATCTCCTCAAACAAAAATATGATTTCTAAGGATGACACCATGGCAATTAATGTTATCAAACTAATGAAACTGCTGTGTGGATATACCCTATAGTTAGAATTCTACTTTGAATGGGTAGTCCAAAGATGCCACAATAGTATATTTTATTTGTTATTTCAAGGATTTATTTCCTGCCTTTCTCCCACAAAGGGATTCATTGATAGCATCCACTTTTACCAAACAAAAGACCCCCCAGCACAGTGTTTTTTCCCTTTGGTTTTGTCAAATTAGGCCCTTTTCATAAACAAAGTAAGTCTTGGGCCTCTCCTCTTCACAGCAGCAAAAAATTACATTAGCTAATGGGTTTCCAAGTAGCCAGAAACAAAGGCCGCCTCTACTACATTTAACACAAGTCTCAGATGCAGACATTAGTTTTAAGATCTGGAGATTAACATAATCACCTGTGAATGATTGTGCAAGAAAAAATGGTGTTAAAGGCACAACTACACATTCCATTATAAACATTGACAATCCAGATTGGGTGCACCCCTTCAGTTACTACAATCTGTTGAGTGCGAATTTGGTACTAATTTGAGGTCAATAAGTATTGCTCAGGGTTTTGTAAGAGAGCCAATGTGGTGTGGTTTGAGCATTGAACTACTATTCTGGAGATCAGAGTTCGATTTCCTGCTCGAGCATAAAAACCCACTGGGCAAGTCATACTCTCAGATGATGGCAATGGCAAACCACCTTTGAAGAAAGCTTGTCAAGCATAAGTCAAAAATGACTTGGAGGCACACAACAATAACAATTTGCAAACAGCCACCTTCATTGCATTTATTCATCTTGACGCTCATTTTCACCACATAATTATAGTGCTAAGATTCCACTTTAACTGCCATTGAAACTTCCTATGGAATCCTGGGATTTGCAGTTTAGGGATGAATATTTAGAATAGCTTTGAAGACCAGGGTTCAAATCCTGACTCAGCCAGGGAAACTCATTGGGTGACCTTAGCACACTCATAGGAGATTCCAGTGTAGATAAGCATACACAGTCACACTAATATTGGCTAGAGTAGAATCCCATTCTTTCCCAGCTCAAGCTTTGTTGCATTGTTTACTGCAGACATGTTTCTGCAGTACAGCACCAGAAGTCAGCATTTCTCCATCCATCCCTCCTTCACCACTCTCCCAATGCCAATGCTGATTTAAAAATCCTGCTAAATAAAGGATGAGGAGCAAAGTAGGGCCTGGGTAGCTACAACAATAGTTTGTAAAAAGGAGCTTCCCTGTTAATGGTTTCAGCTGCTGCAACCTTGCAAAATTAATGCAGTTTGACACTGCTTTTTAACTGTCACAGCTGCATCCTATGGAACACTGGGATTTTATGGTTTGTTGTGGCCCTCAAGATCTCTGATAGAAAAGAAAAAAAAATTAGTGTAGGCTCAATATCTCACAAAACTAAAAATCGCATAATTTCACAGTATTGAGCCATGACAGTTAAAGTAGTGTCAAACTGCATTATTTATGCTGTGTAGATGCAGTGTTTGTCAACTGAGGTTAGGCTTGCCATATCCTGGTTTCAGCCAGGACAATCCCGGTTTTGGGGCCTTGGGATTGTCCTGGTCCGTTTTTGGCAAGCGGTCCCGGGTCCCGGGTCCACAAGCTCCCACCCGCCTCCGCCGCAGGCCTGCAGCTCCTCCTCCTGCTCTTGGCTGGGCCACAGGAGGAGCTGAAAGCTCACCCGCTGCAGCCTCTCAACTGCCCACAAGGCCAGGGGCAGTGGCCCAGAGGAGCAGGAGCAGGTAGGCCAGTTGGGAGGGCTGTGCTGGGGGAAGGCCTAGGCCTCCACCATTGCTTCCATGGTTTCGGCGCAGTGGCAGGAGGCCTAGGCCTTTGGCTCTCTCTCCACTGGTGGGGAGGGAGGTTGGGGAAGGCTTAGGCCTCTGCCATCGCTTGCCGCAGTTTCAGCACCGTTGGTGGGGGGTTTGGGGCCTCCGTCACCGTTTGCCGCAATTTTGGAGCGGCAATGGAAAAAGGTTGGTGTGTGTGTGTTAGGTTTGTGTTTGTGGAGGGTTGACTTTGCCTTCCTCTGAGGCTGAGAGAGTGCGATTTGCTCAAGGGTTTTCTTTTGTTTTGTTGAGAGAGGGTTTGCCTTTGCCTTCCCTTGAGGCTGAGAGAGTGTGACTAGCCCAGTGGGTTTTTTAATGCCCAAGGAAGGGATCGAACCCTGCTCCTCCTCCACCGCTGCCTTCTGCTGCGCTGCGCTTCCTCAGATGCATTTCGTCTCAAAGGTAAGGCAAAATCTGTGTCTTTGAATTCTATTATTATTATTATTAACTGAAAGAAAGAAGTTGGCAGCATGAGCTTTCCTAAAGTCTGCTTCCTCAAATGCATTTGGTCTTAGAGGTGCAATAAGATCTCTGTAATATAAGCATTTATATTAATGGTTTTTTAAACAAAATATTAATGTTTTTGGCTTCTAGTTGATTGTGTCCTGCATTTTCCCAAAATGTCCTACATTTGTCCTATATTTTGGCCTAATTTTTGTCCTACATTTTCTCCCAGTTTGGTGGTAGCAAATTATGGCAACCCTAACTGAGGTATGCCTGTATTTACATATCAAATGTGGCCTTTAGTCAGACTCACATAGGTGTTTATCAGACGAGCTCTTAAAGAGGTACAGTACTATTCCAGTGTGACTCCTCTAGCTGCCTCCTGTTGCATTCTGGGATTGGCAGTTTTAAGGAGGGGTATTTAGAATTCTCAGGCAGAGAAGTTCAACTCCTTAAAACTGCCAATCCCAGCATGCAACAGGAGGCTGCTAGAGGAGTCACACTGGAATAGTAGCTCTTTAAGAGCATAGTGTGATAAACATCATAGTAATGCTGCATTATGCTGTGCATCCAGTTCAGTAAAGAAGGCGCCATCATTTCCAAAGCATGAGCTGCATTGAACATGTGGAGGAGCTTGAAACAGGAGGACTATGTCAGCAATGGCTGGATTTATAATTTAGGATGGAGAAATCCAGTGTTATTGTCTATCTTCTTGCAGTATTATGATGTCAACTATCAGCGAGGCAGAAATTTAAAGTTTCCTCCCCTACCTCATATAGGCCCATTACAGATGGGCCTTAAAGTGCGCACTCTGCGCGTGCTAGGGTTAGAAAGGGGCGTCCTTTCCAGACGCCCCCAACCCTAACATGCGCAGAGCGCGCACAAAATGGCAGCGGCCGTTCCACACGGCCGCTGCCATTACGATGTCACGACCGAGCCGCCTCTATATGGGGCGGCGCGGATGTGACGTTGTCACGCCGCGCCAGGGCGAATAGTGCGACCCTTCCCCGGCCGCTTCAGATGGCTGTGCCCAGCAACCCAGAGGAGAAAGGGGCCAAGTGGCCCCTTTCTCCTCCTCCCCGCCGCCGCGGGGTGTCCTTGGGGCTTGAAGCCCCAAGGACACCCCTTTCCAGGCTGCGAGGAAGCGGCATTTTGCCGCTTCCCTGCAGCCTGGAAAGCGGCGGATTGGGGCCTCAGCGGCTGCCGCTCTGGCCACTGAGGCCCCGATCTGCCGGAGAAAGGGGGGGTGCAGGCCACCGCTTTTCGGCGGTCTGTAACTTGCCATAAGATGTTTCACTTGCTACTGTGATGCTAAGACAGCTGTTAAAAGCCCTTCTGTCCTGTTGGTCAAAAGATTGACAAGCCTGTTTCAAAAGAGCAGGCAGCAGGTTAACTAATCTGGAAAAGGAAAAATTTGTGTTACTATGACAACTAAAATGTTTTCACTCCAGGAGATCAGAAAGGTATAATTGTGCTGACTGTCTAAATCCAAGTAAGGGAATGGTAGCGGGTCAGGCTCAGGCAGCCTGGAATGCCCACTATTTTTGCACTTTGAACTCAGTTTGCATCAATTGAAGTAAGTTGAGGGAAAAGGAGAAAAGTGGGATCAGGAAAAAAAAAACTGAGACATTTTAAAAGCAGCTTAAAAGTGGGACACCAGAGGATTAACCAGAACTATCCCTGCTAACCAACAGTTGGATGGTTAAATATTTTTTTAAACCCCCCAAAAGCAATCTTTGCTGTTCACCATTTTATATAAGGGATATCATTTTATTATGCCATTAATGGGACTTGAGCATCCATGGATTTTGGTATCCATGAGGGGTCTTGGAACCAAAGCCCAGTGGACACCTTTTCTGGAGATGTAATTTTTTAGACACTAAAATGTCAATATTCCATGTCTTTTTGATTCAGAGAACCTATTTAATTTCCCCCCATTAAATATAGCTACATTGGCATACGCTGTTTTCATATCCTCTAACTATCCCGGCTTGTCAGGGGCAGTCTCAAGAATTACTGAGTGACTTTGAGCAAGTCACACTCTCTCAGCTTCAGAGGATGGCAATGGCAAAACCTCCTCCAAATAAATTCTGCCAAGAAAACCCCATGATATGTTCGCCTTAGGGTCACTATAAGTCAGAAACTACTTGATGGACCCAGGTTTAGTGATTTTTGGTCAAGTGTGTGGATTCGCACAGAGTAGACAGCGTGGTGTAGTGGTTTGACTGTGACTCTGGATACTAGGGTTCGAATCACGGCTCTGCCATGTAAACTCACATTGGGCAAGTCATACTCTCTCCGCCTCAGAGGATAGCAATGGCAAACTTCCTCTGAACAAATTTTGCCAAGAAAACCCCATGATAGGATGCTTTGGGGATGCTGTAAGTTGGAAACAACCTGGAAGGTACAAGTCACACTCTCTCAGCCTCAGATGTTGGTAGCATGGGCTTTGTTGGGCTTTGGCAGGCTTGAGCCTAGTTCCTCAGATGCATGTGGTGGAGTGGAAAGCCTTGGGGCAGAACAAAGTTTAGTGGTCAACCCTGCCGATTTCTAGAGAGTAACAGACAAAGCGAAATTTTGAAATGATAGGTTAGCTAAGAGGCATGGCTCATCATTTGAGCCATTACGGTAGCAGTGATGTAGAAACCAGAGAAATCCAAGACTGTGGAAAATAAGGTAGAGGCGAGCTGAGTCACGCTTACCGTAGTAACCCAGATAGATGTGCACTGCGCACCCATGAGTCCACACCAAAGCTGGATGTGCAAATCTGATGACGGCTATTGCCTCTACACTGAGTCAGCCTTGACCACAAAGCCATATAAGCTACGATTAGCCTTTCTTTGCAAGGAATTTCTGCCTAATGACGGAAATGAGAGAAAGAACAAGCCTAAAAATACAGCCATTCCCTGGGTGGGTGGGGGTCAGCAATTTGCATACTGTCAGTTGCCATCTGGAGAGAAAGTGGTTTCCTTTAGTTGCAAAAGGTGCTTCGAAGAGGCGGGGCGAGACCCAAAAGAACCTACAAAAGAGCCCAGCTGGACCAGAGCAAAGTCCTTTGGACCGTTTCCTGCAGTGGATGGACAGATCGGATGCCTCCCAGGAGCAAGGTACACAAGCAAACCTAGCATCAGGTAGACTGCCTCTCTGCAGGGAGGTTCCATTGAGCTGCCTTGACTTTAAAAAAGCCGCTTTCTGTGAAGGAAAAAGAAATTAATGTGGTCAGGGCAAAGGAAACATTAGGGACATGAGATGACAATGTACAGTGTGGGAACTCTTTATTTGCATTTAATAAATAAATGCATTTAATAAAGGAAATGCACTAAATGCATTTAATGAAAGAAGTACATTAAATGTATTTAACAAAGGAAATGCATTAAACGAATTTAATAAAGGAAAGGCATTTACTAAAATAAATACATTTAAATAAATACATAAATTTAGTAAAATAAACAAAGGGAGTGCAATAAATGCATTCAATAATGGAAATGCACCAAATGCATCTAATAAAGGAAATGCACTAAATGCATTTATTAGAGGAAATGCATTAGATAAAAGAAATGCATTAAAAGAAAAGAAATGCACTAAACGCACAAAATTAAAGAAGTGTGTTAAATGCATTAAATAAAGGAAGTGTATGGAATGCATTGAATAAGGAAATGCACTAAATGGATTTAGTAAAGGAAATGCATTTTATAAATGAAGTGTATTAATGCATTTAACAAAGGAAATGTATTAAATGGATGTAATAAAGGAAATGCATTTAATAATGGAGTGGAATAAATGCATTTAATAAAAGTAATGCACTAAATGCATTTAGTAAAAGAAATGCATTAGATAAAAGAAATGCATCAAATGCATTGAAGAAATGCATGAAATGCTATTAATAAAGGAAGCGCATAAATGCATTTAATAAAGGAAATGCAATTAATGAAATGAATGCATTTAATAAAGGAAATACACTAAATGGATTCAGCAAAGGAAATGCACTAAATGCATTTAGTAAAGGAAATACACTTAACAGTGGAAGTTCCATTAGAGAAAAGAAATGCATCACACACATTAAAGAAATGAGAGAAAAGAAATGCACTAAGTGCACTGAATAAAGGAAATGCATTCAATGTGGTCCATAAAGGAAGTGCATGAAAAGCATTAAATAAAAGAAATGCATTAAATGCAGTTCATAAAGAAAGTGCATGAAAAGCATTAAATAAAGGAAGTGCATTGAAGGCATTACAGAAAGGAAATGCATTAAACAAAAGAAAGGCATTCAATGCATTTTTTTGCATTTAATAATAATTCTGTGGCTGCATCCTAAATCGTGACAGTTCTACATTCTGCTTCATCCTCCTCTTCCTCCTTTTTTGTGCTCCATTGACTACTATCTTCTCTGTTCCAGGGGCAAAGTGTGGGGGGATCTTGGTGCATTTGTGGCGTGACTGAGCCACGCGTGTCCCCTTCCCACCTCCCTCCCTCCCTCCAGGAGCCTGAGAGTGGGGTGAGTGAGGAGGACCTGAGGCTGTGACGCAGATCTGCTGGGGAGGGAAGAAGAGGGGAGAGACTGTCCCTAAAATAGCCATCAGAAGAGGAGCCTCTTCCTTTCCCATCTTCGGTGCCTGCCCCAGAGCAACGGGGGCCGCCCAAGCAATTTTGCTGCCCGAGGCTAAGCAGCCAAAGCATCCCTCCCATTGGAATACCTAAAGAGCTGCATCATTTGTTACATAGAAATCAATTAGGAAATAATAATAATAATAATAATAATAATAATAATCCTACAAGCACGTCCGACCCAACCCTGGAAGTATACATTATTCAAATATATATTCATATGTTCATATAAATCACTGGTAATTCATTAATATTCAAATTCATATATTAACTGGTAATTCATATATATTCAACTATACTATATATACTTGCAATATATATACTGGTGTATTGAGTATTGGACTATATAAAACACACGCACGCACACACACCAAGGTGGCCCTCATATATATTCAAATATACTATATATACTTGCAATGTATATATTGGTGTAGTGGTTTGACTGTTGGACTGCGTGTGTGTGTGTGTGATAAAACACACACATGCACACCAAGGTGCCTCATATACTATACTGTATGTACTTGTTTTATATATATATATATATATATATAGGTATTGTGGTTTGAGTCTTGGACTATATATACCAGGTGTGTGAATATATAATATATATATATAACACACCCAAGGTGGCCCTCATATACTATATTGGTGTAGTGGTTTGAGTCTTGGACATACTGTTGTATAATATACCATATATATATATATAATATATATATATATATAATAAAACAACACACACATGCCACCAAGGTGGTCCCATAACTATACTGTATGTACTTGTTATATATATAATTGGTATTGTGGTTTGGTCTTGGACTATATATACAGGTGTGTGAATATATATATATAATATATATTTAAGATAACACACACCAGGTGGCCCTCAATACTATATTGGTGTAGTGGTTTGAGTCTTGGACATACTGTGTATAAATACCATATATATATATATATATATATTAAAAACAGACACACACACACATACCAAGTGGCCCTCATATACTATATATATTTGAGATTTATATATTTGATGTAGTGGTTTGAGCGTTGGACTATGCCCAAGTATACATACAGTATATTTGAATGAATTTGGGGATCATTGCTGATGGAATTATGTGTGTGTGAATGAATCTGATAGCCCTGATGTCTCTAGGGCAGCGCCTGGGTTGAATCAGGTTCCCATTTGCAACCAGGGGAAGGAAGAGAATCTGTGCCGGAAGCGGAGGAGGGAGGGAGGGGGAAATCCATGGGTCTTTTTCCCCCCAGTCCCTCCTCCTCCTCCTGCTTTGCTCCTGCCCCCGCCTTCTCTTCCTCCTCTTGCCTTGTGTCAGCAGCGCTGACGACAGCATCCTCCTCCTCCTCCGCATCCCGTCGCCATGGCAACCCTTTGTTACCTCCAACGTTGGAGTGGTCCAGCCGGGGAGGGGGCTGCCAGGCCTGGTATATAGGCGATGCTGGGGGGAGCTGGGGAAGGAAACTCCCGATTCCCAGCCAGGAGACCGAGAGAGGTTGAGAGAAGCCCGGCCACCAGGAGAGAAGGAGACATATAGTCCTATTGCATTTGATATTATATTTTATATATACCAAGATAAGAAGGAGAGAGCTGCTTGGAAGCAGAGAAAGTGGAAGAAGACAAACAGATCTCGAATTGGGAAGGAGAGACATTCAAACCCCCTTCTCTCTCTCTCTCTTGGCCTGCTTCTCAAAAAAGGCGTTTTTAGGTGGGCCCAAGGGGGTTCCTTTGCAGGAAAGACTTTTTGAGACCCATCCTCAGAGCCTTCACTGAAAGACAACCCCGACTGGTAATTTCTTTAAAAATCATACTATCATGATCATTATGGGTGAATGTCTGGTGAGGGCAGTGGAGGGGTAAAGGTTTCAATGGGGCGGCTGTGGGGAGAATTAGGGTTGGCGTTTGAGGCAATGGTTTAGGGGATTTTTAAAGCTGATAAAACAAGTAGGTTTGGCCAAAGGGAGGGACTCTTGGAGACATGAAGATTGTTTAAAAATGGTATTTATTAAGGTTTTTAAATTTATTAAGGTTCAGTTTAATAATAAATTTATTTTTTAAAGTTATTAAGGTTTTTAAATGTAAAAGAAAAAAAAATAGAATCATATACATAACACATCCTAATAACCATTCCCAATCACACACAACATTAACATTACAGTACATTATTTTCATTCAAAACCTTAGACATCCATTACATCCACAAAAACAATCACACTTAAGATCAGTTTGGGTCCTGACATCCAACGCTGCATTGTTCCTTAACTTTCTCATCTGCAGTCTTTTGAGTGTTATCTCAGTTCCTTTTTTACTTTTTTATGCTGTCGCTTCTTGGCTATATGCTGTTCTTCTGTGCCTTTGTCTATTAATATACTATGCCTTAAGGTAATTTCTAGTCTTTAATTAGTAAGCAGATAGGCAATTTTTTAGTTACTTAATTAAGTCTGTTACTATTACATTTTTCCACTCCTGTTTCATATGTAGCAATACCTTGTCCCAGTCTTGGAAGCATGAGGATTGGAAGGGGCTGGTAAAAGGCTTGTTTTAAGTCTCAGGACATCTGATGTGTTAACAGAAAGTGTGTTTTTGTGGGGAGTGCTGCTTACTGCTGACAGATATTTTGGCATGCTGAGAAATGAGGCAGACAAGTGCAGGAACACCGCTTTGGTTCAGAGTCAGTGTGCGGCCAGAAATAACTGCCCCACCCTGATCAGAGTCATGACTACAGGCACATAACAAAATGTGAGCAGAGAAGAATGATGTTGATGTAGGTTTTCTACTAGAGGTGCAGCACAGAGAGGTTTGGTCTTGAGCGGAAGAGGTTTGAGGCAGAGAGAATTTGGAATTGCACATTTTTCCAGGGCAGGATAGAGACAGGGTGGTTGGTGACAATTGCTGCATTTGAGAGCAGTGGGATTAAAATGGAGTGGATGCGGACCATTGTATTCTCAAGTTACATTCTGGAGCCTGGGGCTGAATGGTGTGAACTTGACTGGGGGTTAGACCTTTGGCATGTCTAAGCTAACTGAAAGAGTTAGTGTATACTCGGCTATAAGTCGAGACCTCATGTAAAAGTCGAGGGCGGGTTTTGGGGGCAAAAGTATGGATTTTGATATGACTCATGGATAAGTCGAGGGTAAAACCTAGGGGCATGTAGCAAAGGATCTAAAGGATGAAGGAAAGGAAAACAGTGCCAAAGAACTTACAAAATTCCAGCAGGGATAATAGTTTGTGCTCACCCTAAAAGCTGAGGAGGTGAGAGAGCTGAGGGAAGGCCAGTACTTCCTAAATAGATTATATTTCTGCCTTTTACCTGGAGATGGTTCCTTTTTTTTTTTTAAATATGAGTTAAAGTACAGTACTTATATTGACCCATGGATAAGGTTTTTTTGGGTCAATTTGTGACTAAAATTTTTAGATTTAATACGTGAGTATGTATAGTAAATACAGGTACAAGAAATTATTCATATTTTGAAGTACAGGTCATTTATATATGTTCATTTCTGAGAACCCAGAAAGAGATATCAGAATGCACTTGTATTTTGAAGCTTAAAATGGGAGCATGATTCAGCACTTTGCCTATGTATGGTGAAAACATTTTGGAAGTGAGAAGATACTGAGAGGAATGGACCTCACAGAAGGCCGATGGAGGTGTAATTACGATTCTTATACAGTAAGGTCATCCAGACTGGAACATACAACCTGAATTAAGTGGGAACATCTTGGAAGTTAAAGGACATATTTACCAGATCATCTTTTCTTATTTAGAGTATAAATTCACAGCACTTTTTTACTTCCCAAGGTTAACATATGCTAGATCTACTAAATGTAAGAAGCATGGAGTGATAAAGGGAGAAACTTCCCCCCCAAAATCCAGCCATTTATCTGACTATGATGTAAAAGAGCAATTAAAAAAAAAAGCATTTTAAGGGGTACCAATCTGTATTAAATGGTATGTGCTCTCTTTGGACCTATGGGCCCAGCTTCCATTTAGCTAGGATGATTGCCTGTAGTTGTACAACACACCACAATAATGATTGTATTGCCACATGACTAAGGAAATGAGATTGAATTGTAACCCCTGTCAATTGTTGTGTGGGGATGTTTAAGGTAAATTGGGGTGATATCACTGCACAGTATGGCATATCTGAACTGACTTCCCTGCATTTTAAAGGTAATAAAACTAAGTAGCAGCCTGCTCTCAAATGCCCTAGGAAGGGCCAATGTTGTTTCTCCAAGATGTAATATATCCAGCTGAGCACCAGCACATCACACTGGCCTGGCACTTCGAGGCAGGAACATAATATACCGATCAATAATTATGATGATGGTGCATACCTTCTTGTGAAGGTATGATGGTAGGATTGCATAGCTAAATGAGAGAATCAGTGCTGCAGATGGGACAGTAAAACTGTAGGAAATTATGAATTCAAAGAGAGGATCTGGAGAAACTCCAGTATAAAAACTGTCTCTTTCCCTATGCATCAGTAATCACAAAGTATGCGTCACACAAATGTGCATCAGAACTTCCTCCTCCCCAACCCATTTTGAGCTCATGGCTGTGATGGTGAAGAAGGTGGGATGGTAAAGAGTGTTGGAAGCATGCAGTGGTAAGGCAGGGTAGGGAGTGTCCAGTTGCAAACACAGAGGCCACTGGCCCTTTAAGAGGCTGTCCACTCCCGCCTGTATTCCTCCATTTTCCCATCGTCTATTCTACATCATCCCCCTCCTGCGCAGCATTCCTGCAGCATCACACTTTCTAGTTCCTTCCCTCCCTGCATCTAACCCTCAGAAGCAGAGGTCTCCTTTGCCGGATGAGAGCAGCTGCTAGGTTTACAAGGAAATGACTGAGGTAGGGTATTGGGAGACATTTGACTTTGCATAGAGGTTGAACTTGCTGATTTATGTGTTGCTGTCTTATGCCTAAATTTTCTTACTTATCACTTTACTTTGCTCTGTCTGAGCATCCATCTGTCTTGTTCTCCTGTTTCATAATTATTTCCATTAATTGGATATGTTCTTTCTACTCTTGAAAGTATTGCCTGACTCCTACTTTACCCCGTCTCCCTAAATCCAGTATCCACAGTTAACTTAGTTTCCTGTTTGTTTAGTACAGGGATATCTTGAAGAGGGAACAGAATTTGGGCATGGAGGCTTTTGCTCTCTGGAGCATGCAAACTGTAAGAACTAACTGCTTAAATCAGAGACTTAGAAAATGGTATTGTGCCCCATTAACTCTGCTTAAAGTGCACCTCTTAAGACTTTTGCCTCTTTTCTTCTCCCCATAGCTGTTATGTATGCTGAACCATCCACCATGAATTTCCGGAACCATGGGTTCTTCCGCCGTTCTCCACCCCCTTCTGTGGCAAAACCATCACCTACTGCTGGGAATAGTTTGTCCGTTTTAGGAGGCATTGCTCAAATCTCCCCATGCCTCTATCTCTGCTCTGGCAATGCTGCTTCCAATAGGCATTTGGTCTACTCCAGGGCTGTAACGTGCGTAGTGAATGCCACCATGGAAATCCCCAATGCCAACTGGCCAGATATTGACTACATCAAGGTACCTGTTCCTGATCTTCCACATGCTCCACTCTCCTTGTACTTTGACTCTGTGGCTGACAGGATACATCAGACAGGGAAGAAGAATGGAAGAACCCTTGTCCATTGTGTAGCAGGTGTCAGTAGGTCTGCCTCTCTTTGTATAGCCTACTTAATGAAGTATCACCGGCTGAGTCTCTTGGATGCCCATGAGTGGGTGAAGAGCAGACGACCCGTTGTAAGGCCCAACGTAGGCTTTTGGAGACAGCTCATTGAATATGAACGCAAGCTGTTTGGCAAGAACACTGTCAAGATGGTGCCCTCACCAATTGGGTTGATCCCAGATGTATATGAAAAGGAAACCCGTGGCCTGGTCCCCTTGTGGAACTTAAGATAGACACTGGGCAACTTTGGGAAGATGGTTGGGTGGTGGGCTTCTTGGATTTAGGGTCAGAATATTCCACCCTGTTAGGACCACTAATAAGACCTTGTGACAGGGTGGACCTTGATGAGAAATTCTGTTATGATAGTCTTTTTGTAAGACCTTGCAATATAAGTAGATTATGGAAAAGATATGAGTCACTTGAGCTGTTCAATGTCTTTGATGTTTGGTTCTGCCATGTCAGATGTTGCTAAGAATTTATATCTCGCTTATATTCTGAGAAGATGGTTCAAAACAAAGTACAAGGAGTATTTCTAATGAAAACAGGAGCTCCAAGGTCTTACTAAATTGATGCTTTCTTTGCAAGGAGAAAGGAAAAAAAGCATCTGTAGTTAGGAATTAATGTAGTTAGGAATTTAAAGCTTTGGGGTTACAGAAGGAACAACAGCAACTAAAAGGTAATTGTGCTATGGTTAGAAGCAAAATTTTATAGTACAAGAGAAAGATAGTTTCCAGTTGAAAATTTCTAAGATTACCATGGTTGGAAGAGTAAGGTACTGTATATCCAGAGGTGGTACAAATTTTCAGATCAGTCACAAGAAAATCTATTCAGTATTTCAAAGTGGAGTGAGTAGCTGGGGACCTTAAAGCCCTGAAGTTTTCCCCATTACCTTATGAAGTGTGGGGAAATTGTGGGGAGAGAAAGAGCTCAATTGAGGATGAAAGTTTGCTTTGGAGGTACAACTGCTCCAGCATTTTAAGTCCCCACTTACCAAGAAATTTAGTAAATTAAGAGACCCCTTGTTATAAGTTTCTGCTGTGAAGTAATCCACCTTGAAAGGACTTAACCATCTGCACTCACCAGACCCTTTGTTTCCAAAAAGGAGCCATCTTGTACATGGTAATTTTTAGCACTCTCATTATTATTACCATTTTTGGTGACTATACAAGGAGTGGGTAACAATTTCACAATAGCATTTTCATTCCAGATCAAGGAATGTGTTTCATCCCCACTTTTGGCGGTTTCGGCCTATGTGTACCTTTCAGAGCAATTTCCTACTAGACCTCTCTGCATATAAAGCAGGCCTAGCTAGAAAGTTCTAGAAGCTTAAGAGATCACAGTTTAAAGTGGTTGGTAAACCAGTCTGGGTTTTGGGAAAGGATTGTTTATTGGCAGAAGAATGTTTTATGGTTTTTCTGAGAACTGTGACTTATGTGCACATTTGAAGATGGGATTGTCGATCTCCTCATTCTCACAGAAAACCTCTACTCAAAAAGTCGCTTTTAGTTTCTTGAAGAAAAGAAGAAACCTTGAAGAGAGGCTCTAGGGCCCTTGCCGCACAATATTATCTCTACAGACCAAGCACTTTCAGGAATGATTGAGGTATTTGAAGATAGAAAGCTGTTTCTTTTCATCATACCATGAATAAACAAGTGGAGCATTTCAGGGGTGGCACTCATGTGGCCTTCAAGATGATGGATTGCAGCTCCCAGCATTCCTTAGCATTAGTTGTGCTGGTTATGTGAGGACCACAGTCCAACAACATCTGGAAGGCCACATGATTTCCACTCTGAAAGATTAAATTCAATGTGTGTGTTGAGGGAGGGATGTCATCTGGTACAGACACTTATGTAGCAGTTTGGAGCTTTTATTCAGTTATTAGGCAATAACCCATCTCCTCCATCTACACTTTCAGCTTGTGACTTGTAATTTGGTGACAATGAAAAGTGTTTTGAAAATATAGAAGTACTATTTGTTGGGGTGCAGGGGGCACTTTTTTTGGAACATTTAGGGACCTTTTAGGTTTACTTATTAGGCAGATTATTATTTCAGTAGTTTCTTGTGTGAAATTTATCAGCTGCTAAAAGTTCACTTAATGAAGATAGAAACCAATAGCACCTGCAAAAATATATTGAAATTTTGAACAAAACTTTACACTTACACCTTAGGACAAGTGTGGAAATCACATAGCTCTCCAGATGTTGTTGGTTTGCAATTCCCACCAGTAATAGCCACCAATGGTGGTGAATGCTTGGACTCAGTCCAACAACATCCTAGAGGATGAACACAATTCCCAGCTCCTGCTTTAGACTGAAAAAATACTCAATTCAAAAGCAAGATTAGGATGTTCTTGAGTGAAAGGTTATTATATGGGCCTTCTTCCATCCAAAACAAAGCTTTCAGTCACACCTTTACTTTATGCATTCTCAGGACTAATTTTTGCATTGCCTATTTTCCAGCTGTTTAAGCAGTAGGATTACACTGAGGAAAGAGCTGAAGTGATGTCAAGAATCATAATGCCAGAAGTCTCATTCTTCAAAATTAGGCACAAAACTATCAAGGTTGAAAAGGGCCTCCAAATCTCCTCAAACTGCCAGCATCATAGTGGGTGTCTAACCAATAAGAGAAAGAGTGGGAGGGAGACCTTTTCAGACCGAATGTAACCCATGCTAACTCAAGGGTCACGCAAACATTTCTATGGGTTAGGCCCACAAGTAGAACTGCAGCTATCACTAAGGAACTTATTATAGGGCTCGGAGCATAAGCTGGTCTTCCTTTCAAATGGTATATATGTGTATATATAAATATTTAAAGCTGCTCCAGTTCTGTAAACTTTATACATACTAGAGGATTAAAAGGGGGGAAAGTCTCTATATTAATTAAAAGTTAGGATTTCATATGGCTTCAGTTCAATCACAAAATATATTAATAAAAATAAAAAAAACAATTTGGTTCCTGTTTTTTGGTTTGGCTTGCTTGCCTTTATGAAATAATGGCATATTTGAGAGCGTGGAAAGATGAAATATATGAGTCAGAGGTATTGCTATGGTACCGATTCAGATTCCCAATTAAAATGTTCTTCCAGTCTCCAAATTTCTAGCATTGCAGAGTGAGATACTGAAACTTATTCATGCCTTATATTTGCTGCATCATCCCCTTGGACTGTCCCTTGTAACCTTGCCTGGCCCTTTACTTTAAATGTCTAAACTGTGCTTCTAAATGCTTGTCTGGAGTTTTAAGTTACTTCAGTGCTGGAAATCTGAGCAATGCCTTTGTGTCTCCTTTTAGCTGCATCCCTGGTAGGTCTCAGAGGAAAGAGTGGTTCTACCTTTTCATCTACAGATAAAAAAAGTTATTTACCTGAGATCCAATTAAACTGCTATCAAATATGGTAAATACATTACGGAGCTAGAGCCATCAACTGTACCTAATGTAATATGTCTTTCTGTGAGGCCCAGGGAGGGGACTTGGGCAGAGTGCTGCCTTTCAAAATAATTAATTCTGGACTAAATGGATGTAATGAGACAACTTTGCATAAATCAGCTCAACACACTGGGCACCACCTGCTCTGCCATCAGGCCCCAATCTTGCATTTCATTTATGCTGAGCTTTCAGTCAACAAACTTTTCATCTATATGGTTGAGTTTAACTGCAGACTTCATAGTCACAACAATGAACCCTTCCCCTCCATGTGCCAACTACAGTAACTGGATGGACATGTTTGGGAAACTCAAAAACTTGATCTTGAGTTAATAAAGGTATTACCCCAGCCTCAGGATTACATTTGGACCAGGGTTTGAATCCCCGTTTAGCCATGGAAACCCACCTGGTCTCTGACTTTGAAGTGCAAACATTTATGTGGGAGATATGTATAAAAATCAAATCTTTTCCAGTAACGTAACAACTCTCTGCCTCAGGAAGGCAATGAAAAATCTCAGTGGAATATAAAGTTTGCCAAGAAAACCCTAAGATAGAGTGGCCATGAGTCAGAATTAACTTAAAGGCATATAACAACCTTAAGCTTTGTCAGAAATTATGGAATCCTCTCCCATAAATACCTAAGTATAGTATGTAATGTAACAATGTAAGTTAGAGAACAAACTGTGTGGAGAACTTGGTAGTTAAGGAATCTGGTTTGGATAACATATGCAGAGGCTAGAAGGGAAGACACAAAAGACCTTTTCATATGTACCTCCAGCACCACAAAACTACATCCTGGTGGAGTGACCCATTCTGAGGGGAAAAAGTGTGTGAATGTATTCAACTGCACAAACAATCTCATGTCCCATGTGTATAATTCGTTGTGTAGCATCATCTCACTTAAATGTGCTCATCTGCAGCATGGGATCATGCCAAAGAGAAGCAGCTGTAGTTGTGGGTCGCACAAACTCCACTCCCTACATGATGGTGATTTTGTTTCATCAGATCTAGAAACTAACACTTTTAAAATAAGGAACCATTGTGGTTAGTGGGTTGAGCATTTGACTATGCTTTGGAGACTAGGATTCAAATCTCTGTTCAGCCAGTGAAATCCACTGGGTAACCTTGGGCAAGTAAAGTCCTTTCAGCCTCAGGGAGGCAAAGGCATCCCCCCCAGAACAAAGAAAACCCCATGATAGGTTCACCTTAGAATAACCATAATCAGAAATGACTTGAAGGTACAAAACAGCAAACAGGACTTTTCCAGGGATCCAGATTCTGTGCTGGATACTTGATTACACTGAATTAAATGCTATGAGAGGCCAGCATGTTTAGGAAGAATGTAGTGGTGTAAGACGAATGAGTGAGCTCTGACTTAAACCCAGAGCTGAAGAACCGAAGAACCAAGGAATTGTGCTTTAAACATAGCTAAAGGAACAAACAAGATGGTTCCGCGCAAAGCACTGATGTGACGAAGGTATTTGGCAACCGAGGCGAGGAAAGTTTAAAACTTGGAAGCTGAAGCGGGGTGCCGTCCAGGTGTGACGAACCATGACCGGGAAGAACCTTATCTCCTGAGTCGCCATGATGAGGAACTGACAGGACAATGGAGAACTTTGAACAGAACGAGTAGCTTTGAACACGGACGGATCTGAACAACCTGTCTGTCCTCCCAGAAGAGGAAGTTGAGTAATGGGCTGCAATATTGCAAGATTCCAGCAGCCAAGAGTGAGAGAGAAGGAAAAGTATAAAGATCCTGGACTTTCATCTCCATTTTGTTGGCACCATCCGCGGCAACGGTGTCATCCCCAGCCTTCGAGAACAACTGATCAATGTTCGGCGGAAGGGAAGTGTGTGTGAGTATTGTATGAATGTGTGAGTGAAAGAGCTCTTGATAATCAATGTTTGTGTTACTTGTGTGATTCAATAAATGTTACATGCATGGTGTTTAAAACCAAATTTGGTGTCTCAATGTCTTTCTTAGCCTTGCTGTGAATAGGTCCACGGAGGGAGAGGTTCTCATTACACGCTCTCAGGATAAACAGGTTGCCCTTACAATCTTGGGCATAACAGTGGTACAAAAAGAGGATGAGCTTTATCAGAAACGTCTCTGGAATAGAAGTCCAAAAGAGATTTTATTTAAGGGATATATAAAAAACATTTCAAATTTTTTTCAGTCATATAAAATTTCCAACTCACAACATTTACAACAATAGGTAAACATGTTACATGTTCCAAAGGCACACCAGTCCCCATCAAAACCTGTGACATTTAGTCCACAATGAATCATTCTCCTTTAGACTGTGCCAAAAGAAAGGGCAAAAATATGCCTCTGAGACATAGACTCATGGGCTAACATGGAATAAAAAAACAACCAAACCGAAACCTCACCTCTTCCAATACACGCTTGCACTCCTGTTTAGGAAATGTTCAGTCTTGGGAAGAAAACTGATGGGAAAAAATGACGAAACCAACATCAATAATGGTATCTGAAGAGCTCAGGTATTTTTCAAGGAACTGAGTATCTCCATCCTTCTGCATCTCTTCCCTCAAAAGTAGGTATGTTTTCAAATAAATATAAGTATTTGCCTTTAACAGACAATCATGCCCCCTCTTCTTTTGCTGATAACCGAAGATAGCAAGAGTGACAAAATGTTGACAGCTTTCTTCTAGCTTATATTTGGAATGTATCTCAGCCTTCCTGGTTGTCCAATCCATCAGACTCTCGCTTCTCCTCACAACCAGGATGGTTGCCCCATCAAGGCCCCCTGCTTGCCCCAAGTCAGCTGCTTTCCCCATCAGAACTGATGACTCCACGAAGGTGGGACCAGTCTGTCACATGGCGACGGATAGGTGGTTCTTCTGGTGAACTGGGGGGCTCCTCAGGCTTGCTGTAGAGACTCCAGACATTGCGACGCCTGGGACGGCCTGTGGGAAAGAAGGGGAGAGTTTTTCATTAAAAGTCAAGCTTACTTTTCTGCCTACCTCATAAAATATAAGAACATACTTTCAGAACAAGTGGACTCTTGGCATTCCCAAAACTTACTAGGCAATGCCTATTCCATTCCTAGAGAGCCAGTATGGTGTCGCTTGGGGTGGACTACAACTCTGGAGACTGGGGTCTGAATCCCCACTGAGTGACCTTGGGCAAGTCACACTCTCTCAGCCACAGAGAAAGACAAAGGCAAACCTCTTCTCTCTTGCTGCCCCTCATTCCTGGAACCTTTTTCCCCTGCATGCACGGCTCATGACTTCCCTAACCAGCTTTAAGGCTGAGCTGAAAACCATATTGTTTAGCGAAGCGTTCTCAGGGAATTTGTGATTGTCATCTGGCTGTCTGACAATATTTGATGTGATGTGATTTGTTTTATATTTGATGTTTTTAATTTGTTTTTTCTTTTCTACATGGTAATTTTATCTATTTTTCTTTTATTGTTATTATCTTAGAATGTACGCCTTGGGCAGGCTTTTATATACTCTTTAATTTTACCGACTTTGTACAGCGCTGTGTATAATTACAGTGCTTTAGAAATAAAGTTTAATAATAATAATAATAATAATAATAATAAACCTCATCTGAATAAATCTTGCCAATAAAACCCTGTGATAGGTTCACCTTAGGCTATCATAATTTGCAAAATACCTAAAGGCATACAACAACAAAAGTTCCACCCCTTCCCTTTATATACATATATATCTATATATCTATATCTCAATGGTTCCAAAATTTGGGTCTCCAGAAGTCAGTTTCCAGCCAGCAGGGCTAGTGAGTCAGAGATTCTACAAGATGAAGCTCAACAACATTTGGATGCAAAGAGGTCTAGTAGCACCTTTGCAACAAAATGAAAGAAAAAAGCTGGTAGCATGAGCTTTCATAGACTTGAGCCTACTTCCTAACAACTTTTTGAGATCAACATTTTGGGAACCACTGATTTCAGTTTCCTCCCATCAAGATTTGGAGTAAGTAGAACTCAGAATCTAATTTGGTAGTAGTTTTTAAACTAGAAAGCTCAGACATACCATTAGATATAGATACAAAATTATACTATAGGTGTGAGCAAACATACACTAAATTATTTAGTATGGTACCATGACCCTGTATCCCCTACTTAGTTAACTACTTAGTTAGATATGCTTAAGCAAGCATACTTAAGCATATCTAACTAAGGCGTGTTACAAACGGCCATAAGGGACGTCCTCAGGACGTCCTAGGTTTAAAAAGGGGCGTCACTTCTTGACGCCCCCAAGCCTAATATGTCCTGAGGATGTACAAGATGGCGGCGCCCAATCTACATGGGGGCCGCCATGATGGCATCACAAACATGCCGCCTCCAAATGAGGCGGCGCGGACGTGACGCCATCGTGCCATGCGAGGGCACTTAATGTGCCCTTTCGTCTGCGCAGGAAGGAGCTCCGAAATGGAGCTCCTTCCTGGTCTTGCGTCGCTGGGCGCAGCCTTTAGATGGCTGCGCCCAGCGACGCAAGGGAGAAAGAGGCCAAGTGGCCCCTTTCTCCTTCTCCCCGCCACCGTGGGGTGTCCTTGGCGCTTGAAGCCCCAAGGACACCCCTTTCCAGGTCTCGGGAAGGGGCCTTTTGCCGCTTCTCCGCGGCCTGGAAAGCGGCGGATTGGGGCCTCAGCGGCTGCCGCTCTGGGCATTTAGGCCCCGATCCGGTGGGGAAAGGGGTGGGTGCAGGCTGCTGCTTTTCGGCGGTCTGTAACGCGCCTAAGTGACCTCTCCAGGCTTGACCTCTCTCAAAATTGACAGAAACATCATTCACCCATGCTGTCATCACTGGTAGAGTGGATATCTTTCTCTCCATGCAGCTGATGCCCAATAAAGTAGGGTGGTGAGGGTTATGATTGTGACAATAGTGTCAACATTGTGACTAAGTAGTGTTTATGAATATTAAACTGTTATTCTCAATCACTACTTAGTCATGATTATAACGCTTGTTATCATCAACCTACTTTATTGGGCATCAACTGCATGGGGAGAATGTCCTTTTATGCTGCCAATTAGAGCATAGCTGAATGTTTCTGTCAAGTTTGGGATGGAGCAAGAGAAGTTACTTAGTTAAGTAGCTGACAGAGAATACAGGCCACAGTATTTTTCTTTTAGGATGACCTACTGTAAATCACAGAGATCTACCAGTAAATCCTGATCTACCTTCTGCTCACACTCCTAAAATGCAGCCTTCATCTGTGCTCTCCAGCTATTCTCTTGTGTAAGTAAAAATAATGAAATATGAAGAACAAAGTGGAATATCTGTAATATTTACTTTGTTAACCATAATAATGGTTTTTATTATTTGGTCTCAAAAATAAACACACACACACACACACACACACACACACACACACACACACAAACTCAAACTGTCCTGATATCAGTACAGGATAAAGAAAAAGCACTTGAAAGCAAGTGGAAAGCTAATGTATTTCAATCTTGATTGGGAAGAAGTATATCACAAATAATTCCTCTGATTTCCATTTCCCCACATTAATGTGTGACTAGAGTAGAGGCTAAGCACACACAAACAAAATTAAAACAGAAAAACTATCAGTTTGCTACTGAATGTTCCCACGTTCCCACCCACTAACCAAGACTGTTATACCACTAGCTAGATCCTCTATTTCCTCCCATCACATCACCTTTACCTTCTGTGGAGATAATGTTGCTGAGATCAAGTGAAGCCACCTCAGCTGCTTCTTCACGCTTCAGCTTCAAGGCCTTGCACTTGGCTAGAGTTGGTGCTCCTGTGGAAATTGAGGGGAAAGTGCAGGCTGAGAAGTGTGGTACATAGCAAATGTTCCCCACCACACAAAATTCTGAGACCCAGAAATGACCATGGTCTGAAATAGGGCTATCCCTATTTCCTTGATGGTGGTCCAGTGACTCTGAAAAGTGCACAATAGGCAAAAGTCCAGCAGTGGCAGCTTCTCTCTGTCATGAAGGGATCAGAAAAGCCAATCCATTTAGTGTAGGAATACACAAAACAGTCAAAGGTCTGTGCTCTGTTCATACCTTGCAAATCAGAGAAGCCTGATACCTAACCTGACAGGGTTGAAAATATAGCCGAACAAACTATTTGATAGGAAAAGGTGTAGCGTTGGGTTTAATTGGTTTTACTCAATCCCTGTTATCTTCAGGTAGGCCGATCCAAGACCCCTGTCTGAAATCCTTTGAGAACCACTGACAGAATACACAGCACTGAACAAGAGGAACCTAGGGCGGGTTACAGACCGCCATGAAAGTACGCGACGAGCACGTACTAGGGTTAGGAAGGGACGGTGCTTCCGCACCCCCTAACCCTAGCACGCGCTCTGCGCGCACAAAATGGCAGCGGCCGTTCCACACAGCCGCCGCCACAATGGCATGACGAACGCGCCGCCATGACGCCATCGCTCCGCACGAGGGTGCTTAACGCACCCTTTCCGCAGAGCAGGAAGGAGCTCCGAAACGGAGCTCCTTCCTGGTTTGCGTCGCTGGGCACAGCCTTCTGACGGCTGCGCCCAGCAACACAAGGGAGAAAGGGGCCAAGTGGCCCCTTTCTCCTCCTCCTCGCCGCCGCGGGGTGTCCTTGGGGCTTGAAGCCCCAAGGACACCCCTTTCCAGGCTGCGGGGAAGCGGCCTTTTGCCCGGAAAGTGGCGGATCGGGGCCTTGGAGGCTGCCGGTCTGGCTGCTGAGGCCCCGATACACCGGGGAAAGGCGTGCCTACAGGCCGCCCCAAAGGGGCGGTCTGTAACGCGCCAATGGTAACAGTATAAAAACAGCTTCTTGTGTTCCTATAATACATCTCTAGATTATTCCAAATGTTTCAATAACAAACATCTAGCTGGCCCTGCAAGAAAAGAACAAGATAATTTACTGAAATGGCCTGTACATGTAAAATTCTCATAGGCTGCAGAACACACACCTTTTTGGGACTGGACATGAATCACAAAATTGTGGATCTTTGAACTACTACTTTAGTAGCCATGCTGCCATCCTAATAAATCCTGGGATTGTAATGTGATGAGATACAGTCGGCTCTTCTTATACACGGATTCAAGCATAAACGGTTTGAAAATGTTCCAAAAAAGTATAAATTTCAAATATCAAACCTTGATTTTCCATTTTTTATAAGGGACTCCATTTTGCTATGTCATTATATTTAATGAGACTTGAGCATACACGGATTTTGTTATACACAGGGGATCTTGGAACCAAACCCCAGCGTATAACAAGGGTCCACTGTACTTAGAAGGCCAGTGTATTGCTATGTATTTTATATGTATTATCCTACTAGAGAGGCCCCCTCCCCACCATCTTTCCCTTCTCCTTTTGTGTCATGTCTTTTTCAATTGTAAGCCCGAGGGCAGGGAACCGTCCAATTAAAAAGATTGTATGTACAGTGCTGTGTAAATTTACAGCGCTTTATAAATAAAGCTTAATAATAATAATAATAGTGTAGTGTAGAAGTCTGAATGTTCAACTCTGGAGTCCAGGGTTTGAATCCCAGTTCAGCCATGGAAACCCACTGGCTGACCCTGGGAAAGTCACATTCCCTCAGCCTCAGATGATGGCAATGGCATATCCCCTCTGAGGAAACGTGCCAAGAAAACCTCTTAATATGGTCACCTTAGGGTTGCCATAAATTAGAAACAACTTGAAGGCATAGAACAACAACCATTCAGAAGGTACCAAGGTATTCTTAGAAGAGAAGAACTGAGGATTAAATCAGTGGAGTGAAAGAGTTAACTTATATTAGTGCCCTTGTTGGTTATATTATATTAGTTATTATAATTATTATATAAGTAGCAGTAGTAATAGTAATGTTAATAATAATATAATAACAATATGTTATTTTAGTGCCCCCTTTTTTATTTGCTTTGCAGTTTGAGACTGGGAAAAGATATGAAGACTGAGAACCAATTGAGGGAGTTAATTTTTCTCTGTTGCTGTTCATACAGTTCTCATAACTATTGTGCACTCTGATCTTCTTTGTCTGCTTCTGAATTATATAACCTTTCAAAATTCATCTCCCATTGGGTCTTACCAATGGAACCCCAGCCTAAGGGTTCCCAGTGTGTCCAGCAATGGGGATATGATCTGATTGCCGGCTGAGTGACAACTCTGAGTAGAATCTGTTTAGGTATCCAGTTCTACCACTGGTTGTGAGGGATCCTGGAACCTGTCAGCAAAATGGCTGGAATGCTTCTCTGATGTATCCCATCTGTTGCATCATTTATTATCATAAAACCTTATGCTAGAACAGTAATGTGTATCAGTATTTGGCAAAAAAGAAAAAAAGACCCTTGGAGAGACCTAGAACTATGGCCAGTTCTGGAGCAAGACATACTTATTATACACTCCAAACCCTCTCTTATTCAGTTTCCTAGACCTGTCCAGCTTTGTTTCTGCCTGGCTCCTGTGACCAAACTTTACTTACCTTTTATGCCAAGGTCTTCTAGCTCCCGTTTGAGGATCTCCACCTGTGTTTTCCGGGATCGGCAACCCTCAAACAATTTCTTGTAATTCCGACGAACCCCACATTCCCGGATGTAGCGCTTCAGGCGTCTGATAGAGGGGTGCTCCTCATTCTTCCCAGAATGATGGTCTTTGTCCTGCAGAGGTCAAGAATTTAGGAAAGAGGGGAAGATTAGAGCATTTCCCCCCATGGAATGTGAAACACATTCCTTATAGGTTGATCTATTCACTGATGGAAGTCTGAAGTAATGCAGAGTGGTCAAGGGCAACAAGTCATAATGGCTGCACCAGAGATGGGAAAACTAGTTAAAAAAAAGAAGCTTGACACATTGAGTTAGAGACTGTGCAGACCACCCCTAAGGGGTGGCCTACAGCCACCTCCAGCTGCTCCGGACTAGGGCTGCGGCAACCGCACACTATGGCTCCAATCTGGCCTTTCCAGGGCGCAAAAACCCACAAAAAGCAGCTCCTTTTTGCACCCTGGAAAGAGTGTGATAGCCATGGCTTTACGGCACCTCTTTGGCACCACATTATGTAGATGCAGTGCCAGAGGAGTGCAGTGATGCCACACACCATGTGGAGCACATCATCACACTGACATGGGGACAGAGTCGGAGCATGCGTTGTATGGATGCCATGCCCTGACTCTGCCCCCAGGCCAGCCTTAATGACCAGTCTGTACAGTCCCTTAATTGTTAACATATTTAAAAAATCTAATTCACTTATGTTTAAAATTAATTTAATTTTAAATTGGCATTTATATTTATGTTACATTAGTATGCTGAAAGTCTTCCCAGAACGAAAGTATTTTGTCTAATCCCTGTTTTGAGCAATGGAGAGAAGGAAACAGGTGCATTAATTTTTAAAGACCTATTTTCTCACTCATTCCACCTTTTCCTACTTTCAATTTTTCCCTCCCTTGTTCTCCCTTTTTCTTTAACTTAATGTTTCCCACATGCCACCAAAAGACTCAAAATATAAGCGCTTTAAATGCCTTATTACTTGTTGGATCAAAAGCATTTAATATTGGAATTATCTATAAATAAGAAGTTACATAATAAGGAACAACTCATATATTCATTTGCATGTAGTAAAATGTTAGATGGTGAAATTAACAATTAGGAATACAAACATGTAACATTTCTTAACTATACAGTATCTATTGCATTTTTAATCCCCGCTTGGATAGAGTGAGGTGCATTTATAATTGCTACAGTGCTAAAATCCTTTTTTAATTGCTTTGTGGGGAAAACACTGCTGGCGCACTCACACTGCCAAACCAATGCAATCATGTACACATTGTGCCATCATTGAGAACAGGACTTGGGGTCTCGCAGTATTTGCCATCCGCACAATGTGTGTGCTTCCAAAATGGAACCTCTGTATATACGAAGGGCCGACTGTATTTCCTTGTGCAATGCACAACCATCCTATCAAATGCTGGAGTGCACCCCCCATGGCCAACTTAGTGGTAGGGGAAGAGTGGTTCACCTAGAGATCATCTGGCTATGCCTCCACAGCAGGAACTCAGAAAATACATTATCTCCCTGGATCACCAAAAATACAACTGGATGCTCCCCACCCGTGATGAGAGGAAGGGGACAAAGGTAAACTGGTTTATGGTCATACTGAATTTTTCAGAAGACTTAGCTTCTTGTGTCTTAGATATTATTAACTCAAATGCAAACCCTTGACTAAATCATGAGAAAATCTTAAGAAAACATCTAGGGGGAGGATTAGGGGAAAGCAAATGGCTTCTGTGAATTGTAGTGAACTGTACATGCCTGGAGTCACCAAGCCCATCATCTTACCTTTCCTTGATGCCGTTGTTTAGAAGAAGTGGGGTTATCTTCATCTCCTGAGTGGGAGGATTCTTCCTCCTCAACAGATCCGATCTCTGATTCTTCCTTGCTGTTCTGCCTTCTTTTGGGCGCCTGTATTTCTTTCTTTTGCTGGCCTTGACTTTTTTTCCTTCTTGCCAAATCACTTTCAGAGTCATCAGACTCAGACTCCGATTCAGTGTCTCTAGCCCTCTGGTACTTCTCCACTCTTCTCTTTCCCTGCTTCGCTTCCTCTTGGCTAGATTCACTCCCAGACATGCTGTTGCTCTTTTTAAGGGCCATTTTCTTCCTCTGAATCCTATTTTCATATTCTTCTGGTCCACTCTCCCATTTGTAGCTGCTCAGAGTCATCTTCCGGCACTTGCCTTTGTTCTTTTCTCTCTCTTCTGCCTCACTCTGTGATTCATTTTCACTACTACTGGGTTTCTGCATTCCCTTCTTGCTTTGTTTCAAGTCCTTATGCTTGTCTGACTCACTTTCATTATCTTCACTGCTTACACTCCTCCTGGGCTTATGCATGCCTTGCTTCTTCCCCTCTTGTTCTTCCACCAGTTTCTTTCTGCTTACATTCCTCTTCTGTGTCCTTTTCAATCCTCCTTTTTCAGGCTGCCTCTTGTCTTCTGAATCACTCTCTGATTCAGGGCTCCATTTTTCTTCATTTGCCTTGCCTTTCTGTGTTGCCACCCTCATTTGACTTTTACCCTCACTCTTTTCTGAATCACTATCCAGTTTTTCTACACACATACCTTTTGTCCTTTCTTTAATATTTACCATCTTTTTCTGACTCCTGGTTGTCTCCTCTGACTCACTCTCCAAGTCATCTTCACTCTTGGTCCCCACTTGAGACTTCTGAGCTCTCTGTCTTGCCTTGTCTTCACCCTTATTGTGGCTAACACTTTTCTTTCCCTCTTCACTCTCACTCCAGTCAGTTCTTTTCTTCCCGTGAATTTTCCCCACCTTAGATGGCTCACTGTCCTCTTCCGACTCATTCTTCTTTTTTCTCCTTTGCTCATTCACCTTTTGATTCTCTCTCTTGGCAGCAGTCTGTTTCTGTTCTTTTCCCCCCTGGAACTCCTGTTCAGAGTCATTCTCTGATTCAGTGCTTTCGCTTTTTGCTGACTTTGTTTGTTCTCCAACTTCTTCTTCTTCATCCATATTACTCTGTTGCTCGTCTGTGGTTTCCTCAAACTCACTCTCCGATCTGTCTCTTCGTTTTCTGCCACCTGGCCCACTGAATCTCTTGCTACCTTTTTGCTTCTCATTTCTTGCCCTCTGGGGTGTTTGCTTTCCCTTGCTTTTAGCAATTCCATCACTCTCTGATCCATCTGTATGACCTTCTGCCCCACTGTCTTCTTGTTCAGAAGAGCCTGAGGACTTCTCATGTCTTGAGCCATCACAGAGTGGTATCTTCTTAGAATCAATCCCAGAATCTTCTTCATCAGAACTTGTTTCTGGAGGAGAAATTAAGATGTGAAACATGCAACATGTCTTGGGAGAGTACAGCGCTTGCTTAACCCGCTCTGTTTAGCATGTTAGTATTACTCTCTGGCCACCAGACCAAACAGTAAGTGTCTGTAGACAACCAGGGAATCCCAACTCTGGCATAAAAAAAACAATTATGTTTGCCCATTTAGCTTCTACAGTGCTGTCATCAATGCAGAACAACCCACTGTAACAATTATGCTCTTGTTTTTATCTTGTATTTCATGATTGAAATTGTATCTGCTTTTTAATTAGTCAATGTCTAATAATAAAAACAACACTCAGGAAAAGAAAACAACAATCTGAGAAACCATCAATAAAAGTGCAATGCAGAGTGTAGGGGGTCAAAATGAAGGCACTGCTCCCTCCCAAATAATATTCAGTCTCCAAATGATTTCCTCTCCCCCACTCTCATTCCCAAATTTCTAGCTTTGCAGTAATTTAAAACTTTCATTGGGCATTTAGAAATACAGTTTAAGTAGACAAAGAAAAGGAGCAAGCAAAGGTATCCAGGGAAAGCAATTAGAAGACTCTCTAGGCATGAACAATTTCCAATGTTTCATGTTCTGCAATGCTTAAAATTTGGGGAGTGATAGAAAATTCAATTTGAGTGGGCAGAATTCTTCTTTGTGGGGCAATGCCCTCATTTTGTCTCTCCATAGGTACAGCAGAAATACAAAAGAGTGGAAGTTGTTGTTATTAAAAGCTCCAGCAAATAAAATGGTTTGTATGTGATACTTACAACTTAAAATGGAAAAGGGAGAAAAATAAAGGAATCAAGCAGCATGTTTTAGACTCAGCTAATTAAGTGGGAATTAATATTTCTAATGCATGGCTTTAAATACTGCTTTTACACTTAAGATCTACACACCAGCTGCTCATCAGAGCTTACTGTTTTACACTCCCTTAAAGTTTCCTAATTTGCGTCACAATTTCCATTGTTTCAATCCTATTATACTCTGATCCCACCCTTCAGTCATAGAATCCTATCTACTTGTAGTCTGTACTTCCAACTGCATCAATGCCTCTGACAAAGTGGACTGATCCTCATGAAAACTCATGCTAAAATAAATCTATTATTTTCAAAATTGCTCCCTGATTCCTTAATCTCACCCACTTCTCATTTTATGTGGGAACAGACTAACAGGGCTATCCCTTTTAAAACAACTTAAAGCGTAGTAATGCCACGTGCCAGTATCTCTAAGACAGACATTCCATCATTTCATGTTAGCAGCACTGATGTGAGGGGAGGGGAAACTGTGGTTGAGGATTGTATATAATTCAACCATGTTTTGCTATCTCACTCCTCCAACCCCCTACCTCCATGAGTCATTTACACCTCTAGGAGTTGGGGATTTATTCAAAATACCTTCCCTCAACTTCTTGAAAGCTTCTCCTCAACCCAGAAATACAAACACAAGTGACTTGGGGGCAATGGAGCTTGATACTTTAATAATAATAATAATAATAATAATAATAATAATAATAATAATAATAATATCTTGTTATTATACTGGAAAATGGAACACTGACGTATGCTACAGGGGCAAAAAACTTCCCCTGCAATGGCCCACCTCTGTAGTACACCAACAGTGTACTTTTAGGCAAATCTGATTTCAGAGAAGTTTTCAGGGGCTGGATTTCATTGGTGGGTACGGTCAAAGGCAAAAGGGTGGGATCCAAAATACCAGCATCTCTTCATCAACCTAGTTAGAATGGGACAGCCATGCAAAAACTGGGAAACCACCAACTAGATGGTATTATAGAGAAGGGTGCATTGCTATCTGGGGAACACCAGATTGGCACTGGCAGGAGTCTCATCCCATGTTGCAGGCCCAGCTGCTACTGTACAAGTGTAGCATTGCCACACTATATTCTTCCTTTCCCTCTCACCTTCCCTCAACAGGTGCAGAAGGAAGGAAAAGAAACTAGGTGAGCAGAGATGGCCTTGGGTGGTGATTTTGGCTCCTTGAGCCTAGGGGTAGACAGCATCATGGAACTTCGCTTCCAAACAGCTTCAAGAGAGTAAATGGAGTCCCTTTACTCTCTGGGCTGATAGGAAGCCTCCCTCTCTTCACACCAGCTAGGGGGAAAAAGAAGAAAAAAGAGCTATTATCTTGATATTGGTACAGAGGCTGAAACATAATGTCAGAAAAAGGGCAATGATGAATGTGTTGAATTTGCATAATGAGAATGAAAATTAATAATATGCACAAATATATTAATTTGAATAATATGCAAATTAGATGTCTGGAATATGGCAACCCCATACGTGTCCCATCCAAAAGAGGACTTCTGTATGTATAAACTAGGTGTATAAGCTGCACTGTACCCTAAAGGCAGCAGATCCCATCTGATGCTGGACACTAAGAAGGGCCAGCCCAAGTTAGTACTTGGATGAGAGACCACCAACAAAGATCAAGTGTTGTAGCCTATATTTCAGAGGACAGAACTGGCAAAATCATCTCCGAGTATTGCTTACCTAAGAAAACCTTATGAAATTCAACAAGTGACTTGAAGGAACATACACATATTCAGCAAGTTGCACTTATGTATGTGTTAGTCACAAATAGAATGCTGGCCAGTGTGCACCAATGTAAAGCCACATGACTTACCCATTTCCTTTCTAGTCCGTTGTTTCTTCTGCTCTTGTTTGCTTTTGACTTCATCTCCAGAGGAGTCGGAGGAGCAACGGGATCGTTTGTGGCCTCCTGATTTGACTGAAGAATGAACTTCTTCACTATCTGGGGAATCATCAACCTGTGAAGATTTTTAAATACAGGTTTTCAGCTTCAGCCTTATCTCTCCCTTGACCTGCTTCCCATAATGCAACATTGCTTTCTCCTCTGCCCCAAAATCTCCTAGAGGAGAAAGGTTGCCCATCCCTTTAACTTTGCTTGCACCTTCATCTGGATAAGTTCCACTTCCACCAGCTGTTTAAGTTGCTCCTTTTCCTCTCTTGTTAGGCTCTCCTTCCCAGCATGGGTACGGTACTTCTCTCGGATAATGGTGTGAGTGAGGACACTGTAAGAAAATGTGACACAATGGCGAGGCTGGTAGCATTTACAAAATGTATTAAACCAGCAGAGACAAAGACATCAAGACATAGCTACTGTATTGTCATAAAAAGCACGGACAGGAAGCATGCCCAGGATTCCTTAACCAGACACCAATATTCCTCCCTTGCTTAATGAAACCCCTCTACCAGAGAGGAAATTTTAAATTTCTAACACATTTCTGTTTTGTTTGCAGCCTAGGGAATATGTGCAAATAGTGGACTCATACGCCTTTGAATCCAACCCATGTATACCTAATCAATTTTAATAGTAGTATAAATAACAACAATATATACAATAATGGTAAAAAGGTTTAATTCTATCACCATAGATAGGATCACAACAGCACAATTACAAAACCGACAGTGTGTGGAATGTGTCATTTTTGGAGGATCTTTCATAGATTCCTAGATTCTTGAAAAAAATCAAAATCATTTATGGTCCAAAATTTCATAGAATCATAGAGTTGGAAGAGACCACAAGGGCCACCCAGTCCAACCCCATTCTGCCATGCAGGAACTCTCAATCAAAGCATCCCCGGCAGATGGCCATCCAGCCTCTGCTTAAAGACCTCCAAAGAAGGAGACTCCACCACTCTCTGAGGGAGTGTGTTCCACTGTCAAACTGCCCTTACTGTCAGGAAATTCCTCCTAATGTTGAGCTGGAATCTCTTTTCCTGCAGTTTGCGTTCTAGTCTGTGGAACAGCAGAAAACAAGCTTGCTCCCTCCTCAATATGACATCCCTTCAAATATTTAAACAGGGCTATCATATCACCTCTTAACCTTCTCTTCTCCAGCTGGTAATACCTGGTAGACCATTAATGAGGGGGACAGACTCTGAAACCATGATAATAATACAGAGTTGGAAGTGGACTCAAGCCTTTTGAGTCTAGCTTTCTGCTCAATGCAGGATCTCCAGTTAAAGCATCCCCAGCAGGTAGGTGTCCAACCTCTTTATGAAGTCGTCCCAAGAAAGAGAACCCAGCACCTCTCTTGGCAATTGCTTACTGTCAAATTGTTCCTTCTAATGCTCAATTGAAATCTACTCTCTTGTAACCTCAAACAATTAGACCTGTTCCTAACCCCCCAGAGCAGCAGAGAACAAACCTGAACCTTTCTCTCTGTGACAGCCCTTGAAGTATTTAAAGAAAGCAATCATGTCATCTCTCAGCCTTCCCTTCACTAAGCCAAACAAGCCCAGCTTCTTCAAACTTTCCTCCTGTGTTTTGTTCTCCACAAAATGAGGCAATCAGAAATGAATGCAGTGGGGTCAAGCTTCTCATGGAAGTCACACAGCCTGACAAAAGTCTGTACTTCTCAGTCTGGTGTAGTTAAACAGCAACTTTCCTCCTCAGTTTCCCCGTGATGTGTACTGTGTTTATGCCATTAGCTGTATTTCCTTCTTTCTTTGAAACCTGCTGTAAACAGGTGGTCCATGGCCTGGGGACCGGCACTAGTCCTTAGACAACCACTTTTTAGTAGGCCGGACTACTAAATAGGTTTATTCATCACCACTCCAAATACTGAGAGTCAGCATGGTGTAGAGACTTGAGTGCTGGACTAGGACTGCAGGACACCAGGGTCTGAATCACTGCTCAGCCACAGGAATGCATTGGGTGACCTTGGGCAAATCACACTCTCTCAGCTTCAGAGAAAGGCAATTGCAAGCCCTCTCCAAATACTGCCAAGAAAACCCCGTGACAGGTTCGCCTTAGGGTTATCCTAAATCAGGAACAACCTGAAGGCAAACAACCAACACCATCAACTTGAACCTCCTTTCCCCGCGAGCAAGAGCCATCACTTCTTTAACCAGCTTCAAAACGGAGTTGAAGACCATCCTGTTCAGAGAAGCGTTCCCAGGCATTGCATAATTGTCACTTGCTATTTGATGCTCTTTTGTTGCCTGTTTTATTGAATCATTTCCTGTATTGTTATGTATTTTATATGTATTATCCTACTAGAGAGGCAGGCTAGCTCCAACAGGCCTCCCTGGAAGAAGATTACTCATCCATTAAGAAGCCAAGCCCTCCCTCCAGTTCATCTCCCTTGGTCCAGGCCTTGGAGGTAGAGAAGAACTGCTGGCCCTCATCCCCTTCCCCACCACCACTCCCTTCTCCTTTTGTATCATGCCTTTTTAGATTGTAAGTCTGAGGGAAGGGAACCGTCCAATTAAAAAGATTGTATGCACAGCGCTGCGTAAATTTACAGCGCTTTATACATAAAGGTTAATAATAATAATAATAATAATAATAAAAAACACTCTGTGTATGCCCAAAGTCATACACATACACAAAGTCATTATAAAAAACACTCTGTGTATGCCCAAAGAGCCCTGGTGGCGCAGTGGTTAAATGCCTGTACTACAGCCACTCACTCACAAACCACAAGATTGTGAGTTCAATCCCAAGCTGAGAGAGTGTGATTTGCCCAAGGCTCAGGGTTGACTTAGCCTGGCATCCTTCTGAAGTTGCTAAAATGAGTACACAGCTTGTTGGGGGAAATTGGCTTACACATTGTAAACGGCTTAGGGAGTGCTGAAGTGCACTGATAAGTGGTATAGAAATGTACCGGCTATTGCTACTAAGATCTTTGTTACTCATCAGTGACTCAGAATATATCGACACTGCAGCAATAAAGCAGTCTGACACTACTTTAACTGTCACGGCTGCACCCTGTGATTTGTAGTTTGGTGAGGCATTCAGCCTGGTCTGTCAGAGAGCTCTAGTGCCTCACCATACTACAAATCCCCAGGATTCTGTAGGATAGAGTTATGGCAATTAAAGTGGTGCCAAACTACTTTATTGCTGAAGTGTGGATACACCATTACAACTCCAAACTCAGGCACTGCAAACATGCCAGACCATTAGGACTGCCAGAGTTAAAACTAAAGAGGCTTCCTGTCCTTTCAATGGCTGTGTAGAAGAGTGAAATTCAGTAGATGTTGCTTGTTGCCTGGTTATGTGACAAACTTTGTTGGTGTTAACTGCCCTAGAGCTGACCTTGGCTCATGACGATCCTGTGGATGAGACTTCTCCAAGCCCCGCTGTCCTCAGCCTCTCTGCGCAAGTCCTGCAAATCCATGCCCATGGCCTCTCTGATTGGGTCTATCCATCTGGTATGTGCTAATCCTTCCTTTCTACTAACCTCCATCTTTCCTAGCATTATTGTCTTTTCTATTGAGCCATGTCTTCTCATGATGGGACCAAAGTATGACAGCCTCAATTTAGTCATCTTGGGTTCCAGGGATTGCTCAGCTTGATCTGTTCTAGGACCCATTTGTTTATCTTTTTGGCCATCCATGGTATCCTCAGCACTCTTCTCCAGCCCCACATCTCAAATGAGTTGAATGTCTTTCTGTTCGCTTGCTTCACTGTCCAGCTCTCACAGTCACAGACGGTGATGGGGAATACGGTGACTTGGGCAATCTTCACTTAAGTATTCAGTGCTACATCTTTGCCCTTTAGGATCTTGTCCATTTTTTCAGAGCTGCCCTTTGCATTCCTAGTCTCCTTCTGGTTTCTTAGCTGCAGCCTCTGTTCTGATCAATATGTGTGATGCAGAGGTTTGGGCGTTGGGACTATGACTCTGGAGACCAGGGTTCAATTCCCAGCTTGGCCTTGGAAACCCACTGGGTGACCCTGGACAAGTCACACTCTCTCAGCCTCAGAGAACGAAGAAACTTGCCTAGAAAACCCTGTGGTAGGATCGCCAAAAGTCAGAAACAATTTGAAGGCACACATAACAAACACAACCCTTCAACTGACGTCCTAAAACAAATGACTGTGCTTGCCCACAAAAACCATACTTGCCCATAGGGAAACATTGGGGAATACTTGCTCACAGGGAGACATAGCAGAATACTTATCCAGAGGAAAACATTGGGGAATACTTGCCCATAGAGATTCGCTGAAGAATACCTGACCATAGGGAAACACCAAAGAGAAACATAGGGGACTACTTGCCCATAGGGAATTATAGGGGAATTACTTGTCATAGGAAAAACAGGAGAATACTTGCCCATAGGAAATCATTGGAAAAGCCTTTCCCATAGGGAAATGTAGGGGGCTACTTGCACGTGGGGAAACATAGGGGAATGCTTGCCCATAGGAAAACACATTCCCATAGGGAGACATAGGGGAATGCATGTGCATTGGCAAACATAGGGAATACCTTCCCATAGAGAAACACAGAATACTTGCCCTATGTTTCCTTATGGGCATACTGTATATTCCCCAATGTTTCCCTTTGGCAACTAGTCCCCCGTCCAACCGTTTCCCCTTGGAGCCCCTCCATCTCTGGCTCGTATTGAACCCCGCAGCAAAGCCTCCCTGAGCCGGGGCTGCCGGTCCTTCTCCGCCCCGCAGAAGCCAAGGGCCTCCCACCTGAGGTCCGGCTTGCCTTGGAAGAGACTCCGGACGAAGCCCTCCATCCCCAGCTTCGCTCCAGCGCTGAGGGCAACAGCCATCCTTTCCCGCCACCTGACGCCTCCGAGGCGACGCAGACCGCTTCCTCGCAAGGCTTCATGGGAATTGTAGTCCCGCTAACGTGAGCAGAGGGAAGAAGATGGTGGGCGGACGCTGAGCGGCGCAATGCATCATGGGTAGCGCAGGCCCCGAGGTCTCATGGGAAGTGTAGTTCGTAAAGGGATGAGGGAGTCTCAGCCAATGGGAGCGGGCCCCGGTTTTCCATGGGAAATGTAGTCCGCCCTACTATGAGAGGGCTCTTTTCTATGGTTTTTTTTCTCAGCTAATTCAATAGGCCAGGGCAGTACTTATTTATTTATTTATGTATTTATTTATTTCCAGGATTTGTATCCCGCCTTTCTCCTGCAATGGGACTCAAGGCGGGTTACAGTATTTTTTTAATAAAAAAAGACAAGAGCTAGAACGTCTTGATTACAAAGTTTAAAAGCATTTAAAATGCTTACAAAGTTTAAAAATATTAAATATAAAATAAAATAAAATAAATAATAAAATGCAGATTGATTAATTGATTGATTGATTCTTAACTAATAGTGGTTAATTACTAATAGTAAATCACTATTACTTTTATTGTATACTAGTTAGTATTATTTTAGAGACATTTTAATCATGTCATGTTGTTGTTTTAGATTGCTTGGCGGGTTTTTATTCTGATTTTATTTGACCCTCTTACCATGTAAAGTGCTGCGCAAACTTTATGGCGCTCTATCAATAAACGTTAATTAAAATGTTGATAATATTAATTGATAGTGATTAATATTAATTAATCAGTCCTTAATTGATGCTGATTTATTTATTAATTAATCTTTAATTGATGTTATATGTCTATCTGTCTCCCACAATCAGGATGACCAGATGTCTTAACCGCAAAGGAGGACAAGGCACTCCAAAATGGAGGACGTTCAAGATACACGTCAGATGTGACCAAATAAAAGCTTTAAAAAACACTAATATAAATATAAATTCATGCTCCTTAATCATGCTCAGAACGGAGGACATTTTGGAATTTCTGCTGGGCACAAGGATGAAATGTAGGATGCATCCTGGAAAAGGAGGATATCTGGTCACTTTAGTTCCCTTCAGATATGTTGAACTATGTCTCCCATATAGCCCTCAGATGTCAGATCGCATGGAGAAGGCCACTGCCCTCTAGATATTTTGGAGTACAGCTCCCATCCATTGATTGTGGAGGCTGGGGATTATGGGAAGTGCAGTATTAACACATCTGGAAGGTGTCAGACAGCATGATGGTGGTGGCGTGCCAGTAAAACTAGAGACAGGTCCAAAACACACTGCAGAAATAATCCAATTTGAGACCGCTTTAACCGCCTTGGCTCAATGCTAGGGAATTCTGGGAATTTGTGAGACATTTTGCCTTCTCTGTCGGAGAGCTCCGGTGCCTCAATAAACTACAATTCCTAGGGTTCCCTAGCACTGAGCCAGAGCAGTTAAAGTGGTCTCAAACTGGATTATTTCTTCCGTGTGTTTTTGGACCACAGCTCTGTTAGTCTGGAATATCAGCACGAAAAGGGATTGTGTCGCACATTTGAGACTGTGTGAAAAAGAAAGAAGGTGAACGTCCGAACAACCTTTGCAAAGCTACAAAACCCAGGATTCCACAGGATGGAGCTACAGCACTTAAAGTGGGGTCAAACAGTATTATTTCTACAGTGTGGAGATGCACCCCTGCTCTGAAACAAGGCCCACAGCAGCTGATGTCAGTGGTTCTCAAACTTTGGTCCTTCGTAGGTTTTAGACTTTGGGGATGACCGCACTACATTTTTGTAGTGCTACTTTTGCACATTGACTGCTCTGGCTGCCTCCTGTTGCATTTTGGGGTTTGTAGTTCAGGGAGGCCTAAGAGCTCCCACTGAGAATTCAAAATGTCTTTCCCTCAACTGCAAACCCCAGAATGCAACAGGAGGCAACCAGAGCAGTTAAAGTTGGAATAGCAGCACTATAAGAGTGTAGTGTGGGCAACTTCTTCATCTCCCAGAATTCCTTATTGCTGGACAAGCTGGCTAGGGATTCTGGGAGATGGAGTCCACAACAAATGGAGGCCCAAAATTTGGGAATCACTGCTCCACAGTAAAATTCTAAGATATAGCCATGTATCTAGAGCAGTGGTTCCCAAACTGTGCTCTTTAAGGGCATTTGGACTTCAGCTCCCAGAATCCCAGACTATTGGCCAACATGGCTGAGGCTTCTGGGAACTGAAGTCCAAAATCTCTTAAAGGGCACAGTTTGGGGAATCACTGAGAGAGATCTTGTAGCACCTTTGAGACTGATTGAAAGAAAGAAGTCAACAGCATGAAGTGTGGCAGACTTCAAACTACTTCCTCAGATGCATTTAGTGGTGTGGAAACCAGCTCCACAGTACAGTACACTCATCCCTCCATATTTCGGTTTTGATATTTGCGGTTTTGACTATTCACAGATTTTATTAATGTTCTCTCTAGGAATATCTAGGTCCTCCAACACATCTCTGGTCAACTTGAATCAAAAGCCGCACGGAGGGAACTAAAGATTCCTAGAGAGGACACTCCACTAGGCCTTTGTAGCTCCTCCAACACAACTCTATGGTCAATGTCTGGGAAGATGTTGACCACAGAGTTGCACTGGAGGACCTAGATTCCTAGAGAGGTGCTCTCAGGTAAAAACACAAGTGTTTTTGTTAGGGGGGCCCTGTGCCCCTATCCCCAGCGAATATGGAAGGACAAGTGTACTTCCTCAGATGCGTTTAGTGGTGTGGAGGAAAACAGCTCCATATTAAACCTAACACTGTAATCGCCTCAGGGGTGAAACCAACGAGTTCGGAAGAGAGAGCGGCAGGAGAGCCGAAAACAGGAAGACCAAAAAAACCCAAGGTCCCGCCTCTTTCCCTTCCTCTTGCATGCTGGGAGTCGTAGTTCCGCTCCTATTTCCGCTCCTACTTCCGGTCTCTCCTGTCTGGAGCATGCTGGGAAGTGTAGTTCTCCTGGCTCTCTTTCTCGTTGAAGGCTCGGTTGCTGTCCCAAGCGTGACTCCTTCTTCAGGCGAGCATGAACGGGGCCGGGGAGCCCGATCCGGGCGGCGGGGGCTACAAGCGGCGCTACCGGGCCCTGAAGCGGAGGCTCAAGTTCCTTATCTATGTAAGGGCCGGAGGAGGAGGAAAGGGGGCTTTAAGAGGAGGTTTGGGCCTCTGTGGCTGTGTCCACACTGCAGGAATAATCCGGTTTGACACCGGTTTAACTGCCATGGCCCAAGGCTATGGAATTCTGGGAACTGCAGTTCCCAGAATTCCATAGCCTTGGGCCATGGCAGTTAAACCGATGTCAAACCAGATTATTCCTACAATATCGCCTTTGCTTTGTGATGGTTTCAATATACAGCCAGCTCTCTATATCCACGGATCCTTTATGCATGTATTCAACCATCCACGGCTTGAAATATATTCATATATATATATATATATATATACACACACATTCCAAAAAGCAAGTCTGGATTTTGCCGTTTTATATAAGGGTCACCCATTTTGCTGTTGGCAGTTGGAGAGATCTTGTCGCACCTTTGAGGCTCACTGACAGAAAGGAATTGGCAGCCTGAGTTTTCGTAGACTTCATTCTACTTCTTCAGATGCATTATTGAACTCTACGAAAGCTCTTGCTGCCAATTTCTTTCTGTCAGTGAGCCTCAAAGGTGCGACAAGATCTCTCTACGTACTGATTCTACGGACTAACACGGCTATATCCTTGCATTTTAGTATCGGTTGTATTTAATGGGACTTGAGCATCCATGGGTTTTGGTATCCATAGGGTCAATGTCCTGGGAACAAACCCCAGCGAATACCAAGGGTCCACTGTACACACATTTTGTTTCATGCAACCGCAGTCTGGAAATCAAAAGACTAGGAATGAATGGGAAGGGCAGCTATGAAAGAACTGGACAAGATCCTAAAACATACAGATACACAACTGAGCATGAAAGTGAGAACCGTCCAAGCCTTTGTATTCACATGTACAGATGTAAGAGCAGGATAGTGAAGAAAGCAGACAAAAAGAAAGCCAATTCATTTGAGATGTGGTCCTGGAGAAGAGTGCTGAGGATACTGGGAACAGCCAAAAGGACAAAGAAATGGGTCCTGGAGATGACTAAATGGAGGCTGTCGTACTTTAGCCACATCAAGAGGTGGCATGAATCATTGGAAATGACAATAATGCTAGGACAGGTGGAGGGATGTAGAAAGAGAGAAAGACAGCATGCCAGATGGAGAGACTCGATTAGAGAGGCCATGAGCCTGAATTTACAGGATTTAAGCAGAGAACTGAAAAAGTGAGTCGAGATCGATTTGAAGGAGGTTAACAACAACAACAACAACAACAACAAATAAATTTGTTTAAAATATCATATAAAATGACCTCCTGGCTATGTGCATATGAAACATAAATTAATTTTGTGTTCAGGCATTGATCCCATCTCCCCAAGATAATCTCATTATGCGCTATTGTGTGCCTTCAAAATGTTTCTGACTTAAAGTGACCCAAAGCTGAACCTCAAGGTTCAATTCCCAGCTTGGCCATGAAACCCACTAGGTAACCTTGGGCAAGTCACACTCTTTCAGCCTCAGAGGATGGCAAAAGCAAACTTGCTCTGAACAAATCTTGCCAAGAATACTCCATGATAGGTTCACTGTAGGGTTGCCATAAACTGGAAATAACTTCAAGGCACACAACAACAACAAAGAATGTTTCCTCATTCTGATTACTGGTATAGCCAGATCCAGAGTAGAAAGATTCACTAGAGAGGCAGTTGGAGAGGCAGGAGCCTTGTGTAGGCTAACTAATAGTGTCTCTGCTTTATCCTGTCTCAGGAGCAAGAATGTTTTCAAGAAGAGCTGAGAAAAGCACAGCGAAAACTCTTGAAGGTTTCACGGGATAAAAGGTGAGCTAACAAGTCAGGGGACAGGTGGAAGGGATCTTAAAATAGGGAGAGCTGTGGGTCTAGTGTGGGAAAATGAAGACAGCAAGGTGGGGTTAGCACTGCCTTGGGCAGGGCTCTCTTGGATGATGGGGGTGAAATTGGTGGGTGATGTTTTCCTTGTCTTTGCATCTCCATCCTATTGGAAAATGGCACCTATTAAGTTTCTGCCTATAAACCTGCTAATAGAATCATAGCAGTGTTTTCTCCCCCAAAACAGTGACTCAGTAATGTGGGAGTAGGAATGAGGGCAGTATTGGAGATGGCAGAAGGGTTTAATTTCTCTCTTGGCTGCCTAGCATTCTACAGCAGAATATATATATATTTAGAGCTGGACAGAGCAATAGGCTACAATAAGAAGTGATTTAAAAAGTGGCCCAGAGTATCTCTCTCCCACTGTTGAGTTGCACTGGCCAGATTCTGCAGATGGCACAAGTTCTGAGCAAGCCTGAAGCCCTGATTGTTCCCTGTCAAGAAAAATACTGGGTTTAAGTTAATCTCACTTCCTCTCCTTCTGCCTGTTTCCTCTTTCCAGTTTTCTACTCGATCGCCTTCTCCAGTATGAGAATGTGGATGAAGAATCCTCAGGTAAATTCAAGGCTGACAACTTCCTTCTGACTGGGTGTTTTGGGGATGTGAGGGTGATCTCCATAGACTTGTATATGGATATGTGAAATAAAATACAATGAAACCGAATTGCTCAAATGAAATGAAATTTTTCTAAAACTGAAACAATAAAGGATAGTCAAAGAGAAGGAAACAGATGAAAACAGAAGGATTGATTCACAATGCAGAACACAGTACAATCGCCCCTCCTAACTCGTGAATCTGAGATCCGCGACCTCGATTATGTGCGGAAGGGCAACCTCCATTATTTCTAATGGTGCGTGTGCCCTATTCAAATCTATGAGGCTTGAATACATGCGAGCCTCCATTTTCACGGGGGGTGGGGTGAGGAACAGATCCCTGCGCAAACGGAGGGCCAACTGTACTTCTGCATCTATATTGCCTTTATGGTTTTATATTACAAGAATTTTTGAATGTGCAGTTTCATATTATATTGTGACTTCAAGTTGTTGAGAGCCATTTTGTTTCATGCACAGGGACCGGAAGTGTGAAATATACATTTTTATATAAATTAAGTTAAAAAAATTAATTTTATTAATTCTGGACCTCACCCAAGACACATTCATCCATAAACTTATGTCTAGTTTTAATATGTATTGAGTCATTAACATCTATTATTTGCTTAGAGAATGAGGAAGTGAGTAATAGGTCAATAAAACATCACAGCAGCATTGTAAGCAGATAGAACTAAGATGTCAGAAGTATAATCAGCTATGGAATTGATTGTACATTTGATGAAATGATAACAGACATTTATATGCAATTATTCAAATAAATATGTATGTGTATAATGATCCTGAACTGAATGGTAATTTGAGTTTTGAACTAGGACACTGGAAGAGTGGGATTTGAATCCCTTCTAGGCTAGGGGAATCCACTAGGTGTCTTTGGGCAAGTCACATTCTCTTAGCCTTGGTAGAATGGCTAAATATATGTGGCCAAGAAAACCTCAGGATGAAGTCACTGTAAGATGGAGTTGACTTGAAGGCATCTAACAAGATGCCAAGGTTTTAAGTCTGTAAATGCAAATGTTCCTTCATATGTGAAGAATTGTTGAGTCAGAGGTAGCATCTCTATTGGAAATGTTGCCATGTTTAGAAAGCTGTTTCTCTCAGGATTAAAATGCCTTGTTATGAGTTGTTCCACCTTTTTGGTGATGATTGCTATTTATGGCTCATGAACATTGTGCAAAGATCGGTGGTGATTTTTCTGACGTATTTTATGTTGCATCCAAGGTGCTGGCATTTAGCAATGCACAAAACATTGGTGGAATTACAGTCTTTTAATATAATGGGTTTAAACAGTGGTGCTGTGTTTATAAGCTTTTGTTTTACACAAGTATGGAAAACCGACACATCACTTGGATGCATAGTGATGTGTTTCAAGGCTTTCAGGTGGGCTTTCAATTCCAGCTCAGATTTAAGATTAATATAAATACTCTGACACATATTGATATAAACACCTGCTACCATTTTCTTAATTAATTCAAGGTCTTCTCACTTCCTTCCCTCTGTCTCTCCCTCCCTTCTAATGATTTCATCCTGTAGAAAGATGTGGTACCCATCTAGCAAAGCTTTTACCAAGCTGTTGCCTTCCAAGATGCATTGAATTACCATCCCTGAGGAATTATGGATGTGGTATCTAACACATCTTGGAGGGTAGAACCAGCTTGAGGGTTATTTGTGGGCTGCATGTGGCCCTTGGACCCCACCTTTATGGATGCTGAAGTCCACCCTTCCCCTAATCTTTAAAAAAATCAGCATGATTTTTGGACAAGTTTTGTCCCCAAACAATGCAGAAATATGCCCAACCATGTAAAAACACACAAAAACACCCCCATCCCTAAACATCAGACATGCCTCATTTCCTTGGTATCCTTTTGAAAATGGCAACAGGAAGGGATGAGTGATGTCACTTTTTGTCACCATTTTGAGAGGGACTGGAGAGGAAAGCAGGTATTTGTTCCTATTTATTTTATATACTTATTTCACTACTGTGCCGCCTTTCTCCCCAAAAAGGGACCTAAAGCGGTCACAAGATAAAACTTTATTAAAACATCACAATAAAAATGTGAAAACAATTAAAATTGTCTAGTTAAATGGTTTAAAATTAATACAAAAACATACAGAAGTTAAAAACATAACTAAAAACACACACAGAAATAGGTTTTATAAATGAGCTTGAGTTGACATGACTTGATCTGTCCAATCTTGGGCATTTAAAAAGTTGTAGGTTATATATTTACATATATACAGGTCTATAAGTTGGAGTGCTTCTTTAGTCCATGCAGCATCACAGTTCTCTTGGGATAGCTCCTCTTTCAGATGAAAACTTCCAGAATCCCACAGCTTGGCCATGGCTGTGCTAGGTTGAGTGACATTTCCAAGCTTAGACCACATATATTACCTTAATAAATGTAGTGCCAGAAAGGCTAATAGTTAAAAAGAGTTTGAAGAAACATTATAATATGTTTCTGAAGGGTCAAAAATACAAAGCTGAAAGTTGTGAAGGCATGGAAGTGCTCTCACAGTGGAGTCAGTAGTATGTAACAGGATTCATGTCTCATATTTAGACAAGGGAGAGCTGAGATTTGATTCTATGCTGTTTTAAGGTTCACTGGATAACCTTTGCCAGATGCTGTGTCTCAGCCTAACCTGCCTCTGGGATATTTCCTGGAGAAAATAATGCTCCTGTTATGTTCCTGACTTCCTACATTCACATATGATTAATATCCATTTCTCTGTTTCAGACTCAGAGGCAACAGCCTCCTCTGACAATAGTGATGGGGAGATGCCCAAGGGGACAGAGCCACAGTCCTTAAAAAGGTGAGTGTGTGAGCCAGCGTGGTGTAGTGGCTTGGGTGCTGGACTAGGATTCTGGGAGTTCAGCCATGGATGAACTCACCGGATGACATTGGGCAAGTCACACTCTTCTCAGCCTCAGAGGAAGGCACGGCAATCTCCCTCCAAGAAATCTTGTGAAGAAAACTCTGTGATCACCATAACTGGCTTTTATCAGGTCAGAGGGGAAGGAAATGGGAGTGTGCTCACAGATGGAGTGTCCTCTCCTCTCCTTTCCCCTTGGAGCCACATTGTCTGACTGACTCCCTCCTTCCTCCTTTTCCCTTTGGTACATAGCGGCAGTAGGCCCTCCTGTGGCTTGAGAGCAGGTTGGGGGAGTTTTGGATATGCAAGGGCTTCAGAATAACACCATGCACTCTTTCTAAAAAGAGACATGCGTAAGCCATTCTCATATGTACAGTACATGTCACGGACAGGATTCCAGTCCTTGTCTGCTAAGACAAGAGAGTAAGTTCCAGTGTCTAAAATGGGTACTGTGGAAACTTCTATTTATTCCACTACTATGGCACCAAATATGGGCACCTCCACTTTTCCCACTGCTGCCAACACCACTTGTGGGTAACTTCTGGATATCTGTGGTTCCTGTGCAAGAGACTCTTTCTTCCTGTAATCCCACATCATCATCTCCCTTAGACTACTGCTGTCATCACAGACACTGTGTGTCTGGATTCATTCAACAGTGCTGTTGTAGTGTTCCCAGAGACAAAGGTGTATATAATACAAAAATAATATTTAAATAGAAATACACTGTACAATTAAAGATTACTTATTTAACACACATAAATTCTAATTGATTCTACTAACTCTTTCCCCATTTCCTCATAATCCTGAGTCTAATGAAATGCCTATCTCTTCTGGGGACTAACTCTTAACAGACCTTCCCTCTGACTAACTATCCTACCTTTTAAACATCCCATTCAAATACTCAGCCAATCATCAGTCACTCTCAACATCCCATACTCTCACCTTCTTCTTGACAGATCACTTACCTTATGGCATCATGTTAAAGCAATGATGGCCAACCTTTGGTCCTCCAGAGGTTTTGCACTTCAGCTTCCATAATTTCTGATTGTTGGTCAAGTTGGTTGGAGCTTCTGGGATCTGAGGTCCAAAGCAAATGGAGGACCAAAGTTCGGGAACCACTGCCTTACTACATTTATTATACAGTGCACTCACATCATACGCGAGCACACCTTATGTGGCTTTCAGCATATACTGAAAGCCATGCTGGAAAAAGGGGCAGCACGCCCCGTAAGGTGTAAGAGTGTTTGTGTTGGCGGCGCATGCGCCACATCATACACAAGCCCCATTCATTTAAATGGGGCTCGAGCATACGCGGAATTCCCCTTACACCGGGGTGGGTCCAGAACTGATACCCCGCGTAAGGGAAGGGTCCACTGTACATCACTTACAGAACCATATGTTTTCTTAATTTCTCTAATGAATGCAACATTATTTTTTAACCAAAGCCCGCAACATCACAAGTGCCATTGCTAAGTTGTCTGCTTCTTTTGGATGACTTCCACCATGGGGCAGAATCCTTCTGTGGGACACTTTTGGCCTGCCTTCCTGACCATGACTATTTGGAAGCATAAAGGAACTCTGCTGTTTTTCAGATACAGCAAGGATGGTGAATGTCTGACTCTTCAGACTGTGTTGGAGTACAGCTCCCACGTTTCCTGAACCATCAACTCTACTGGTTTGAGCCAATGGGAGTAGCAGTCCAGTAACTACTGAAGGGCTGTATGCTCCCCAGTTCCCTGCTGTCTGGTTTAGCATAACTGTTTCAGACATGTAGCACAGGGCGATTTGTTTTAAAAGTAAAGAAGGTTGCTTCTCATACCTTTATTGAAACAGATCCAGCTGATTTCTTTAGCACCATAGGTATACCAAGTCGCACCACCAGTTGCACTGATATCATGGCTTGTGGTGTTGGGGAAATATCATCCACAATATTCATCTTTCTGTCCACAGAAAACGAAGCCCTCAGCTTGGCGCTGCCTCATCACCTTCTTCTTCAGGTCTTTCCCTCCAGCCAACCTCAGGCTTTGGGCTCCCAGCCTCAGGGACACAATCTCCCTACTTGACCTCTGTGAGTAATCCCATCTCTTTAGGACAAATAAGTAGAGTTTGAAAAAGTTACTTTTGAATGACAACACCTAGAATCCTTCAGCCAGCATGGTCACAAGGTATGTTGGCTAGGGGGACTCTGGGAGTTAAAGTGCACAAAAGTAACTTTCTCAAGCTTTGGGTATTGTGAAATAGGCTGTCCAAATCAAATGTTGTGGCCTGTGTTGTCACATGCTATATGCTAAGAACAGTCTTTGGTTGTCTCCCTTCCAGAATCAAGAGATGGCTTTGCTAGGTTTTTGTTGTGCTAACTAGAAAGCCAAACATAGCTGCCACAGTGATGAGACAAAAACTGTCAGGAATCAGAATTGCATTGAAGGTAAAATCAGTTTCCTTGGCTTTCCTCAGCCAAGATGCCATATTTGAAACAAAGTTGTTCAACCTGTATAAATCAACATGATTGTGTTGGTATTTGAGTGAGACTGCCAGTCATAACTAAAATTCTTTGCAGACATTCAAAATGGTGTCTGCTAGTGTCTTTGACAGAATTTATAATGAAATAATAAACTAAATAGCTTGGGCAGTAGCTCAATTTCCGCTTTGCTAATATATATGTTATTGTGGGGCTGTTAACCTGTTTTTGGACTACAGCTTCCAGATTCCGTCTGGCAACTTGGCAAGTGACCATGTTGGCTGGAGAATTCTGGGAGCTGCAATCCAAAAAAGTAACATTTCCCTTCCCCTGCTGGTATGGAGACATGGGTGTCTGTTCCCTTGTCCAAAATGGCTTTCCTAAGTTCAAGGGCAGAGTTGACATTGGGTGTTTGTGCCTTATTCCCTATGGCTACTCCTCATCCTCTTCCCTTTAGTCTCCTGTCCATACCACCTCTATTTCGCCTCATTGTTTTCCATCTCAGCATTTGGTTGCCATTGTTAAGACATAAAACTGAGTTTCTTTCTTGGACAGAGACAGTAGGATACATTCAGAGATTAGCGGGTATGATTCCTTTATGCCTGCATATTAGAGTTTCCATTTAAATGTTTGCCTACATGAAAGATGTTAGTTAGCTGCATTTGCCTACACACTCTAAGGCCTGATTAATGTTTGTGTAGTTAATTTGGTTTCATGTGTATAGTTACATACACACAGTTGTTCAGCTCAAAGGGAAGAAGATTCTAGATGAGGCCCATTTCCTTGCAAACCTAATCTTCTGTTGAAAAGCAGTCAACCAAAGCGATCAAGCAAATGGAGCACCTCATCTGTCAGGAAACATTACAATTTCAGGCATTTTAATTTAGAAGGGGAATGACCACAGGATATATGATGGCAGTTTATAAAATTATGCATGGCATGGAGAAAATAGGTGGAATGTGTGTATGTGTTTCCCCCCTTGCCTCTTTTATAAGGAACTTAAGGAGGTCATCCAATAAAATTGATCCAGGGAAGGTGAAAGAAAGTGCTGCTCCACAAAATCTGTCATTGAGTATGCGATTTGTTGTTATGGCCATGAATATAGATGGCTTTGGAAGAAGATTGGGCAGATGACAGGGGAGAGGTCTTTCAGAACATATTAGCCAGAACTTGATAAAACTTTTTTTAGACTATCATTCTCAGAACCCCAGAAACAGCTTATTAATGTAGGGATTCTGCATTTTCTGGTTCAAACAATGTAAAATTTCCAAGCTCTACTATTAATCATTATCTGTTCATGTAATCTTCAGGTTGGGAACACTACACCAGTAAATACCAGCTGTGGAGAGAACAGCTGAGCAGGAGGGTTATTGCTTTCTTGTCATTTTTATTCACCTCCCAGACACATCTGACTGCTCATTGTGGGAACACAGGGTTTTGGATTAAACCAGGGGTGAGAACCATGTTTGGAGGGGTCTCGTGTGGCTCCCATTCCCCCATGAGCCACCTACTGCCCCCAAACCCTGATTCTGCCCTGTAAAATTGTTTGGGCCAAAAATGTTTGTAAGATAAAATGCTCTTTCTGCCCCCAACTCCACCCTGTAACAATACAAAATAGGGCTTCACAACTGCCAAGAAGTGACTTAGAGTTCCTGGAACATCACAGTGAAAATGGCAGCAGTGCAAGATTTGGGAGAACAGCAAAATGGCCAATCCACTGAATGTGTCACTGGACTAGATGTACCATGATCCAGCAGGACTGTTCTTATGACCTTCCCAAATTTAGCACCCTCATGGTGTCTCAGTTTACAGCTTCCATCATCCTCAGCCAGTTTGGCTGTTGGCTGTGTGGGTTGAGGATGATGGGGACTGTAGGGCCAAATTGGGGAATGCTGTGGGAGATAACACTGGAGGTGGAATCTACTTAAATTGATAGAAGTATCAAATATCTTTATATGTGTGGCGGCTGCTTCAATTTTTACAATTCTGTTACCCCTTTCTGGGTCTTGCATGCTCACCATTCATACTTTGATTTCTTCTTCCATCTTTCCCTTCCCCCCCCCCCCCCCCCCCCCCCCCCCCCCCTCCCCCCCTTATGCTCCCTTTCCCTCTGACTACTTGGCTCTGGGGCCTGAGCCTGGTCCCCCCCCAAGCTGACACCAACGCTACTCGTTCTGCCCGGCGGCCCCCAAGGCCCCGCAAGCTCAAGGTACTAGCAGGAGGATATTTGTGTGTGTTTGTGTGTGTGTTTGCAGGGAGAGATATCGGCTTGCATTTCAGAAAATGCAGGTGACGCATGTTGACATCATTCTTATATGGTACAGAATTAAATTTGGGACGACAGTCCGATGGTCCCATATCATGCTCTGTTATAGTTTGCTGGGGGGAAAAGAACATATAACATGGAATGTAGTTCATTCCATAAATATGTATTCAGTTGGTATCTGTGGTAAGGCTTTCTGTGTCCACTGATCTGTAAGTCCATTGATCTCATTGAACATGGAAGAGCAGGATAACAAAGAACAACCTGTGCCAAACTGCTGCCATTCAGACATGCTGGACTGCGCCTTCCATCATCTCCAACTGTTGTAGGTGATGGTGGTTATAGTCCAGTGCATCTGAATGGCATCTGGATGGCAAAAACTGGCATAGAATGCAATCAGATATAGAATAGATGCATCCTCATACATTCATCTACACAAGTATATATGCAGATAGTATGCATACTAATATACTATTTGTATAGATACTTGTGTAGGTACAAATTTAGGAATGAATATTCTAGATCTGACCGAAACACCCTAAATGCACCAGATTCCACCTCATGTTGGATGCTGAGCAGGGCAGTCTTATTACTTGCATGGGAGACCTCTTCATGAATACCTGGTGCAGTAGGCTATATTTCATAGGAAGGAACTGGTAAAACCACCTCAGAGTATTTTTTTTCTAAGAAAACCCTATGAAATTCATAGGGTTACCATAAGTCTGCAGGCAACTTGAAGGCGTATGTGCATGCACACGCACTTGCACTAGTTTCTTCTATACAATTGTTAGTGGAATTTTTGCAGGCAACTCATTAGTCACTGTGTGAGTAGACTATTGGACTGGATAGGCCTTTGGTCTGATCCAACATGGCTGTTCTTATGCTGTTAAGATTCCTCTTCCATTTCTGCTACAATCTCACTGTTGTTATGACTGGTGCCTAGAGAACTCTTGAGAGTTTTTTACGTTTGGGTTCCTTTAAATGAGTGTGCTATGAGGGAATCCTACTTTTCATTACTGGATGAGATGATTCTTTTATTGTTCTGGGAGATTTGATGACTTGAAACAATAAGCTGTCGTTCTTAATCTGCAGAAGAAGATTGTCTGTATAGGTGTTTGAGAAGAAAGATCTTATGCTCTTGGGTGGGGATGCAGTGCCTCTGTACAATTTTGGATGTATTACTCATTCTGATTTCCTTTCTGGTTCTGACTCTACTGGCTTAAAGGTTGGGTTATTCACTGCTGAAATTGTGGAAAGTTTTAGATGACAAATCACTTGACTTGCTGTGGGGTTTCACGGGCTAAAATATCTACAGCATTACTCTGTAGGCAGAGAGAAAGTTCCTTGCTTGCACTATAATTCCTGGAATCCACCAGCCACCATGATCATTGGCAGTGAACATTGGTTGGGAGATTCTTGGACTTCTAGCACCAAAGGTAATTTTTGCATCTTCTGCTGAATTACTACTGTCTGAGGAAGAACTGTTCAGTCAGCCGTCCACATTTGTGGCTTTGACTTTTGCGAATTTCATTATTCATGGATTTGATTAATATGTTCTAAGAATCTCTAAATCCTCCAGCATGACTCTGTGCCAACTTCCACCAACAATCATGCTGGATGACCTGGAGATCCTTAGAGATAACACTTTCTTAGGCATTTGTAGGTCCTCCAGAACAATTCTGTGGTCAGATTCCAGCAGATGTTAACCGCAGAGGTGCCCCAGAGAACCTAGAGATTCCTAGAGAGTTGTTCTTTTCCCACTTTCATGCGGGTCCTTTGCCCCTAACCCCAGCGAATGTGGAGGGTGCACTGTACAGTTGTCCCTCCCAATTCACAGTCTTGGAGTCCATGGTCTCTCCCGCTCACAGATGGCAAGTGGGGAGAGACAAAATAGCATGTGCACCTGGTGTTCGCGCTGCTGTTCAAATCAATGGTACTTGGATATGTGCAATTTTCCAGATTCGCGGGGTGTGTGTCCCTGGAATGGATCCCCCGCAAATCAAGAGGGATGACCGTATTCTCAAGAAACGGTGTTCTTTCACTTTGGGGAGATATTAAGCAGATGCTTCACTGCTTTACAAGTGGAAAGGGAGACTGGGATCAGGGAAAGTGTAATCCTGAGAAAGTGAACAGTTGTGGGGCTCAGTATCCCACCCACATTTTTTCTTCCTCTCTTCTCAACTGCAGCTCCCGATGCCTCCTGCCTCCCACTCTGACTGTTCACCTGTAGTAGTGGGCTTGCCCTTTCCTTCACCTCGTGGGACCCCTAAACTCCCGCCACCCACCATCCTCAGCACAGTGCCCCATCAGATGTTCAGTGACACAGGGGAGGGAAGTGGCGAAGATCCCCTCGATGGTGATGATGAACTGGTAATCGACATTCCCGAGTAATGATGGGAAACAGCACACCTTGCTTAAAGGACCCAGGCTTCTCCGTGGTGTGGGAAGGGGATTGCACCCCACATTTTTATTTTAACTTTTTGTTTACAGACTCCAAAAAACATGCAAGTCAGTCAATAAATGGGATTTTTTGTGTATATATATATATATAAAAATTCTGGTCATAATTTCTGTATTCCCCCCTTCTTCAAACCCCAACCCCTTGTTTTCTTGCTTTGCTTAAACCCCATGAGCCCTTGGAAGAATTTGCCTCAGAATGAGGCCAGAGGTTTCTTTGCTCTTTCCTGTCAGGCATCTGCCTTTTATGAAATGTACTAATGAAGAGAAATTCATGTGGAAAAAGTACATCCTTTCACAAGATGGGATGACTCTCTCCGTCTACCTTTTCTCACAGAAGAAGGGGGAAAATCCCTTAAAAGGCAGGGAAGTCTGAAAAAGTGCTTGAAATCTCCTGAGCAGGGAAAAGGGGTGAACCTCTTTAAGAAGCAGGAAAGAGCTTTTCACCGCTCATGTAAACATTTAAAGTCTTAAGTGCTTCCAAAAAAAAATTCTGTGGAGACGTTTATCCACCAAACTCCAGATGGGGATTCTTTTTATATAAAATGGAAATATCCCCAGGCTTTTATGTGTATGTATTTTACTAAATGGTTTCTAGTAGGCACCCAAATCTTGCTACTTGCTGCAGTGTTTTTATTGTTAGTAGTAATATTTTTGCTACAGATATTTGTAAGTGGTGATGGGATAGCTACAAGAAACTATTGAGTACTCACCAATGTTGGCAAGGGACATATCTTTAGAAACCGGGGAAAAGAATGTTGTTTATGTCCAGGTGACAGTAGCTTTAAGAGAAATGAAAGCCTACATTTTTATCTAGCTGCAAACAACGGCTTATAAACATAGATGGAAGACTCTGCCTCTTTTTAAAGTTGATTCACATATTATATATGAACAGATTTGTCACTTTGGTACTGCATGTTGTTTGGTGAAAGACTATAATGAAGACAAATGAGCATCTCTAGAGAGATGGACCAAGATGTTCCAGTACCCAAGGCAGAAGATTTCAATGGTGTCTGTTCTCCACATAGTGGTAAAATAATAATAAGCGAAATTCATGATAACTACTGCTTTGAATGCAGAATCCCTCAGACTGGCTACTTGTACGGCTGGTCCTGGCTTGTAAACACATGATGGACGACCAAAGCCAATCTTGCTTTCCTGGTTGATGTCCAGAAATTGTAATATTTATCAGGTTAATTTCCTAAATAAGGCGTTACTAAAAGGCACAATTGCAAACCATTCCAATAAGGAAGAAAAATGGGAGACACATAAAAAAGCCATTGTGGAGCTGCATGAAAAAACCCGAAACCAACAAAAAAAGAATGAGCCCATTTTTAAAAAAGTTATGTTTAGAACAATCACAAGTGAATATCCCAGGTTTGTGGGAAGAGTTTCAGGAAAGCTGAAATTCAGCATGTCCTCGGGCTGTCAAGGAATTCTATTAAGAGCAACAAGAAGAGATATTTCAGGTGTGTAAGTTTAGGCTTTCAGGGCCATAGGAACTGCTTTCTAAAGGAACTCTCTATTGGGCTCTCAGAACGTCTGCCTAAACCAATTATTAAATCCCAGAAAATGACTAGAGTGCCATGGGACTGAAGATGCATAAACAAAAGTGCCTGTTTGCAGATATCAGAAAGAGAAGATCTAGGACACAACAGGCTGATCATACTGACCAGTCACAAGAAATATATGAAAAGAGATTAAAAATGAAGGAAGGTGCTTACAATTTGACAACAGTACAGTGTTAAGTAGAATCAGTACAATAACTAGGATTTATTTTTGACAGACTGAGATTATTCTTACCTCTTTAAAAAATAAAACACTATTGAGTTACTAGCTTTATGAATTGTGAGAATGATGGGAATGCAATTTATCTTGATTTTAGCAAAGCACCTGACAAAGTCCCCCATGAAATTTTGGTCACCAACATAGTTAAGTGAGGCCTGGAGGGATAATACTGTCAGTTGTATTCAGCACTGGTTGAAATACTAAGTTGGCAGAATCTCACCCACTGTTCCTTATCAAACTGGAGAGAGATTTTGATTAAAGTGTGTCAGGGGCTAGGTGCTATGCTAGTATTTAACATTTTTATCAGTGACTGAAATAAAGGGGTAAGAAGCATCCTTATGAAACCTGTGGATGACACAAAACCTCAGAGGGTTAACATCTTCCAAAAATAGGAGTAAAATTCAAAATAAGTGAAATGGACAGAATGAAATTTGGTAGGAAATACAAAATTCTGCAATAAAGCAACAACAAAAAAGGCATATTCACAGACACACATAGGATGAGGAATAACTGTCTTGGCAGCAATACATGTGAAAAGCATCTTGGGACTGTAGTCGGTCACAAGCCAAGTCAACAGTGCAATACAGCTGCGATAAAACCTAATGTGATTTTAGACTGCTTTAATAGAACAGTAGTTTCCAAGTCATAAGATGTAATCGTTCCATTTTATTGTGCACTAGTGCGACCTCATTTGAAATCCTGTGTGCAGTTCTGACTGCCGCAGTTTAAGGAAGAAATAGACAAATTGGGATAGGTACAATGAAGGGCAACAAAGATGGTCCACGATATGCAAAGTAATTCCTATGAGGAAAGGGTGAAAGAACTGTTTGGCTTGGAAAAGAAAAGATGGGACTGGGAAGTGCATGATAGCATTCTTCAAAAACCTGAAGGGCTTTCAGAAAGAAGAGGGCAAAGGCTTTGTTTTCTGTGGCTCCAGAGAATGTGACTAGATCTAATGAGCTTAAGTTACAGGAGGGTAGAGTTCAGTTGAATGTAAGGTGAAAAATCTTGATGAAAAGAGCAGTTTAGCAATGGAGCCAATTATTTTAGATTGGTAGCAGTTCTCATCCATTGCTGGAGATCTCCAAGTACAGGCTGAGCAGCCACCCATTCAGGATGCCCTAGGTCTAGGTCCCTGAAGCAGGGAATTTAGACTCAATGATGTGTGACAGTGCTACAGACAACTGGCTATTCTACAGTGAATTTCCAGGAAACTGCAAATATGAAAATAATATGGCACAAATCAAATACCAGATCCAGATACGTGGAACTGAAAATTGCTGGGCTGCCACATCAGCTATTTTGAAAAGCATGGTCTTACGTGACCCCTTCCAATTTTACAATTCTATGAAATCTTGAACTTCTTTGCCTCAAAAAGAAAAGTGAACTGGACCATACAGGTTTTTAATTCTGGATGTTGTCAGCATATCTGAAAAAGATGGAAACAAAATTAGAGGCAGCTCCTTAAGGGCACGATATTTTCTTCTCACCCTGTTTGTAGGAAAGGAGACTGTGGTGGGCCTTTCTCCTTAAAAGTCAGTGGTTCTAAGCAGCTGAGCTAACATGCCTCTAAACAAGCTGAGTTAGTAAGAAGAAGTGTGCTTGATGGAAGCCCTTTTAATCTACCCAAGAAGCCAAGAGATGTTGGACTTTTTTTAATGGTTGAGATGTGCAAATTGCATATGTCACTCTGGGTTAAGATGAGCAGGGAAGGAGTTGATGTGGAAACAAGGAGAAAAGAGATTTTTTGGATCTTGGGGAGAAATTCTATAGGGGAATGTGGGTTTTAAAGTGCATTTTATTTCTTTCATTTGCCTGTTTTAAAAACCCATGTTGTACATTTGACCACCAGAAGCTGTCTTGTCTTTTAAAATTCAAACCAAACGTGGATATAAAAGTTGCATTTCAGATTCGTGGCCAGAAATTTTCTGAGAGTTCAGGAAGAGGAGAAATACTTGGGTATAATTTCCTGTGAGTTTTCACTGATTTAAGTTTAGACTGTTTCAGAATTAGCCACCTCTTTTTCCTCCGTTGCTCTCCCACATGTATGATCTCCCTCCCATCAACCTCATCATTCCCCAGCATTGCTTTAGCATAGCAAACCTGAAGAGGGGACAGCCTTTGTTTAAGTTCTTTCCTAGAGCATAAACATAAATGGACACCAACAACAAGTAATTTTGAAAACGTGCAAACGTCCTCGTGCAAAGGAGGGGCTCCTGGTGCTGTGCCTCTCCCCCTTTTTGGCAGGCAGGCAGGATGGGAAGATGCAGTTCTTTAGGCAGAAGAGACAGTGTCTCAGGGGCCAAAAGCAGAGGATTCTGGGAGCTCATTGGTGAGTGTGTGCCAGTGCTCAAGGCGGCAGTCAGGGGTCTGAAGGCATGAGAGCCAATGCTGTCGGCATTCTCCTGGGGCCCCTAGACCAAGGGTCACCCCACCTACAACAGAAGAGTAAAGAGATTCTTAAGTTTCCAAATGTCTGCTCAGCTGCCCTCATCTTCCTGCAGGGCAGTGACATCTCAACAGGCATTCTTCCTGAGAAATACTGGGCATACCTACACTCTTATCCATTTTATATCAGTTTAAGAGCTATGGTTGTCCTTTAAATAGCTGTAATTTGGTGAGATTGCTCTGAATTCTGTGGTAGAGGCTTAATTGCGTATGGAACCCCCTGAGCAAGAGGGAATGCCTTTTAAATTGCTTTAAATTGGTAGTGTAGATATGCCCAGTCTCTCTCTCTCTCAGTTCCCCACCCATCACTTGTAATCTGGCAACTGCCTCCCCTGTCCCTTCTCACCAATGAAATCATTAGATTTCCCAATGTCGTAATCCCAAACTGTTATCTCCAGGGATTTCTGACCAAGATCTGACTGCTCAATCTCGTAGAAAAAATCCTATAATGGGGTAGGAAAAAAAATTAGAACCCAGGAATATTGGTTCCCTTGCCCATTCATCTCTCCCACCTCCCAAGCTGATTTGCCTCCCAAAACATGCAGTTACTTCACTTGTTCTCCTTCAGTCACCTCATTATATTCTGGATTCAGTGTCTTCTTTTTCACAGTTGTTTTATGCTTCGACTTCTTCTCTTCATCTGGCTTCAGATACCTGCAAACAATATATGGAGAATGACTTTATTTCCCTACTTCTAGCCTTCTTGTTTTTATATAATTCTCATCAATCCAAATCAGCATAGCCAAAAATAAAGGATGATGGGAGTTGCAGTTCAGTGACAAATGGTGGGCCATAAGTTACCCAGCCCTGATTTAGACTATCAATCATCTTCCTTCCTGTTTCCTTCCCACAAAAGATATTCTAGGCAGCTAACAGTCCTTAACATTCTACATCAAGTATTGAAACATCGTGAAGTTGAAGGCTTTCATGGCCAGCATCCATAGTTTTTTGTGGGTTTTTCGGGCTATGTGGCCATGTTCTAGAAGAGTTTCTTCCTGACATTTCGCCAGCATCTGTGACGTTTCTCCAGCATCTGTGGCTGTGGAAGATGCCAGCCACAGATGCTGGTGAAACGTCAGGAAGAAACTCTTCCAGAACAAGGCCACATAGTCTGAAAAACCCACAAAAAACTATTGAAACATCATCAGAAAGCTCAATAATATATTTGTTGTTGTGTGCCTTCAATCGACTTCCTACTTATGGTGACCCAAAAGCATTTTCTTGGCAGGATTTGTTCAGAGACAGTTCATCTTAGTCTTCTTCTGAACCTGTGAGAGTATGACTTGCCCAAAGGCATCCAGTGGGTTTCCATATTTCAAGTGGGGATTATAAGTCTGGTTTCCCAAAGCCTTAATCCAAAACTCAAACCACTACATCATGTTAACTCTATAATAAATGCTAAAAAATGAAAGTATATATTGTTGGATCCAGAGGAAACCCATTGAAATCAGTGTGACAAGTTCTGGCTAAAGTGCAGTTGATTTTAGTGGGTCATTTCCAAATATGATTAAATCTAGACATGGCCTGTAGATAATACAAAGTGACTACACCAAAGGGGATAACTTCACAGAATTTAATTCCAGAGTTATTAAGAACAAACCATAACAGTGTTCATAAATTTTAAAAGGTTTTATATTATTTTCTGAATGCTTGAAGGTAAGATAAAAAGGGGCCAAGATAAAAATTACTCAGTTCATTTGCATGATAAAAGTGTGGAATGTATGGCCCACCGGATGTTGTTGAAATGCAGTTCCTATCATCCTTCACAAAGCTAACCACAGCTCATGGGAAGTACAGCCCAGCAACATCTGCAAGGACACATGTTCCCCTCCTTGACTGAAGAGATTGGAAATAAGACAAGCATTTCATCTGCCATTAATTCCTTGTGTCTTGCTATACTTAAGAATGATTAATGCTACCCAAGGATTAACACCACCTCCTTCCCCTATTGTGTAAAATTTCCTTACGCTTTGACGTAAGGGTCTGAGTAGCCACACACGTCCATGGCAGCTAAGTGGGCACAGCGGAGAATTGACACCAGAAGCCCACGGCGTTCAGAGATGTATGTAAGGGCCAGAAGGATGCGACCCCTTTCCTCCAGGGCCCAGCCAGCTGGCGGCTCTAGCTGTTTAGTGGACAAAAGGAAAGAATGTTAAGTATTTCTGCATGAAATAATTATTATTTACAACATTTACAGTGGGTCCTTAGTATCAATTTTGGTTTGGTTCCAGGACCCTCATGGAGCCCAAAATATGTGGATGTTCAAGTCCCATTAAATACAATGGTTGGTAGAATGGTGAGCCTTATATATATGACAAAATCAAGGTTTGCTTTTTGGAATTTATGCATTTTTTGAATATTTTCAAATCGTGGATGCTTGAATCCATGCACAAAAAATCCCTGGGTATGGAGAGCCAACTGTATATACCACTTTGATCCAAAACTTTCAAAGTTCAGAAATATCTTCCAACCTTTCAAAACCTTTGCGAAGTAACTGCTGAAGCTAAGCTTTGGAAATTTTGACAGCCCACATGAAACAATCTGAAGGCTTCTCACTCAGCCTTCAGGCTTGATGAGTCAAATTAGCCCTCTTTATCCCAGCCAGGGACCTTGTAGCCTGTCAGGCTTCAGTGAAGCTTCTTTCACAGCTGCACCTTACTGACATCCCACTGGCCTATCTTCTCATCCAGGACTAGGCAATCTGGCCTACTTTTGTGTGGTTCTCAGCCTAATTTAAAAGCGAGGGGGAGAGACAGAGGAAAGGAAATGGCTAATCAGGTGGGGAATGTCAAAATGGATGAAAGTATTGAATGGGATGGTGAGAGAGAGTGCAAATTCTTTATACGCTACGAATTCTTCTGTACCTTGAATGCCTGTGTAGAATGGGAAGTTTTAGTAGATGCTGCATATCATGCAATTAGGGTAGTAAGCTATGTCTGAAACCACCCTGTTCTGCACAGCCCTTAAAGATCTAGGAGCCTTCTCCAGTTTTCTTTCTGGCAACCCTACTTGTAAAGGATTTTCACCAAACCATCTCGTTCAACAATTCCACATATTTTGATTTTCCTCACTTGATTAGCCATCTCCTTCCTTCTGTCTTTCTACTTCAGTATTAAATTAGGCTGAGGACCACACAAAAGCAGATCAGATTGCCCAATTTTGGGTGGGATGATGGGCCAGGAAGGGACAGTTGTGCAAGAGGCCTCACTGAAGCTTGATAAACTACAAGGACACCTGCTGAAATCCCTCTTCTATGCAACAATTAAAGGCATAGGATCCCTCTCCAGTTTTCACTCTGACATTTACAAGAAATGAGTTGAGTGCTGGCAGTTTGTGGTGGTGGGGAAACGAGCGCTTTCCACACCAGACAATTATAGTACACTTTAACTGTCATACCTCCATCCTATTGAATCTTGGGATTTGCAGTCTAGTGAGACACACTTAGAATTCTCAGCCAGAGAGCTCTAGTGCCACAACAAAATACAAAACTCAAGATACCATTGGATGCAACCATAACAATGACAACTTAATGGAATCATAGTGCTATCACTGTAGTGTGGAAACAAGACAGAAAGGATGGCATCACCACTTTTGCTTTTGGTCCTGTCCAAAACAAATTTGCAGCCCAAAACAAATTACGGTCAAGGGAATTCAACCATCCATTTAAAAAAAGATTTTCCCCATCTGTGGTTTAACTGTTCCTTGACCTCTATTTAGTGAGAAGGAAAGAGGAGGGAGGGACGCCTCTCACCTCTCTCAGATAGCAGGAGATTCCGCGCAGAGCAGCCGTCATGGAAGAAGGAGAGGCCAGCTGTGGAAAAAAAAGCAACATCTTATTTCTCTACATTTTCCAGCACAAACACAAGCACAGTTGAATTCAGGGAATGTGTGAGCCACCAAGAAGGAAGCAGCAGTAGAATACAAATGGGGTGAAGGGCAGGCAGTAACAGTAGAGCCAAAGCTCAATTTTGGGGAGAAAAATCAGGGTAGTTTTTATTAATTTCCACCAAGAAAATGTAGATGATATGAGTTGTGTAAGAAACTGCTACTTAAAAGTCCATCTTTTGAGTAGCACTTTGAAGTGCTTATGAAGATAGCTTCAGAAGCACTGGTATAAACTATGCCTATTGGTACTCAAAAGTCTATGAACTGGTGCCAGCCCACAAACCATCAACAGCTAGTTACTGGAGGGTTTATAGAAATTTACAGGTACAAATTTGGAAACAGTCCCTGGTACATTGCAGGGAAAGGAAATTGCTGGTCCCGTAGATCAGATAGCTTCAGAAACAGTGGTATAAACTGTGCATATTGATATATACCAATGTTTTATTTCTCTGGGTTTTTGGAACTCTGTCCCCTGAATATTGGGATCCTGTCTTATCTCCTCTATCTTCCCCTGTTTTTTGGAAATTTGGCTGTGCATCCTTCACACATTCTATCAAACTGAAATGGAGTGGCACAGAATAACTGTCAACAAAAACTAGATTGTGGACTGCTAAATCTCTGTTCTCCTTGCCCTCAGCTGAGCTGTTATGCCATGGAATGATCACAACTATTCTAACACTGGAAGAGGTAGAACTAGTTGTGTGAATGCTGACAATCAGCACAATGAAGAAAGCAGAAGACTAGTTTGGCCGAGGGGAAAAGAGGGTCTGTGACGTATTAGAAGGAATGGGATAGAAGTCCAAGGTGATTGAGCAGATGAATGGCTAGAGCAGGGTTTCTCAACCAGGGTTCCCTGGAACCCTACTGTTTCATGAGAGATTGTAATTGAAAAACATTTATTTGAACTGTAAATATAATAATTTTTATGCAGCGATTCCTTGAGACCTGAATGTTATTTCAAGGGTTTCTCCAGGGTAAAAAGGTTGAGAAAGGCTGAATGTCTGATCCTTGCTAATTAATAAAAAAGACTCACTTTGGGGTACACAAACTCCTTATGCTCCACTCTCACCGGTTGTTGCCTTTCCAAGCACAGGTTGAAATGTCTTTTCTGGCCGGGCCGAAGGCGTCTCAGGGGCACCCGGGTCTCTCCAATGAATTCATTATGGGTCAGTTTATCCTCATCACAGACAGATATTCTGGAAGGCAGAAAGAGAAAGAAAGGGTGGAAGGGTGTCTTGGCAAAGGGATCAAGGGGGTGAGTAAAGCGGCTGCCCAGGCTGGGATTTTAAGTTAGGTGAGGGGGGGGTGTCACATCTCACCGCAGAGTCTTCCGGGCCATATCCTCAGCTGTTATTCCATTGTAGGTTAAGGATTCGTTCCACACAGGGTTGAGAGTGTTGTGCTGGGTTCGTGTTTTCAGTTTGTTTGCCTACAGGGAAAGAGTTTAATAGGGTGAAGGAGGAACTGGGATGGAAGAGCAGAATGTCTTGGTACAGGCAAAGTATGGCCTTACAGCCTACATTCATTTCCCATGTATCAGGAAATGTATCAGGAAATGATGCATCAGGAATATATCAGGAAATGATGTATCAGATATGTATCAGGAAATAATACATACCTTGCAGATGCTCCTGTTTTGCACCATAATTTCCAGAATCCCATAGCTGGTGTGACTGGGAGATTCTGGAAGCTGTAGGAGCCACCTGAAGTACTTATGTATAAATCTAGAAATTTTAGTCAAAAATTGACCTCAAAAATGGGTCAATAATTTCACTTTAACAACAATAGTAAAGAAATTACAACAACCAATAGTTTAGGGAATGCTGAATCGTTACTTGTTAACGTCGTCTTTCATTACCAGCAAGGGACTGGCAGAACTGCTATTCTTGCACAGGATGCCGCTCCAGTAGGCAGTATCAGTGCAAAGCGAGTGGGAACAAACACCCACATACACAAACACGCCAGCCTAAGCAGCTCTCGCATCCCGCACAGTTGCCAGCCCCTGTGATTACTGGAAGAAAAAGCACCGCTCACATATTCTGGAGTGCTTCTCTTTAATATGATCCATCAACGTATATTAAGCATTGCTAAGTGTGCTTACTAAGAAATGCATGCCATCCAAATCAATATTAATTGCTTCAGAAGAAATATTTTTAGGACGGGACCATTGACGGGAAATATGTCATCATTTCTCTTTCAGCACTCTTTAATACCTGCTACTACCAGAAGTAGGTTTGGACCTTTCTGGACCCACTTTGAAACTTTATTCTGGTTCTGACACTCTGCCTGACTCCTCTCCTTGGTCTGAGAAATGCTGCCCTGTGTGCCTTCAAGTCGTTTCTGACTTATGGAAAGTCTAAGACGACCCTATCATGGTGTTTTCTTGGCAAGATTTGTTCAGAGGAGGTTTGCCTCTGAGGCTGAGGGACTGTGACTTGCCCAAGGTCAGCTGGTGGGATTTCATGGCTGAGCAGGGAATCAAACCCTAGTTGCTAGAGTCGTAATCCAAAACTCAAAACACTATGCTGGATGTGGACTAGAATTGATTAATCCTATTTAGTTGCATGTCTAGATTTCATATGGATGCCCCAGCGGTCCTCCCTATATGTCTTTATTGGGTTGTGCTAAGCCCAGGAACTGAGAAGTGAAAAGCAGAAAGCAAATCCAAAACTGTGGTTACCTTGCATGCCCCAGGCAGAAGATGCAGTTTGACATAAGGGTCGGCCAGGCCATTAAAATCCATTGGCTTCAGTCCCTAGGAAAAGAAAGACAGAGGTCAGTCAGTCCTCCTTTAATTTAACTATCGATCTTTAAGCACTTTAAAATAATATTCCATACATATCCTGGCATATGCTCCCTATTTTTGTTTCCGAGTGTGGATAAATTGCAGTTCTCTGGACACTGTTGTATTTTAACTTTGAGCATTCCTCACCATTGACACTACAAGTTATCTGGAATTCTGAAATCCATAATACTCCCGAAACCAAAACTTTTTTTCATCGGTGGCTGAGACAGTGACACCTTTGCTTTCTGAAGGTTCAGTGTACACAAACTTTGTTTCATACACAAAATTATTAAAAATATTGTATTATCCTCAGGCTATGTGTATAAGGTATATACAAAACAAATGAATTTTGTGTTTTAACTTGGCTCCTATCGCTGAGATATGTCATTGTGCACTTAAATGCACATATGAGTATTCCAAAGACTGAAATATGGAACATTTCTGGTCCAAAGCATTTTGGATAAGGGATACTCAACCTCTACTAGTGAGGGCTAATGGGAATCCCACTCCCGGAGCAACTTGATGACTGTACTTTGCCTACTCCTGATCTATCTGACAGCTGTTGCACACATTACAAAAAAAAAAAAAGTGTTTTGAACAAAGAATCAGTGTGGCAGTTGTGTATAAATGTTCGTATCTTAATAAGTGTGTGTAAATCCTCATGACTTGATGATTATGAGCACGCCACATGCCCTTCGATATTTCACAGATAAAAATCAGGCAGTAAACCTCATAACAAAAGAATTAAAACACAACCAACAACAACAGGGAGGAAAGCATTGGGGGGGGGGAATCCAAGTATAGGAACAAAAGCCATATAAATAAGAGCGGGGATGGGGAGCATGTTGCCATCCAAATGTTGTTGTACTCCACTTCCCATCAGCCCCAGCCAGCCTAGCCAGTGATGAGGATTAAAAAGGACTCTCCTATCCATGGGACAGGATTTCTCCACCCTGGTCTCAGGGGCATCACTAGGGGGTTGCGGGAGGTACGGACTGCACTGGGTGACACCTCAGAGGGGGTGTCACTTGAAGCGCTGGTGAGAAGGGAATGTCTTTTAGGTCTGGCAGCGGTGCTAGTTGGGCAGGAAAGCAAGTCTCCTCTTTTTTCTGTCCAGTCAGGAGCTCCACTGGACCCAGAAAGGCTGCAAGGCAGCAGGAGCAATCCACCAGTGGTCACTGGTGGAACTGGCCTGTTTTCCGGATCTGCTGGCTGCAGTAGTGTCACTAGGGTTGATGCTATCAATGGTCAATGGAGGGGAGGTGTCATGGTGTCACCCCCCCCCCCCAACCTCTCCCCATACCAAACCATACAGAATCCTTAGGAATGTTTTTTGTACTAATGTTACTCATAAATCATCATTCCTCTATATCACTGAATGTAACGGTCATAGTTGTGACATAAACAACTGGCACAATTAAAACTGCCCTTTTAAATTACAATAGCACACACACAGCCTAAATGCATTTATATATACATAGTTTCATAAAGTGAACATTTGGTAAAATGTGATGTTTTTAAATACTTTTTTAAAATTAAAAATTAATTTTTGAAATCTGAAATATTAATTTACCCCCCCCCCCCAAAAAAAACCCGTGACCTCTCCTTTCTCTTCCCAGTGAGGCTCCCCCCAACCATGTCATCTCTTCAGCAATTTAACAAGACACAGGCAGATGCCACAGCCTGTTTCTGCCAAGAGGAAGATGTCTGAGGAGCAGAGGTGTCACCCCTCTTAGGGTGTCACCTGGTGTGGTCTGCATCCTCCGCACCAGCTCCCTAGATGCCACTGGTTGGCTGGGTGGTAAAGAGAGTTGCCTGCCTTTGCTGCTCATCCAGCAGCTCTATCAGATCCCCCCAAAGGGCTGGTTTTTTTAAAACTAAAAATGATCCACGTTGGGTGTCAAATATACTAGGTCCACCACTGCCTGGTCTGCTCGTCTCCAAATCTGCTTAAAATGTGAGGGGTTGCAAGCTTCTTTGGGGAAGTAATTCCACAATGTATATGTCACAGCCCAGAGAGCTGCTAGGTGTCAGGAGCAGGGTAACCAGGCACTCTCCTTTTCTAGGACATGCCCTACAGTTCAAACTTCTGTCCACGAGGACTTTCAAATTGTCCTCCATTTTGAGCATGTCTAGAAAGTATGAATTAACATTTATATTAATGTTTCAAGCTTTTATTTTGTAACACCCTACATTTTCCTTGCATGTCCTACATTTTGCGGTGCCTTGTCCTCCTTTGTGGTTATAACATCTGGTCACCCTGGTTGGGAGGTGAGGAGGGAAATAACACAGTTGTTCAACAGCAACCCAAGAGCATATTCTTTTAAAAGGAGGTAGGTGTGATTTTACCAAAACTCTGAATCAAGCCTAGTCATAAATGGGAAGCCAGTGAACCTGCCCACAATATTCTGCACATGTGTAAATTTCCAGGTTCTCTTCAAAGGTGATCTGATATCTGGGAAGAACAATCCAGAACTGAGAGATAGATTATGAGCCAGTTTAGAGGAAGCAATGGGGGTGGTCTGAAACATTTTGCTAAATATGTGAGGAATATATACCCAAGACAATATTTGGACAGATGAATAATTGTCTCAGGCGAGCCCACTGGCCTTTGTTGATGGGAATACAGCCTTATGGCACTTGTGGCTAAAACAAATTATTTTGATTCTTGGAACTGTCCGTGCTATTCTTTTTAATGCTGTTCAGAAACCTTGCTGGAACATCCAGCTAAACTGGCTTAATTGAAGAACAGCCAATGGCATTTCCAGTTATTTAAGAAGAAGAAGAAGAAAAGAGAGAAGAAAAACACTTATGTAAACACACCACAAACCAGATTTCCACATGCTGGTGCCCTCCAGAAGTGCTGGAACTACAACTCTCAGCTGGTTAGGGGTTCTGGGAGTTGTAATCCAACACAGCTGAGCAAGCCCCATGGCTAGAAAAGCAGAGAACAAGAGGTGAATAATCAGATATTTAGGACTCATGGCCAGGTCCCTTGTGTGAGAGAAAGAGAGCTTGAAGTGACCAGGTCTGTTAGCAGCAGTGGCATTAATAGGTTTGGCATCACCAATCGTAATTCTCATATGTCCCTGAATGTAATGGTAATAGTTGTGACATAAACAACTAGCAAACCTAAAAATTACACCTTTAATTTACAATATCATTGTGTGCCTTCAAGTCATTTCTGACTTATGGTGACTCTAATCACGGGGGTTTCTTGGTAAGATTTCTTCAGTGGGGGTTTGCCTTTGCCATCCTCTGAGGCTAAGAACCTTGTTCTGCAGAATTCTAGTCCAGCGCTCAAATCACTATGCCATGCTGGCTCTCACAATATCATATCCATGTATCTAGTTTCATGTGACTGAGGTGGAAATTTGGTGAGATGTGATGTTATTAAAGAAAAATGTAAAAGAATACTTTTAAAGGCCTGCAGGTGAGCACTACTGCCTGTTTCTGCTCAAAGGCAGATGTTTGGGGAGCAGAGGTGTTACTCTGGAGTTTATCACATGGGACGCATCCCATGCAGAAACGGGATTTAAAAATTCAGAACAAACCCGCAAAAATGGGTTGATTTTCAGACATGTCAGAGTTAATAAGCAATAATACGCCATTAACCCAAACAGAAACTCGACAAAGCCTGTTCCTTTTTGCTTTCGGGATTTTCTGAAAGTAAAAAGGAGTGGGTTTTTGTCTATTTTCCGTTCAGGTTAATGTTGTGTTATTGCTCATTAAACCTTACGTTGTGTGAAAATCAACCTGCTTTTGTGGGTTTTCTGTTCAGGTTAACCCCTGACATTGTCTGAAAATCTACCCGCTTTTGCAGGTTTTTTCCAGTTTAAATTCAGTTTCTGCACGGGATTGTCCCATGTGATAAGCTCCTCTCCCTTATTGTGTATCATCTGCTGCAGTCCAGCAGATGACATCCCCCAGTGATGCCCCGGGTTAGCAGGAGCTTTGGGTCACAGTGGTTCAGGTAGGGTCCTGGCATGATTTCCCCCTGAACTGCCGCATTGTTTCCCTCCCTCCCCACCCTCCTCTGTTGCCATGGCAACCTCAGATGCCTGCGGATACCCGGTTGCCTGGCGCGTCACCGAGGTGCTTGAAGATGCTGCAAGCCAACCAGCTGGGAGGGAAGAAGGGGGTTTGTGTTTGTTGGCATGTAGGTGAGGGTATGGGTTGCAGAAACATAGCCAAGTGAAGGTGGAGGGCATGGAGGTTGCATGAACTGGGCAGGGGGACATCTTCAAATGAGCCTGATTGCCTTCTTTGGAGGACCCCCCCCCCCCGATTGAATGTGGGGTTGGCAGGGCGAGAAACAGATTGAGACTGAGCAGTGCTGTTTCCATAATGAGATTTTCCATCCCTGTGTGGCCTTGTTTATTAAATCATGTCCCTTTATTGTGAAAATGAAACATTCAATGCAGAAAGGGTGCGGATGCTGCTGCTGGGGCAGCCTGAAGCTGCTTATGTTTGGGATGCTAGAAGGGGATGGAAACAGTCATAGTTACCTTGGCCCGTAGAATGGTGCAGTCCAGGGTGCAGCTTTCAGGGTCGTAAAGAATATCAAATTCAAGAGTCCCAAGGGATGCTTTGAGAAAAGAAAAGAAGAAAGAGGAAAGGAAAGGCCAGGTGTTGCACAGAAGGAAGAAAAGGACCCAATCAATCCATGTTATCCATTTTCTTCCCCTCTCCCCTTTGAGTCACATTTGCAATTTGCCTGCATGTTTAGTCCCATCCATCTTCCTAGATTACCTGTCTGCACCCTCCGTCCACCACAAACAACTCAGTATAGGTCCATGTTGATATTTTCTACCCAGGGAATTTATGCATGGCTTTGGTATTAAGGAACCCCAATATTCCTCTTCACCAGTTAACCCAATAAAGACACCATTAACACTTGATGCTGTGACTCACATTAAGTCATGCGCATGAGGCAGATACGGTTAAGTATGCATAATTTATGTTGTTTCTGCTCACCATAGGGCAAGCTAAGTGCAGCCCTATTGCCTCATCACTGAACTGTTCGTCTGAATGGAGGTTTTCATCAGGCATCACCCATCATGTATCAGCTTATCATTTCTTTTTGAAGACGACAAGCTGGGTGCATTGTTTAATTGTTTAGCTTGCTTTTATTGCAACTGAAGGTACTCGGGATGCTGGCAGAGTACAGTCTAGTGGGAAGATGTATGCCCTGCATAATTTTTGGACTCACAGAGCCCTTTCTTGTCGTTTTCATACAACAGAATTATAGCATTTTGATACAATTTTAATGATCATGGCTGCATCCTGCAGAAACCTGTCATATGTAATTTTGGGAAGCACTAGAGCTCTCTGACACAGACATCTAAATGCCCAACAAAGCTACAATTCCCTAGACTGCATGAGATTTAGCCATGGCAGTTAAAGTGTAATCAAATGGCTATAACTATGTATTGTGGAACAGATTATCTCTTGGCTTCTGGTTAGAGAAACAAGAAATTTGAATCTTTCATTCCCAAAAGGTGGATCTTTTAGCAATCAAATTCATTTTTGCCAACCCTCCCTCTGAACCAACCACATCTTTTTCCTCTTTGTATATATAATAATAAAGATTGAGAGTTGAATGTTATCTACAGAAGGGGTTCTCAACTTTAACCTTTCATATGTTTAGGATTTCAGCTCTCACACTCCCATGCTGGCTGGGGCTATTGGGAGATAATGTCCAAAATACCTGGAGAATCAGAGGTTGAGAACTACTGGCCTAGAAATCATATTCTTCAAATCTAGCAGCCCTGTCCTGTAATCTCAGAGGTTTTGTGTCCAGTTGTCCTTTTTGACCATTGACGGGACAGTGTCCTATGCTTTCCACATGCTCCAGATAACTCATATGATAACTCTGTGTTTTAGGATAGACATCTGCCATGGTAACCAAACTTTTTTGGGTGGAGCACTTTGTTAGATTCTGTCCCTGATCCCAAGCCTCATGTGTTATTCAGTATTATATACACAGAACTTCTGAGTGTATGGATTTGCACACATATGCTCTCTCCACATGACTGAGAAAACCAGGATCTCAGGAGGCATATAGAGAGCTTTGCACGGACACAAGATGTACACATGAACAGTCGGTGCACAGATTGCTAATGAATGTGCAGAAATCAGAAGCAAGGAAAGTGGTGATAGTCCTCCATACACTGAGGTTGCTTGTACTGTTAGCAAACTATGTGATCAGGGCTTGCTTGTCATTCTACCTATGGTTGCTGTATGCGTCTATGTCTCCCTCCATCTGGAGCTGAGTCCATGTTTATTTGTACTGGTTTCCAAATCAATTTCTGTCTATCTGAATACACCACCCCACTTGCATGGGTATTTATCTATCTATCTATCTCTCCTCTCTTTCCATTCATCTATGCACCCCTCTGGCCTCCGTCTATCGGTCTCCCTTTATGAGCATCTCCCCCCCCCTCTGCTTCTCTCCCTCCCTCCAACCCATCCATTAATCTATCTCTCTGTCCTTCCTTTCTTCCTCCCTCCAAGGGGTCTGTCTATGAGTTTGTGTGGGTGAGTGTACCTCCCTGCCTGCCTGTAGGAGAGAATATGAATTTTTATATTTTCTTATGGCAGGCTGTTGTGTCAGTGAGGGTGTGAGTTTGTGTGGGTTTGTTTTAGTTAAAAGGCGACGGCTGAGTGAGCATTTGTATGTGTGAGTTTGTCCCCAGAAACATGCGCTCCTTTTAGTCTTTCTGAGTGAAATATTGTGTTTTCTTCCCAATATGACTTCTGTTGATGTGGTATATGGAACTTGTTGTTCCTTTGTTGTTCCCAGTGAGCTCAGGACCATTTGGGGTATGTGCTCTGATGCGCCTATTTTGATATTTTGCAGACTCTTTTTCCAGACCATCTCAAAACACTATGCAGACTATGGCGGGTTATAGACCTCATTAAAGTACACACGGAGCGCGTTACTAGGGGTAGGGAGGTGCGGTGCTTCCGCACCTCCCTAACCCTAATACGCGCTCTGCATGTAAAAAATGACGGCACCGTTCCAGGTGGCCGCCGTCACTGAGGACGTCACGGCCGCGCCGCCTCTACACGGGACGGCGCGACATGACGTCCTCGCTCCGCACCAGGGCGCCTAGGGCGCCCTTGCGCGAACCAGGAAGGAGCTCCGTTTCGGAGCTCCTTCCTGGTTTGAGGCGCCGATTTGCTTCGCTGGGCACAGCTTCAGACGGCTGCGCCCAGAGAAGCAAGGGAGAAAGGGCCAAGCTGCCCCTTTCTCCCCCTCCCCCGCCGCCGTGAGGTGTCCTTGGGGCTTCAAGCCCCAAGGACACCCCTTTTCAGGCTGCGGGAAGCGGCGTTTGCCACTTCCCCGCAGCCTGAAAGCGGCGGAGGGTTGGGCCTCAGCGGCTGCCGTTCTTGCCACTGAGGCCCCGATACACGGGGAAACGGGCGGGTACAGCCCGCCCCAAATAGGCGGTCTGTAACCCGCCCTATATGACTCTTAACAATGTCACCCCTCCCAGTTTCCCCCGCTTGGTTTTTGAAAAGCCATCTTTCCCTGATGAAGAAACAAGTGTGTTTTTGAAGTTTGCACAGACATTTGGAGACCTTTTGGTTAGTTTAATAAAAACTATAATATGAACTTTGCAATTTGTCATCGCCATGGACCAAGTTGCCATTGGCATGGGTGTGTGTGTGTGTCTGTGTAATGGGGTATTCCCACCCACTTGTACGTGTCACTAAGACATACACAAATGCAGATGTCCCATTTATGTCTCTTGAAATCCAGGTGTTAAATGCAAGAACTAAGGACTCAATACTGGCTTGAGATATTCTGCTGTTTCAAAGTGAAACTCAAATGCTGCCCAGTCTCATTGTTTTGAAAAGTCCTGTTGCACCGTTCAGAAACCATTCTTGCCTTCCTCAATTCCCCTCCCGGCCCATGAGCATGATGCCACACGAAAAACAGGTTGCTTCCTTCTGCTGCATTATAGCGCTCCTGTAGGATGTAAAGAAGCCCTACATGGATATGATGCAAATGTCTAACCCAACCAGCCTCCTGCTTCCTGCAGTAGCCAAGAGATGCCTCTGGGAAGCCCACAGATATGACTGGAGGTAAACCACCCTTCCCAATTCTTCCTCCCTGCCAAAGTGGTGTGTTGCCTCTCCTGTCTGAAATCCAAAGGTTCCCCATAGCGCTTGGATGAGCAGCTCTAGACGACCCACCCTCTACCCTGAATGGATGGGATCTGCATAAAGCATTTGTCACTCTGCCTACAGTGAATTGACAAGGCTTTGGTCTGTAACGTTTTTATTTGTCAAGTGTATGTCAGTGGTTTGCTACGGGTAAAAGCTGTGTCAAGGATCCTGATTCCCAGCCGTGTTTTGTCTGTGCTTGTGGGAAAGATTCTCGTGTGTCTCTGTGTTTGTTTATATATCTCTGTGTATGTCAGCATCCCCAGAGTGTTGACAGGGCAGTGGGTGATTGATAGTGCTGGAGAGAAGGGGCACTGTGTTGCCGGGTTGGTTGTGATTGTGGGAGACTGTGGGCAGAACGTGACTTGTGCATCACATTGCAGACCTTGTGTGTGTGTGCGAAGGTGCACATGCACAGAGATAAATGTTTTCAAAATCTTTGCCTCTGTAAACCAGAAGACCCTATATTAAAAAAAAATGATGCATATCAGCTTGCAAACATGCAAGAAAAACAAGAGCACAGTGCTGAAAGTAGCTGTATGTACCCATGAGAGTAAATATATTGCCTTGCTTTCAACCCTGGCTATCCTAACAGTTTGACTCAGAGAAGTGAGTCCCATGGCATCGGTGGGATATGTGTCTGGTCCAAAATACACTACAGAACAATCCAGTTTGAGACTGCTTTAGCTGTCCGGCTCAGTGCTCGGGAATGCTGGGATCTGTAGTTTTTGTGGCCACCAGAGCTCTCTGACAGGAAAGGCTAAATGTCTCACAAAAATACGTTCCCCAGAATTCTCTAGCATGACCCAGGGCAGTTAAAGCAGTCTCAAACTGGATTAATTTCTGCAGTGTGTTTTTGAACCTAAGTGAACCTATGCAGGCTATTTTTTTCATTTCCTGTATGATTTTTAGTACCTTTGCCTAACGATGAAGCCACTGGAGTTTCAAAAGCTTGCATCATGTGTTTTGTGCACGTTCGTTGTTCCAATAGAGATATCTCTGTTTAGTGGGGTTTTGATGTCATTGTACTTTGCTATAAGACCAATATGGCTAAACCTAGATATGTTTCCTATGCAGGATTGTAGACTTGGTTTATTTCCATGGATATCTCTCTGAGATGTGCCCTACACAGCCTTTATCTACCTTTGTTGAGCAGCATTCCATTTGGTTCAACAGAGCTTCCATCCAGATGCATGTTCACAAGATTGCAACCTGACAGAAAGTGGGATGGAGGAAGAATGTGTGTGTGCAAAAGAGTGAGTGAGTTTTGGGGGAAGGCCATCTGATAGTGTGATGACAGTAGGGCTGATTGCAAAAGCCTGCACTCAAAGCATGGATTAAATACACAAAAGGTGCTCTTGTAACCACAGCTTTTAAGAATAGATGATTATTGAAAATATTATCATATTTCTGAGAGCTGCTCCATCAATCGCCTCTGTGATTGATAAAAATATTATGTACCCAGATGTGCAAGAGAAAGTACTTGAGGGGTTCTGTGTGCAAGCAATGAAGCGTATGTGTATATCTAAGAGGGTGGGCTGGAGGATAGGATTAAATGAAAGACAGGTTGAACTTTTGATAAGAGGATCTAGGTGTCAATATATGAAATCTCGCCCTGTGTTTGAATGAAAGGAAATATCTCGGTGTGTGCATGCAGTTTTGGGGATATGTAGGTATAAAATATGCTGTGATAGAGTCTTGTTCACCTGTATGTATGGACTGTGCACTTGTATAAAGTCTCAATGTAAGAACATATTAAGCAGGTGTAGGCAATTGTAGCCCATCTGGGGTTCATTTTCTGCTTTTGAGGGCCAAACAGACTGCCAAAAATGTCCCCCTCCCAAGGAAAAAGAAAAGGAACTAGCTGAGAGTTCACTGGCTGTTTTTAAAAATTGAAATTTTTAGTTTGGACTGTGCAGGAGGCTCCACAATATAGTTTAAAATATGACTTGCCTTCTTCAGAAACTTTTAGCAAAGGCAATTCACTTTTAGAGAGGGGGAGAGAAAGTGTGGTTTGGAAAGACTGGAGAGGGTCAATGGCAATGTAAGCAGCTTTGGGTGGCTACTTGTGGCCTCTAGACCACATATTACACACCTTTGGTGAAAAGGAAAGAAAATGAGTGTATAAGGTGATAGTGCAAGAGAACCTACACATGTTAACAGAGCATGAAGTGTATGGTGCCAGCCAATGGAACCTCTCCCCTGTGTGATAAACAGATGCTTTAAGCCAGAATACCTGAGCCTCCATTGCTGCCTGGAGAATACAGATCACACTTACTGTTCTCATCGGAATCGTATCCATCCGCTGATTCTCCTTCTCCAGTTCCAGAAGATGCAGTCGTTGCCCCTTGGCCTCTTATTCGGTCTCGTGTTGGCAGGACTCCTTCCAGCCCAGGGTGTGGGAAATAAGCTGAGATTTGTGCAATGGGTCGGATTGGCCCTGGGGACACATCGATTGCCATGTGTTCCCGGATTGGGACTGGGGCACGATCTCCACGGCGGACCGTCATTGGCAATGGTGGCACCTGTGGGGGATGAGAAAAGATTTTGATTCAATTTTTGTCTCGATGTTGGGATGTATGCAACACAAACCTTATAATTATTGTTGTATTATGTTTTAGATTATAGCTGCTTGAGTTCAGAAAGATGTGGACAGAAAAATGTTTCTGACACATGCCAGTCTAGAGGCCATATGGTAAGACGAGTGTTTGAAAGTTTACTCCTTTCTTTCATGCTTTGCAGTAGGGAGATCAGTGGGGAGTACTTTCTTTGCAGAGCTTGGTAAAGTCACTTCTTGGACTGGGGTTGAGACTGGGGATTCTCAGAACTGTCTTCCAATAAGTAACTTTACCAGATGTCTGATTCATTGCGTGTTCTCATTTCAGTCTGTGTAGTACAGCATCTGTCCATTTCAGTATCCAGCCAGCTGTTTACAGGAAGCATTCTAATGGGACATGAAGACAGTGACTGTCACCCACACCTCCAAGCAGAGAATAGGCAGTGGTGTGTTGGATGATAAGTTTCTTGTCAATATGGAGTCAAGGATGTGTCAAGCTGCAACAAGTCATGGCCATCAACAAAATGAGACCTGCAACAAAATATTGCAGTAACCTAATCTCCTAGTGGAAGTGCTTCTGGTCCAAGTTCAATTTGTTCATGCCCTCTTCCCAGATATGCCATTCAATACACACACTTTGAGACTTACACTAAACAGTCCACCTACGCTGAATTTACTGAGTCTCAACTGAGTGGTTTTAAACTATTTCTGCATGTTGGGATTCCCTTCTCAGTGCTAATAGAGCCCTCTTCTTTCTCAGTAACACAGTTTTGTCTCCATTCCTATAGGCAATTGGCACTGGAGTTTGTTCTTAGAGGGATTATAGACTTTTGTGTCATAAATGCTCTAATCGCCTTTTAAAGACATTTAAACTCATGGCTGCCGCCTCTATATTCCGAGTCACTGAATTTCATGCATTAATGACATGTTATGGTAAGGTACTTTTGTCTTGTCTTGAATGTCCTGTACATCAGTTTCATAGGTCACCCCTAATTCTAGGAGAGGCAGGTGGGAAGCATTTCCCTACCCACTTTTCCCATATCTTGCATAAGCCTATAAAGCACTGTCACATTCTCCACTCAATCATCTCTCCCCCACAAAAGAAAGACACCCTAAATATTTTTTGATTTTCTCATAGGGAAGGGATTCTATACCCCTTGATTATATGGCATAACTGTGAGATATTTCTGAGTCCTATTTCTGTTCATAGACATGCATGTTCCCTTCTTTCCCACACTACAGGTGTTCCACAGGTGACCATTTTCTGACTGCTTCAATATTTGCCCTAGTGGAGATACATTTGGTGCTAAAACTGAATGTTCCATTTTATGGTGGGGTTTCTCCAGATCTCTCAGTTTCCATTTTCTCCTCCATCAGCTCACTTCCAGTCACATCTGTACAAGCTATGTATGGAATCTGGCTTCCTAGTGCCCATTATTTTATAATGGTATATTTCCATTCATTTGTCACAGAACAAAAATTGTGCCACAATGAGAAAAAAATGTTTGACAGGTCCTTTTAATTTGAAAAATTCAGATTTGAACTATTTGGAGATATTGCACATTTGCCCTGGAGCAAGTTTCACAGAACTCAGTAGAGCTTACTTCTCAGTAAACATGTAGAGAATTGCACTTAAATTGAGTTAAATTAAACAATCACGACACAACTTGTTAGATATTAAAGGCAAAGGTAGCATTCGCTAAAGCATTGGCAAAAAAATCAAAAACCAAAAAAATAACATTCCCAACTCAGATATATAGGCAGAACATGCAGAATGTATTCTTTTTTTCCTGTTTTCTTTTTCTTTTTCCCCTTTTGCTGGGGGTGTAGAGAGACAATAATAATTGAATAAGGAATTTCATTGCTGGAAGCTCAATGGCATTTTGATATAATAGTTTATTTAGAGATCAGCATTCCCGAGAGGGCTATTTTTAATAAATTAGTATTGAAATATGAACCCGTATTAATAGAAGGCGTTCGCTTAATTGAGTTGTCCCCCCCATACTCAGTTGAGACTGAGAGAGAGAATGGTGATTTGTGTAAAGAGTAATTTTTAAAAAAATATTGCTTTGGTCAATCAATTTTCGATTAATTCATCCCTTTCCACAATGGCTCTCTTGTATTCCTTGGCTAGCATTTAACTTACACATATGGATGCGTGTTGCAAACCTCCTATAATCTCCTGACACCTGATTGTTCTCCATGCCAACTTCTCCCCCAGGATATCCCACCTCTGCAAAACAGATCACATCGCCTTCCCTCTAGTTCTTTGATGGATCAATCAAATCTACCTTCAGCTCTACATTCCAAAAAGCACATCTTCTTACTGTCACCTCATCTTTACTCGCATTAGCCCATATATCCCTGCAACTGCATCTAAAAATTACCATTCCCACCCTACCCCAGCAATCTCTTCCATATTGCCCCAGCCTTCTGAAACACCCTCAACACATGCAATAAAACCACTTGAACAACTCCTCCAAGTCCCCCTCTTTTTAAAAGAAACTCTGTCATAGTGTGGCCCCCTGTTTCCTCCACCTGTCTTCCCTCCAGACAACTTGTTTCCCCTAATTGTCCACATATTCCCTGTTTCTACAAAGTGCTGACTCCACCTTTCATTCTCATCCTCCTGGGACCCCAACTCCCACCCCACAGCCCCATCCTACCTGGGTGCTGGTCCTGTCAACAGGTAACAGTGGGGAGGGGTATGGTGCAACAACGAATGAGAGACTGTCGATTGGGGGGATCCCACAGACTTCGAGAGAGAGCAAGCAAGAGGGAGGGAGGGAGGGAGGGAGGAAGAGGGAAAAAAAAAGAGAGAAAGCAAGAGAAGGGGGGTTGCAGGCAGGGAGGTGGAGACAATAGAGAAAAGGAGAAAGGGAGGTGGAGGGTGCTGAGATCTGATTTGCAATACGTACTGTACATAGATTAGATTAGAAGATAGCTGATAAAGGATGGAACTGCATAAGTGTGACATAGATCCTGGAACTGTACATTTGTGGCACAGTTCCTATGTGATGTGCATGTCTGTGTACACATTGAAGCTGTAGAGAAGGAGGGGGAAAGTGACCTGATGTTCCCAATTGATAATCGGCTATAAAGACCGAGGACCGATTTAAGAAAATTTATAGAGTCAGGAAAGGAGTCTGATCTGCAATGCGAGGCAGTACAGTTTGGATCAAATATATGTAGCGCAAGCTCTTCTTTTATGCACCTAGGGGAAAAGATGAGAGAGCACAGAATTATGCATTTTGACTGATCCTGCCCTATCCCTTGGGCTTATGGTGGGTGGTGGGTTTTTTAATGGAAAAGTGGGAGGGGGAGAGAAAGAAACTGCATTAAAATGCAGTCCAAAATAGTCACAAATGGAATGAATTACACAGGGGAGGGAGATCAGATGGGTATTAGATTGGAGCTCCTAGTGTATCTGTATGTGAATGGATGGATGGATGGATGAATGAATGAATAGGAAAAAGAAATCTGCAGTCGGCTGAAAGCTGGGTGAAAAGACAGAAGTGCACTCCTGAGAATATATAGGGAAAACTAAAGAGAGCTGGATGTATTTGTAGACACGGTGATACTGAAGAAAATGTTCAGAAGTGGTCAGGGAGGCAAGGCTTGTCATGGAGAAGATGAAAAAAAGAGGTTTGGGACAGAAATGAATCAAAAACCATTAGCTCTGTTTCTAGAGAAAGGCTATGTGTTTATTCGCTGGGGCTCAACTTTGCTCAGAAACATCTTTTCTTTTTTTTTGGAAGCTCTTCCAACATTCAAGGAGGTGAACCATCTGTACTCAGACAGGAGGGATTTTGTATGTTCCAGGGTTTGGACCATAGTGGTGATGGGGAAATGGATGCCAGGTAAAGCTGCAGGTGGAGGCACACTAGTTGCAGGAACATTTCCAAGAGGTAAATGGGAGGGGGGAATTAAATGAGCCCCAATCCACAAGGAAGTTTTAGAATCCAGTATAAGGATTTTTTTTAAAGGAGCACAGAGATACTGCTTTGACTAAACTCCTGCAGTCCCAACCCACTGCTTCTCCCCTGCTTCCTCAGGCTTTGAGGTCTCCCAATGCAAGAAGACCTTAGTTGCGCCTTCCCCATGACATCTCGTCTTTCATCGGTGCATCTTGAGGTTGAAGGCACAGTTTTGAGGGCAGCTAAAATGTTTGAAGTTGCGTGGCAACATGGCATCCCTTGAATTTGGGGGATTGAAGTTTTTCGCCCCTGTACTTCCCCACCTCCCTCCCCTCTGTTACTATGGCAACTTTGTCCTGGACCGACTCCAGTCCAGGAAATATTTGTGATGCTGCATATGCTGTTGAATGACATTTTCAGTGTTAGTCAAATAGATAAACCTGGGTTTGGATCAGGCAAGGCAATCTGGAGCCAAGAAATCTGAAGTTGCTTGGTTAGTCGGGCTTTTTGATAACTCACTGGTTGCCACTTGATTTCTCAGCGGCTCAATTCATGGAGTTGGTTTTAACTTTGAAGGCCTCCCTGGCTAGGGATCTAAGATGTTCAGCTCTTGAGAATACCACTACCCCCAGAGGCCTGTTTGGGGGCAATTCCTATGGAGTTTATCACACAGATGGGATCCCATGCAAAAACGGGATTTAAACTGGAAAACCCCTGCAAAAGTGGATTGATTTTCAGATGACGTTTAACATTAAACAGGACAGAAAGTGGAAAAAACCTGCAAAAGTGGATTGATTCTCAGGTGACATCAGAGTTAATGAGTACTAACGCAACATTAATCGGGACAGAAAGTCAACAAAATGCACTGCTTTTTTACTTTTGGAAAATCCCAAAAGTAAAAAGTGGCACATTTTCTTGACTTTCTGTCTGGGTTAATGTCGTGTTAATGCTCATTAACCCTGATGTGTCTGAAAAACAACCTGGTTTTGAGGTGTTTCTTTCTGGGTTTTAAATCCTATTTATGCATGGGATTTGAGCAGTTTGCCTCTGTCTGATAAACTCCTAGAATCAAAGTATCATAGAGTTGGAAAGAGACTCCAAGGACCATCCAGTCCAACCCCCTGCCATGCAGGAACACACAATTAAAGCACCCCCAACAGATGGCCATCCAGCCTCTGTTTAAAAACCTCCAAAGAAGGAGAGCCCATTACTCTCAAAGGGAGCATGTTCCACTGTCAAACAGCTCTTACTGTCAGGAAGTTCCTCCTAATGTTTAGGTGGAATCTCTTTTCCACCTAAACATACCCATCAACTGTCTCAATTTGGCAGGGAGAGTCCTGATTAATCCTATGCTGTCCCACATTTTTAGTTACTGTACTTTTAAAATGTCCTATTTTCATTCTTCTTCTCTCACTTTCCCCCTTTGTCATCAGGTTACTTCAGTTCTGCAAACTGAGTTCAAAGTGCAAAAGAATTTGCATTCCGTTAACTCAGCAGGGACCAGAGGAGAGAGATAGGATGGGGGACACCTGGCTGAATGAGACTAAGTGTAAGGGATCTAGAAGTCCTAGTAGACCACAAGTTCAACATCAGTCAACAGTGTGAGGCACCTAAAAAGATCACTGCAAATCTAGGCTGCATCAATACAAGTCTAGTGTCTAGATCAAGGGACGTAATAGTGACACTCTGTTCTGCTTTAGTCAGGCCTCACCTGAAATATTGTGTCCAGTTCTGGGCCCCACAATTCAAAAAGGATGTTGAGAAGCTGGAGCGTGTCCAGAGAAGGGCGACCAAAATGGTGAAGGGTCTGGAAACCATGCCTTATGAGGAGAGACTCAGGGAGCTAGGTAGGCTTAGCCTGAAGAAGAGAAAGTTTAGAGGTGATATGATAGCCCTGTTTAAATATTTGAAGGGATGCCATATTGATGATGGAGCAAGCTTGTTTTCTGCTGCTCCAGAGAATAGGGCCCAGAACAATGGATGCAAGCTCCAGGAAAATAGATTCCACTTCAACATTAGGAAGAACTGCCTGATACCAAGAGCTGTTTGACAGTAGAACACACCCCCTTGGAGTGTGGTGGAATCTCCTTCTTTGGAGGTCTTTAAACAGAGCCTGGATGGCCCTCTGTCAGAGGTGCTTTGACTATGTATTCCTGCATGGCAGAACCTTGTGGTCTCTTCCAACTCTATGATTCTATGAAAGGAAGGGGACATCATTTTATTCTGGCTTAGGAAAAAGCAAACTGCTGCAGCCTCTCCTAGCTTGTGTGGTCTTCCCCATTAATAACATTTGCCATCTTGACCACACTCTGATGTTGGCTACACACATCCCAGTTTTCATCTGTGAAATGTTGGAGTGTATGAAAAAAGACTTCCTTGCTCCCAGACATTAGAACTGGTGGAAGGAAATTATGGGCCCTTCCAGATGGTGTTGCATGCGTCTCCCAGCATTTCACACCACTGGGTTATGTTGGCTAGGGCTGATGGGAATTCTGCTCCAACAACATTTGGGGACTGCATGATTCTTCCCCCGTAGCAGAATGAAATACCATGGTCACTTTAGTTTTAGAAAAACTGTGACAGCACCTTTTTACATTTTTTTTAAAAAAATACTACACTAATGATACTTCCTTCTCAAATTGGTTTTAGTTCCTGTTAACTCCCTGAGGTGCTATTTCTTTTCTTTTTTTCTTGCTGGATTAGTAGAAGAAACATAAATAACAACATATAAAACAATACATAAATTAATTTAAAAGTTGCATGAAGCCGGAAAAGTTACTTTTTAAAGCTAGCTGGGGGATTTTGGGCATAGTGGACCAAAGGGAAACTTTTCTCAGCTCTATAGTTTTTTGTGGGTTTTTCAGGCTATGTGGCCATGTTCTAGAAGATTTTCTTCCTGACGTTTCGCCAGCATCTGTGGCTGGCATCTTCAGAGAATGCTTTGCCTGGAAAAAGTGGGTCTATATATACTGTGTGAGCCTGGGAATGCAGGAGTGATTTGCATGTGTATTGTTCTGTTTCTGATGGCAGGCCTCAGGCTGGGAGGCTAATGCAAAAGAGGATTAGTATCTGCTAATTGGTGATCATTATCTGCTGGAAAAGCCCCTGACTCTGGGTGGTTTCCCATTTGCATTTACTGAGTCCTTATTTTGCTATTCCTCAGGACTGGTAGCCAAATTTTCTTCACTTTAAGGGTTTCTTCTTTCCGGTTGAAATTATCCAGATGTTTGTGGATTTCAATGGCTTCCCTGTGCATCCTGACATGGTACTGGTTGGCATGGTCCAGAATTTCAGTGTTTTCAAACAGTATTTTATGCCCAGGATGGTTTGTGGCATGTTTCTCAGCTCCTTTTTCAGACCAAGACTTCTTTTTCATGATGGGGATTCATCTCTTTGGAATATGTGGAATTAATAATATAGAGGAAAATGAGAAGAACCCCCCCCCCCCCTTTCTCAATATTGCCTAGCCAGCAAACCAAATTAGGATAGAAGATCAGAGAAGAACATGGAATCAGAACTCCTTGAGGTGGAGCGAAGTGCCCCACAAATCATCTGAGGTTTTAGCTGTCTGGACCTCATTACAAACTACAAGGCTTGTTTGAGCTAGGGCTGCAAACTTTAATCAATTTATCAAGGTAATTAATCAATCAACCTGTCAGTGTTTTTTTAAAAAGCAAACCAATTAACCTGATAATTGGGGCACCAACTCCTTTCCCGTTGAAGAAAATTCTGGGTGTCTAAACAGCCACACCAGTGCCTTGCGGTGAGTGTTCAGCAGTGCTGAAAAACTGTGGATGATCTGCACGTATCTCTTGATTCTGCAGGGGTTTACCAAGCAAAAGCGGAAAACCTCCAGCCTGCTGAGAGATTGGAGCAGTGTCAGCTTTTGTTGTCTCTGAACATGCCAGTTAAACCCATAACTCAAAGAAAGTTAGAGTGTGTGTTACCTGTCTTCACAAATCTGCCGGGAATAAGAAAGATGCCTTTCTGCCCTTTGAAAGCTGAGCGACAGCATTTTGTTTCTGTTTTGTTTTAAAATATAAAGCCATCTCCTTAAACTGTCAGGATGCTCCTTTAGTGAGATGCTGCTGTATGCAAGTATATGTAGATATTATTGCTTCTGCAGACAAATGCATTGATTCTTCAGTTTCTTTAATGAGGAAAAGTGAAAGAATTAACTGCATAAAAGACTTTGATCCAGTGCAAGGAGCGCATTATTCCCCCCCCCCCCCCCACACACACATTTATTCTCTAGAACAGTGACAAAAGGAGGTACTTTCTCACATAACACATATTTTTCTTATAACACTTATTTAATCTTTCGAACCCAATGCAACAAAATGTAGTGAAGGTTACCAACTTGGATGGTTAAGAGGATAAGGGAAAGTCATGGAGAGTAAGGCTATCAATGACAGTTAAATTAATTTAATTTTTATTTATTACAATATTTATACCCTGCCTTATATCAAAAGATTTCAGGGGGGGCTTACAAATGACATTAAAACAAGCTACAGAGCCTAAAGCAATAAAAATAAGTTAAAAGCATATTAAACATCATAATGAATTAAAAACAGATTTAAAAGATTTAATTTTTTTAAAAGCTATGTAAAACAGTATTTTACGACCCTAGTGACCAGGCTTTAATTCCTGCTTGACCATGAAACCCACTGAGGAACCTTTGGCAAGTCACATACTCTCAGCCTTAGGGAAGGCAATGGCAAACCTCCGAACAAATCTTGCCAAGAAAATCCCATGAGTCTTGGGGTCAAGATAGGTTGGAAAAGACTTGAAGGCACACAATAACAACAAAACAGCATTTCAGATGAATTAATGAGACCCAAAGGCCTTAATGAATAGCCAAGTTTTCACTTGGCACCTGAATGAAATGAGTGTTGGTGCCAATTGGGCCTCCCATAGCCCAACACAGCATATTGATCCCACTGGTGGGACACGGAGGAGCCTACCCCACCAGCAGACCTCAATCCTCAGGCAGGAACATATGAGGAGAGGTGTTCCCTCAAGTATCAAGGCCCCACACTGTTTAGGGCTTTAAATGTTATCATAAGAACTTGATTAAGACTGGAAAAGAACTGGCAGCCAGTGCAGTTTTTTAAAAAAAGACTGGTGTTAATTTTTACATTGGCTGCCCATACCTATACAGTATGTTACCTTTTGGATCAGAGGAAGAGAGGAAGTAGTCATAGAAGTTTATTGCATGGCTTAATAATCTGTTTAATCTTTATCCATTTTAAGTCTTAATTAGGGCTGCATCCTGATCTTATCAGAAGGTTTTTGCCACCGAATCTGCTACACATCCTGGGTACAGCCCTGCTTCCAGGAGCATTCCTTGTAGCTCTTTTCGGATCTGGGAGTTTTCTGGCTTAAGAAAATTGCTCTTGGAAGCAGGGATGCAGCTGGGATGTATTCAGGCAGCAGATTTGGTGGCAAAAACCTTCCAATAAGATCAGGATGCAGCCTGAATTAAGACTTAAACTGGATGGGGTAAAATGGATTATTAAGCCATGCAACAAGCTCCATAGAATCATACTTGGTCAAATAACATCATCATAGAGTTGGAAGAAACCCCAAGGGCAATCCAGTCCAACTCCACTCTATCATGCAAAAAGAAACAATCAAAGCAATCCTGACAGATGGCCATCCAGCCTCTTTTTAAAAACCTCCAAAGAAGGAGACTCCACCACTTTCCAAGGGAGTGTGTTCCATTGTTTTACAGCTCCTGCTGGCAGAAAGTTCTTCCTAATGTTGAGGTGGAATCTCTTTTCCTCTAGTTTGCATCCTTTGCTCATGTCCTAGGACATTATCAGACAAGGGAAATTGGAAGTATAATCCAATGGCAATCTGAACACAATCATGAGGTTTAACACTATTGTGTGATAGACTACCACACACAATTTCCATCAATGGGAAGTCAGTCTGAACATAATCATGGGGTTTCATGTTATTGTGTGAGAGGCGATCACATGCAGTTTCGAGCAATGGCAAGCTATTTTCAGGCAATGGGAAGTCAGTTCAAACGCAATTCAAATTCACGTAAATTCACTCAACTAGCGAATTCATGTGAATGCATTCTGGCCCCACTTTCTTTTCATCTGAAATTAAGAGAAATTCCTCCCGTGTAATAAACTCTCTAGTCTCTGGAGCAGCAGAAAAAAAAATCTTGCCTCATCCTCAGCATGACATCCTTTCAAATATTTAAGCATGACTATCACATCACCTCTTAATTGTCTCTTCCCCAGGCTAAACTTATCCAACTCTCTAAGTCACACCTCACAGGGCATGGTATCTAGACATTTCACCATTTTGGTCGCTTTCCTCTGGCCTTGCTCCAGCTTGTCAATTTCCCTCTTGAATATCTCTAAATGCCAATTTAGTCCTCTAGATGCCAGTTGTAGGGGAACACAGTCAAGATGTTGCCTTTGGGCACATGTCCTAGTTTTGGGCTTGCCAGAAGCCGCCTAGTTGGCCACTGTGGGATACAGAATGCTAGCTGCGAGAGGCTTTTGGTTGGGCCAAGCACTGTTCCTATGTAGGTTTTTTGGTGTTGTTGTTTGTTGTTGGATGCCTTCAAGTTGTTTCTGACTTATGATGATCCTAAGGAGAACCTATCGTGGGGTTGGCAAAATTTGTTCAGAAGAGGCTTGCATTGTCTTCCCCTTCAGCTGAGAGAATGTGACATGCCCAAGGTCACCTAGTGGATTTCATGGCCAAGCTGGGAATCAAACCCTGATCCCCAGAGTAATAGTTTTACATCACATTTAAAATGGTATTTCCTATCCTATTTTTGATATGAATGTAAGTCATTCATTGGCTGGCACTACCTCTTTTCTTCTGTTTCTATTCTGAATGTACCATATTTATACAAGCAGACCTCCAGGAGAGCACAGGGACTCTGACCTCAACAAGGTGGTGAATCCATTGTGAGTTTAGCCTGAACTTTCATGGATCTGTCGAAGGAGTTGACCACTATCACGAAATCAGACATCTCCTTTACAGTTGGGACTAAAAACCAGAGTGGAGGCACCATCCTTGTGTCATTAAGAGTCACCTGCAGCCAATGTACCCACTGGGTACAAAAAGATGCTTAGGAATCAGGATTGGGGATCTTCTCCCTCTAGAGGGCACTGGATCCTATATATTTCTGGACTCTTTGTCTGGTGGTGGTTGCAGTGGTGTTCACATCAGAGACACCAAAGGGCCTGGCCTCCCTGGGTTGATTTTCCTCTGAGCCACAGCTAGAAGAAGGATCAATTCAATTCTCTTTCCAGCCATTAATTTTCTCCGCTATCTGTCAAGTTCTGAAGGGAGAGAGGGGTGAGAGACTGGAGAACAGTGAGTTTAATTAAGCAGATAAGCAGCAAGGGGATGGGACGGAAACAGTTTCCCCAATTGCCTTAGACCCCTAGCCACCCAAAACCAAGCCCCAGATTTCCCACTGTGAACGTGGGTGGGAGCAGGAACCAGGAGAAAGGGAGAGAAAATTATAATAGTTTTGTTTGATCTCTTTCTTTCATATTAATTGACCGCCTGATTAGAATGCAGTTGCAGTCCAAGTGGCGGGTGACATTTTGTTCCTGTCCCAGTCGCTGTACATGACATACCTGACATTTGGAGATGTGGGATGTGGAGTGGTTGGGTGGTAATGGTGGGGGTACCTCTCAAAACTGTGGCTTCCACTTCCCAGCCGCTGCCAGAATCCCACCTCCCCCCTTTTTCCCAAGCCCCTTGATAATCCTAGCACAGCCTGTCCAGATTTTGCTTGGCACGTTTCTATCTTCAGCTGCTATTCCTGGAAGCATTTTCACACCCGCCTCCGGGGCTGTTTATGTGTGTGTGTGTGGAGGAGTAGTGGGTGTGGAGGAAAGCATCTTGCACAGAAGCTTGTGCGTGTGTGTGTGTGTGTGTGTGTGTGTGTGAGAGAGAGAGAGAGAGAGAGAGAGAGAGAGAGAGCAAGCATGATATTTTGGTTTCTGGATCTGGGTGCTGACACCTGTCTCTGGAGGCGTCGAGGGAACTGAGCAGAGGCAAGAGTTTGGAGCTGAAATCTCTGCCAACACCTTGTCCAAAAACTCTCCAAGAGTGATCTACAGAAGGGATCTGATTTCACCAGAAATTTCAGCTGCTTGAATTTACACCACCTCCACATGTCTTGGGATTTCCCTCAACTCTCTTTAGGAATCCTATTCCTGACCCATGAATCCCATATTTGTGATCCATTGTGGTGTTGCATGGCACGGGGGCAACAAGCCAAGCCTAAGACCTGAGAGGAAGCACTAAGGCTGCATCTACATTGCAGAGTCAATGCAGTTTGACATGGCTTTAACTGACATGGCTCAATGCAATGGAATTCTGGAATTTTTAGTTTTGTGTGACATTTAGCCTTCTTTCTCAGAGAGCTCTGATACTACAACAACTGCAAATCCCAGGATTCCATAGGATGGAGGCTTGACAGTTAAAGCAGTGTCAAACTGCATTAATTTTGTGGTGTGGCAGCAGCCTAGGTGGCAGTCCCCAAAACATCTAAGATTTGCCCAAGACATTTTTGCTGTCTGAAACAAAAGCCAAATTTCTCTTCTACACAGCCATTAAAGATGCATGAGCCCTTTCCAGTTTTTCATCTGGCATCCCTGGTGTCAGCTGGTGGAGTCCATACCTGGGAGGTGGTGATTTCACACTTGGTTTTAGTTTATAATTTTAAGGGATCTACTTAAAGTGCTGGTTGCTAGCCCCCAAATTGATTTCAGCACCTTGGATGGTTCCTGTGTTGTTTGGTCTAAAATCCAGAGTGGATTGACTGGCTCATTGAGCTAGATGCCACCAACCACCAACTCTCCCAATGTGGGAAGGAGAATCCCAATAGCAGGATGCCACAGTGGAGAAAGCCCTGCCTTTTAACTTCACGCAATTGGTTGTTCCCACTGATGGGACACAGAAGGGGCTTATCAGGCCCACACAACTCTGCTTTCTATCATTGTGCCATCATGCTGCCTGATGGTATGAGAGGAAGAGTGCTAGGTTTTGATCAAGGAAATCTGGGCTCAAAATACCTGACCAACCACAAAACCCACTGGGCCACTCATAATTTCTTGACCTAATCCACCTCGCAAGTGGCTGTGGTGGTGATTTATGCTTTCCCGAGTCCCTTATATAAAGGGCAACATATAAATATTTTGAGGGGATTTGGCTTATGATGTTTCTTTATTGTATAGATCAGGGGTCGGCAATCTACGGCCCGCAGGCCACATGCGGCCTGTCGAGCCGTTGGGACCGGCCCCAGCTCGGTCCTGCTGCCGACTGCTGCCACCAAAGGCCCCGTAGGGCCTTTGGCCTGTCGCGGAAGCACATGGGGCCTCCAGCGCAGGTGCGTGGGGCCATTGGCCTCTAGCACAGGCACATGGGGAGGAGGAGGAGGAGGAGGAGGGAGGACAGAAGGAAGGAGGAGGAGGAAGGAAGGAGAAGCAGGAGGAGGAAGAAGAAGAAGAGCAGGAGGAGGAGGAGGAGGAGGATTTCCATTCCATTTTTACAGGTCTGCTTTGTTTTAACGATGATGATGATGATGATGATGATGATGATGATGATGATGATGATGATGGGGATGGTGATGGGGATGGTGATGGGGATGGTGATATTGATGTGAGCCAGCTTCAGAGGCATGGTCAATGTAAATTGCTGTGATTTTTACAAACTCATGCGCAGTGAAGAAAAACCACAGTCCTTTGACCAAGTACACACTTCTGAGAAGTACACTTAGTGCAAGAACTGTGAAACCACCTTGGCATGTTCAATATGCATAGCCATGTGAACCCATGTTCAGTGTGAAACCCAAAGAGTTTGGTTATGCAATAAGCCTCTGAAATATGCAAGAGGCCATCTTAAGTAAAGCCATGTTCAATGCCCAAATGTGCTGTTTGGAATGGGGGAGGGGGGGTTGGCCAGAAAGGGAAGTCCATTTCTGCCATCTGTCTAGGAATAATGCCGAAATGTCCTCCACTTTGATCATGCCTAAGAAACATGCATTTATATTAACATTTAAAAAAAAAATCATCAATTTTTTGCATGTCCTCCATTTTAAAAAATGTGTCCTCCATTTGAAAATGTCATCCTACATTATTTAATTATTTAATTATTATCCCCCCCCCCCCCCGTTGTCTGGGGGACACCAACCCGGCCCCTGCTCAAAAAGGTTGCCTACCCCTGGTATAGATTGTGCAAATTGATAGGTAAGTGATGTAGACAGTATTAACTGGATGGAGTTTATCAGACAAGGAAAATTGGAAGTATAATCCAATGGCAATCCAAACGCAATCATGGGGTTTCATGTTATTGCGTGATAGACTACCACATGCAAATTCGGGCAATGGCATGCTATTTTCAGGCAATGGGAAGCCAGTTTGAACGCAATTCACATTTACGTAAATTTGCTGAACTAGCGAATTCACGTGAATGCGTTCCCCACTTTCTTTTCATTCGAAATTAAGAGAAAAAATTCCTCTCATGTTATAAAGTCCAATGTCTCTGTAAAGCCTTAATAATGGTCTCTCCCATGATCCAGATAGTTGGGACCAGAATAACCAAAGATGAGGACATCTTTGTCAATTACAGTTTCTCTGCAAGTGAACTCCTTCTACAGAATAAGATCACATTAGCACCTCTCCCAAATAATGGGTTCTCATTCTTTTTTGTATATATATCCCTTCTGCATAAATGTTTTGTATGGGATGACATGAAATGGCAACTGAGTAAAGTAACTTTCCTCCCCAGTCAGGGTTTCAGTTTTCATGGTTCCACAAGGGAGCCAAGGAGCTTACCGCACTTACCTTAGAACGGCCCCTGAGCATTCTTAAAGGGGCCGTTCTGGGAACGGGAAGTGGTGGGCAATGCTGTATATTGCACAGCGAGAATGCCGCCGCCGCTGCCGAGCATTCCCCATCTGTTCTGGGAGCGTTCCCCAGGGCTGATCGCTTTCTCAAGCATTCTCGAAAATTGGCCCTCTAGAACGCTTCAAGAACAGAAGGGGAACACTCGGTGGCGGCGTTCTCGCTGTGCAATATACAGCGTTCCCCACCACTTCCCATTCCCAGAACGGCCCCTTTAAGAATGCTCAGGGGCCGTTCTAAGGTAAGTGCGGTAAACAAGACTGGATTTCTTAAGAACAAACTCCATGTACTACTCTGCGGTTTACTACAGCTTTCTATTGGGTGATTGCCTTGATGGCTGTGTTCCCAGCTGAAGGAAAAGTGCAACATAGAAGGAGTTGTCTGATTTGGCGTCAGACCGGTGGTCTGTCTAGTCAGAGGACCAGCCAGCTTGGCCTACATGGGGCTGTCTAGAGTCCCACTGCCTTTGTTTTATTTAACTGGTGGCCTGTACTCGCAGAATAGACACATAGTGACCTTCTCGCACAGCAAGTGTTGACAGCAGAAATCCCTTAAGTGAAGCAGAGGGTGTGAAGTGCAGGAGAGGCTTTGAGAGGGATCTATAAAACGTGTCTCAGTCTGCATTTGTTTGGGTTCACTAAAGTGTATGAACATTGGCAGAAAATAAAAGGATAGGAAGTTGTCTCATACCATATTGAAGCACATTATTGTTCCACCTAAGCTAGTATTGTCAGCTTTGACTGGCAGGAACGTGCTGAGATTTCAGGAAGGATTTTATCCTAGGCCCACCTGGAGATCCTTGGTACAGTTGACCCTCCATATCCATGGATTTTTTATCCACAGATTCAACCATCCATGGCTTAATTTCCCCCCCAAAAAAACATAAATTCCAAAAAGCAAAGCTTGATTTTGTTGTTTTCTATAAGGGACACCATTTTACTATGCCATTGTATTTAATGGGACTTGAGCATCCATGGATTTTGGTATCCATGGAGGTCTTGGGACCAAACCCCAGCAGACACCAAGGGCCCACTGTATTACCTGCTGGCCTCCCCTTCAAGTCCTAACCAGTTCTGGTTCTCCTCTGCTTAGCTTCCAGGTTTAAATGAGATCAGACATGTAGAGTAGAATACCTTTCAACATTTCACAGAGCCAAAATGGATACATGAGGCAAAGTAATTTCAGAGAGTGGTCAAGATGGTAAAAATTATTAATGAGGAGTGAGGAGTGAGGTGACGTTCAGTGGGAGAATAAATGAGGACCCTCCATAATTTTTTAAAATTAAAATTTCAAATGTTAAAATGTTAAAATTTATTTTTTAAAAAGTTTTTTAAAAAAATATTCTTGTAAAATTTTCTTTAAAAATGGTACATTTTAACCAAATCTTCACTATGTATATGTAAATACATTTAGGTTATGTGTATGATATTGTAATTTGAAGATATAATTTTAATTTTGCTTCTTGTTGATATCACAGTTATTAGCATTACATTCAGTGGTATATGGGAATTATGATTTACAAGTAACATTAGTACAAAAAACATGACCAAGGATTCTATATAGTGGAAATAGGATCTGGTCAATGGGGTGGTGGGGGTGGTGACATCATGACTGACCGCACCGGGTGACACCAACTTTAGGGACGCCACTGGTTTCCCCACATCTCATGTTTAATACAAACCTCCCCACCCTAAATCTAACCCAAAGCTCAGTCTCGCTTCCTGGACTTTCTTTGCAACAATCAGTTTCAGTTTCAATGGCTGATTTATAAGGAGACAGGGCTGCATTTATGACATGAGGAGTTATTATTATTATTATTATTTACATTATTTATACCCCGCCCTTCAGCCCTAATGGCTCTCAGAGTGGCTTACAATTATTATTTTTAATAAGACAGTTCCCTGCCCTCAGGCCTGCAATCTAAAAGACACGACACAAAAGGAGAAGGGAATGGTGGTGGGGAAGGCGATGAGGTCCAGTGGTTCTTCTCTCCCTCTGATGCCTGGACCAAGGCAGATGGACTAGAGGGAGGGCTCTTATTCTTCAGACTAGCCCTGGTGGAGCTGGGCCAGCCTATTCACTCCCTCATAGGCCTAAGGATGACAGTTATGGAGGGAGGAGCCTCTATCTTCAGGCTAGCCCTGATGGAGCTGGGCCAGCCTATTCACTCCCTCCCAGGCCGAAGGATGACAGTTATGGAGGGAGGAGCCTCTATCTTCAGGCTAGCCCCTGATGGAGCTGGGCCAGCCTGAAGTTATTAGCGGATGTCAGACTGTAATGGAAAAGGCTGAGCCCTTTTCTCTCATGTAGTTTAGAAAATACATTGTTGACATTACAATATGTCTATCATCTGGGCAATCATAAGAAGGTGAGGGAGACAGGGGTGTAGCCAGTGTTGGAGAAGAGTCTGGAGTCTCATTATGGAGAAGAGGGGAACACACCAGAAATCTGAGTTGAAAAACATCTAGACTCTGTTGGGGTATATGATATGTATATCTGAGTGCGGAGGGGGTTTGGCCTAGAATCTGGTGGAACTGAATCAAGGATTGTGTTCAGACGGGATCTGAAAATTGCTCTGAAGCAGATAGGAACAACTGTCTGAAAATGGATCCAAAGACCGACTTGAAACACTAAAACATAGCTGCTCAGTTAGTTGCCTAGCAAAGGCATCAAAGACATTTTTGATTGGCATCTAAGAATTGCTCCAGGAATACATTTGGAGAGTTCCATGGTAAGTACAGATGATGACTAGAAATACATTTGGAAAAATCACTGGAAAAATCCTTTAAAACCAGCTGGTCTAGCATCCCATAAAGAAAATGGAAGGGATGAATATCCAGGTGCATAAGATCTGGCAATTTTCCCTGCTCCTTAAATTGAATTCAGTGTTTTTCAGAATTGGTTTTCTCCTAGGGGCACTCTTCCACAACTAATTTCAGTCCACTTTCAATTATTTTGCAACAATGTGAAAAGAGACTGATATTGGTTGTTAAAAAGTGCCCGTGAGGAAGATCTGAGCTCATAATGCACTTGGCACAGGAGCCCCTCTGTCATGTGTCCTGAGGCTCCCTCCCTCCCTCCCTCCCTCCCTTCCTTCTGTGGATTGGTGGTTTCTCGTGTTCTCTCTTTTCCCCCAGAAGGCTCATAGAAATGCCCACAGGATTTGTTCTCATAACAACTTTATGAGACAGAAAATAAAACTGGCCATGTAGACCATAAGATGCTTTTGCCCTTTCAATGAGACCAATCAAGTTATTACTACAATATTGTTGTTAGCTGCCCTTGAGTCGACTTCAACTCATGGTGACCCTATGGATGAGACATCTCAAAGCCTCTCTGTCTTCTACTACTCTGCTTAGATCTTGCAGATTCAGGCTCATGACCTCTCTGATTATGTCTATCTATCTGGTGTGTGGTCTTCCTCTCTCTGCTGTCTTCTACCTTTCTTAGCATTACTGTCTTTCCAACAATTCATGCCTTCTCATGATGGCCAAAATACGACAGCCTCAGTTTAATTATCTTGGCTTTCAGGGAGAGTTCAAGGACCCATTTGTTTGTCATTTTGGCTGTCCACGGTATCCTCAGCACTCTTTTCCAGGACCACATCTCAAATGAATTAATTTTCTTTTTATCCTCGTTCTTTACTGTCCAGCTCTCACATCCATATGTGATGATGGGAAACACAATGGATTGGACGATTCCAACTTTAATGCTCAGTTGAATATCTTTACTCTTTAGAATCTTGTCTAGTCCTTTCATGCTGCCTTTCCCATTCCTAATCTTCTTATTTCTTGACTGGAGTCTCTGTTCTGATCCATGGTATGGGAAATCTTTATTTTGATTTCCTCATCGTCTAGGTTGGATCTATGCGTATTTATTAACATATCTATCCGTTCTACAGATAGAAATGACTGAGGGCAAGACACAGGAATCTAAGCGAGGGGGATCCAAGGAGTTTGCAGTGGCTTTCTCTTAAGTGACTACACAGCCCATCGGACCCCTCTGCAAACATCCTCAGTCTTAGCTTCTGGTAGCCCTCTCTTTCTAACCATCCACTCTTCTGCTTTTCCTAGAGGAGAACCTGGGCTCTTCTCCTTCTCTGGCTGTGTGCCATTAGGTCTTATTCTCCTCCCACAAAACCCAGGAGCCCTGTCAGAAAGCAAAGACATGGAAGTAATGAGTGACGCATCTGGTTGTCTGTGTCCCAGCAGAGACCTAATTAAGTGGCAGATTCTGTGGTGAGACAGCAAGTCACACTGTGCTAATGAGATCCTAAAACATCCCCTTGTTAACCCCCTCTCCTCCTCTGAGGCTGACGCAGTTCTCTTTGTCCCCACCTGCCACCTCCCCCCCCGGCCAATGCCAACCTCTTCTGGATCAGCGCCAGGGTCCTCTGAAGAGGAAAAGAGAAGCAAAGCACTTTTCCTGCCCACGTTCCCCAATGCCATCTTCCTTTCCGCTTCTTTTTTGGCTCAGCCAATTCCATCTCTTCATCCTTTTCCAGCTGAGGCCTTGTTCTGTGGAGTGACACCTGTCATTTTTTTTTGTTTCACCTTGCCAGCTGGGCCCACTTTTTAATTATATCCCAATGGGGGCAGCTGTTTGACAGGCAGTGGGGGAATTTTATTGGGAGCTCAGGAGATTCTCTCTAACCTTTAAATCCATAGTCTTGTTTGCTGGCTTCATGCTGGCCCAATTAGTTTTTCTTTCCCTTGCTTGCCTCTCCTCTCCTTTCATTGCCTTCCCTGTCTCGATCTCTTCTTCGATCAATGACAACTTGGCCTTAACTGTGCCCCCCTCCCAGTCCCTAAAATGCTTTCTTGTAGCACTTGCCAGCCTGCCGATAAAACCTTCAGCGTCATTACAGCAGTCTGCTGGGTTTTTTGAAAACCATTTTTGGATAAAACACAAAATGGATATATAGGAATGTATCCTTATGTGCTCTAAATACTGATCACGACTCGAGGAGCGCTGTGAAACCCAAAAGCTTTCACCTTCTTTGGCCAATTAAATCTCCTCTTCTCCTCTCACCATTTCTTGTTAGGTCACTTTTACCCAGGGACTCCCTTTGGCTGTTGATCCCTTTGGCTGTGTCCCTTTTGGCCTATGGAATTGTCTGCATGAAACAGAATAAGAAAGGAGGCTAGGTACACACCAAACAGGAAAAGAAATGAAGGGGGAGAAATCCTAGGTTTTGAAGCGAGTCCTTTATCTACAGTGGGCCCTTGGTATCTACTTGGGTTTGGTTCCAGGACCCCCAAAATACCAAAATCTGTTGATGCTCAAGTCCCATTAAATGCAATGGCATAGTAGAATGGCATCCCTTATATACAATGGCAAAATGAATCCATGAATAAAAATATCAGTAGATATGGAGGGCTGACTGTACTATACTCCAGCATCCAGCATTCTGGCTCCTCATTGATTAGATAAGGCATTTTGTATACATTCAGAGGTACTCATCTTTTCGTTGCTTGATATATCCCAAGGCGGACTCCTAGCAGTGAAATTTAATTCAAGGGATGTCCAGGATAGAAGCATTGGGAGGAACATGGGTATAACCACATGTTCTGGCCCAGTTTAACAGGATTGTTCTAGGCTGTAGACTTTTGATGCATCGTCGTTGTCAATATTACTATCGTTTATTTGTATAGCGTCATAAGTTTATATGGCACTTTACAGATACAATCAACTCAAAACATTAAATCCTGCCAGAGGTGTACAATCTAAGGAATAATAAAATATAAAAGCATACGGCAATTATAACAAATTATGCAGGTAAAGTACATTACTATAAAAGCAACTAATGCATGTAATCAGATAAAAAATTATAAAAACAGTATGAAAATAAATAAAGTTCCAAATGCTTTAGAAAACAAGAAAGTCTTGATGCATGGCCAGGGATCCCTCACATAAAGCTGAGATGCAGTCAGCCATGGGATGGGATGGTTGTTCATATAAGTGAATAGCAGTCCTTCACCAAGTGCTGCAATACAGCCGCAGCTAGAAAGATGGTGTGTGTGTGTGTGTGTGTTTGGAGATGGCTCTTAGTTAGCACCATGCTGCAGGCACCTCCATCTCTAACCTTTCCCGACTCTTTGTCTGGCTGCCGCAGTCTCTACCTGAGATGCCTTTTATTCTCTGACTTTAATTATAAGTCATCTTTCTCCCTCTCTCCTCCATGGCCTTCACACCCTCACATCCAAGCAACCTTTAAAAGAAAACTTATTCAATACCTTATTACCTATTAAATCATTTTGTTCCAGTTTCTCTGCCTCTCTCCTTCCCTCCCTTTCTCTATATTCTTGTTCCTATGTCTTTGTGATGACAATTGTGTGCGTGTGTGTAGGATGTCTTTTTATGTGTGTGATTATATTTCTGGCGGTTTATTCAGCCATTAGGAATAATTATTCCTTCAGATGACTTCTGATCTTGGGAAAATGTATGCTCTGTGTGTGTGTGTGTGTATGTGAGAGAGAGAGAGAGAGAGAGAGAGAGATCATTGAGCTTCATATAGTGTGGTGGCTGCTGCATATGTTATATAATTCTCTTCTCTTTTTTCATGGCTTATCGGTTATGCATGAATTCCTCCTCTGTTTCCTTCTTTTCTCTTCATTTTTGTCTAGATGTAAAGGTTTTGATCCATGCGTCACCTATTGTTGCTCACACCTTTGATGGCTGTGGGTAGATATAGTTGTGTGAGCCATTTAACTTTTCATGTTTTGGTATAATTTCTTGTGGTCTGCAGTATGTGTGTGTGAGAGAGAGACAGAACAGTGCGTGTGTGAGACAGTTTTTCTGTGTTGACAGTTTTTCTACTCTGAAGAATGTGCATGTTAGCAGCAGCAGCATCTAGTGTGTGTGTTAGTGTGTAGATGGCATTTGAAATGTTTGCGTACTTCTTTGTGTAATTATGGTTTCATAGCCTGCCTGTGAAGATGGTAATTATTTTTCTATGTGTATGTATGACTTTCCTCCCCAGAGAACTGAGGAATTCTTTGTGCATGCAGTAATAAGCTGATGTGCTTAAATTTAACCAAGCTCAGGGTTTTACTATGCGGTTTTATTATTTTATAACACTTGAAAAATGTGCTAGATGGTTACTTCTGTTTATTAATAACTAAAGCATAACTCTGAGGAAAGCTTCCATTTTCCCCATTTTACGGAATGGAAAACATCAAAAGTCTACAAGCCTAGAAAAATCCTGTTAAACTGGGCCAGAACATGTGGTTATACCCAGGTTCCTCCCAGCTCCTCCTATCCTGGATATCCCTTGAATTAGATTTCATTGCTAGGATTCTGCCCTGGGATATATTGAGTAACAAAAAAGGGATATATTGAGCACCTCTGAACATGCCTTTTCTCATCCGTGGGGAACCAGAAAAATCAAAACCATCACAATACCCTTTTCATTTCTTTCATTGGCATTTCTCCAGCCGCATATGTGTTGGACCATTTGCAGCAAAAAGAGTGAATGCATTGACATTTCTTGGTCCTTAATGAACCTAAAGTAAATTCATTGGTATACTTAATGAGGACTTTTCTTTGTTTGAACATTTGCTAAGGCGGATGGGGAAGACAGATAAACAGAGTTCACACAAGTTACTCCTTTGAACTACAACTCATTGAACCCCCAGGCCCCATGGCTTTGTCAATAGCTAACCTATGCTCTCTTGAAAACATATCCAAGGGTAGCCCTGTTGGCCATAAAGCAAAGTATACCCTTCTATACCATCAGAACTGAGGGCAACAACCACAACATCTTGACCAAATGCAGGGCTATGACTAACCTTGTCAATTCTTTCTTTCTTTCTTTCTTTCTTTCTTTCTTTCTTTTGTCATTGTCAAGACCTTTGCCTGATGAAGAAACCAGTGTAGCTTTGAAAGTTTGCAATATGTACAATATGCATTTTGGTTGGTCCAATAAAGGTATTGCTGGTTTATGCATTTTGGATGATACTGTACTTTGTTATAATCTCTTGCATCCATCTTGGAGAATGCTGGCGTTTATCACACGAGGATTTTTGCATCTTGAATCTGCTGTCACTCCTGGTCCAGGATGCAAATTCATGTTAAAATGTGATGTTTTATCACACCTAGTTGCTTTATATGGAGGGTCGTTCTGAGGCGCTTCTGCAGTCAATCTAATCCAATCCACAGTGACTGCTGGTTTTGGTGAATTCGGTAACAAGCGAATTCACCAAAAACCAGTTCCAAGCTCATTTCGATTTCACTCTGATTAGGTCTGGTGTGGAAGATCACCCTGATCCCCTGCCTCTTCCATCGCTCTGATCTAGTCCCCAGTGACCCCATGCGACCTGTTCCATCATCCCCTGCCTCTTCCATCACTCCGATCTAACCCCCAATGACCCCATGCGACCTGTCCCATCATCCCCTGACTGCTCCTTCACCCTGATGAAGGATGACAGCTAAGGAGGGGGCTGGGAAGGAGGACAGCGTCCAGAGCCCCACTGAGCATGCGCAAGGGTGCCGATTCAAATTGTTGAACCCTCAAAGTATGTTCCGGTGTGGTAATACAGTGTGCACTCACCACGTTTTGCTTGAATCCGCATCATGTGACTTGTCTGGAATCGAACTGACTCCGTTTCCCCTTCAATTCAGAAGGGCAATGGAAAGGCAACCAGGTATAGTAAAACATCACGTTTTAACATGAATTCGCATTGCTAGACAGGAGTGACTGCGGATCTGGTGTGAAAAAACATCACTTTTTGCATTGCTAGAACAGGAGTGACTGCGTATCTGAGCTGCAACACCCCCCCCCCCACGTGTGATAAGGCCCATTGTCTTTGCCATGGATTACTCTACTTTATTTTAAAGGAAGAAACCACTTCTGAATATTCCTTGCCTAGGAAAATCTAGTGAAATTCATGAGGTTGCAGTAGGTAGACAGAAGACTTGAAGGCACACATACACACATTATTCTATCCAACTATTTCTACCTTGAAGCACTGAAGGAGTTACATGTTATTCCACAATTACATATATCGCTTCTTTCAGCTACCCTGGGAGAATGGCAGTAAAAATCTACTGGTAGATCTCCCAGTAGTAATTTAATGCCAGTGTACTGTTGGTTAAATGAATGAAGTATGCAGCAATGCCTAGAGCTATTACCAGCTATAAATCTGCGGTAAATTGCGCTCGAAATAAATTTGCAGATATCTTAAGGATTCTGGTCATTAAAAAGAAAACATCTACCCCATCCATCTGTTACTTCCTTCTCTCCCCTCCACCACCATTTTTTTTTTAGCAACAGCCTACTGATCTACAATGAGGAGTCCCTATCCAAACACTTGGGTTATGTTAGGGGCAGAAGAATATTGGCAGACGCTGACAAAAAAACAAATTGCTCTGCACATAGCATTATTTGCTCCCCCTAAACGGATGAAAACAATTCCAGGCAATAAAGGCTGAAGCATAACATGTTGTTCTAAGACTGGCAGCCAGGAAAGACCCCTGAGGATTTTGGAAGAGGGCTTAGCATTTTTTGAGATGCACACATTGAAATTATAGGGGTTGGAGTTGGGAGAAAAGACTTGTTTTAATTTTTAATTTAATTCAATTTAGAATGTTCCTATCTTGCCTTCCTCCTTTCTCCTAAAAGAGCCTCTGAGGCAATTCTCAGATTACATACACAAATAAGAAATGTGGGGAAACTGAACACAGTGCACCAATCAAAATAAGTAAATCCCCTGATGCATAAAAGAAAGATGCCAGGAAAGCTACCCATGTTCCTAATATTACAGTGCACATTCTTTTTAGTGCTGATACATGTTGCCAGATTGAAAACATTTAATGGTTGTGTTGTAGTGTGGTTTGAGCATTGGACTACAGTTCTAGAGACCAGGGTTTGAACCCCTGTTCAGCTATAGAAACCTCCTGGGTATATATTTGGTCTATGACTGTAAATAAATTATTGATTGACCTTCTGGGCATCCTTGGGCAAGTCACACTCTCTCAGCCTCAGAGGAAGGCACAGGTATGTCGCCTCTGAACAAATCTGGCCAAGAAAACCCAGTGATAAGTTTGCCTTAGGGCTGCCATAAATTGGAAACAACTTGAAGGCACACAGCAAGAAGAAGATGGAATTTCAGCAGATGTTCCTTGTCAAGTAACAGTTAATGTGCTTCACTTCCCTGTTCTACACACACTTAAAGGTACAGAAGCCATTCTGCATACACAACAAATAAAGGTACAGAGGTTTTCACTCTGGCAACCCTAGCCAGTGAACATAGAGCTGGATTATCAGTGGTTGAATTGGTGTTGTTTGCTCTGGGCCGTTCCTTGGGTCAGGGATCAGTCCTGACAAAAAAGGGTAGAGGTCAAAATCCTGAATCAGGGAAATTTAAAGTCCAGCTGGATTGAACTACACCATGACCATGACATGGAGGTGTAGTTCAATCTACTCCCAGGGTTCAATTCCCTGCTCAACCATGAAGCCCACTGAGTTATCTTGGGCAAGTCACATTCTCTCAGCCTCAGAAGGCAATAGAAAACTCCTCTGAACAAATCTTGCTAGGAAAACCCCATGACACGCAACAACATTTAATTACTTAATTAATTAATTAATTAATTTCTATGCCACAGAGTAGCTCACATATGTGAAAGAAGGGATTGTTTTGGAATTATTCCAGGGCTCCAACAACCAGAATATGTTGGCTGGGTGAGGGGCAGGGGACTACCTCCATGTGCACACATGTAGTATCTCTCCCTCCATCCCTCCCTCTCTCTCTCTTTCTCTCTCAGGCAGGCAGGCAGATTGATCCCATTTTAAGATGGAGAGATGGAGACCTTTAAGCTTTTCCTCCCTGCCTGCTGATCTGTGGGTAAGGGAAGGTGAACACAAATCATCATCCATCTCCATATCTGAACTTTCCAGTCCCCAGGTGATTCACCCTCCCACAGGCAATCTCCACTGTGATTCCTAATACCAACACCAGATATAGTTTCACCTGGCTGATCAGATATGCTTCCAGAAATACACAAGGAGCAGAACATGGCTGAAGCTTAGTAATCTCAGCCATCTGTGTGAGTTGCAGTCGTTGTTGTGTGCCTTCAGCTTATATCTGACTTACAGCAACCCTAAAGCAGCCCTATCCAGGGGGGCTTCTCATAGAATCATAGAGTTGGAAGAGACCCCAAGGGCCATCCAGTTCAATCCCCTGCCATGCAGGAACTCATTCAAACTCTGGTCTCCAGAGTCATAGTCCAAGGCTCAAACCACTACACCACACTGATTCTCCCTATGTTAGTTAGCAATAATGGGATACACTCTGCACAAGTTCTGCGAGACCTTATTCATTTAACATTTCTCTGACCTGTGACTAGTGGCATGGGAAGCCAGAAACACACAGGCATGCACAAACACATACACACACAGGGCCACAGTATTATATCTGGGCCGGAAATTGTGTGGCCCTCCTCAAGTTGATGAACAGCAGTTCTCAGAATTCCTTGCCATTAGGTATACTGTCCAGGGCTGATGTGAACTGAAGTTCAACCACCTCCAGAGAGTCACACTGTCCCCACATGTTATTTTTACATAGTGCCCTGGTCAGTGGCATTGCAAAGACTGATGTCATCCCAATGTGATAATTCATGTTGTCATCCCTAAGCTGCCTGGCACACATACCCTAGCCATCCCCCTCCACCAGCCAAGTCACTTCTGCAGTGATGAGGGGTGGGTTGCTGCTGGTGTCTGGCACCCTTTGCCAGGTCTGGCAGAGCTGCTGGCTGAGTGGGAAAGAGAGGTGATTTGCTTTTGCACTCGGCCAGTTGACCTGGAAGGCAGCTTCTGCCCACAAGTGCTGCTGGTAGGAGGGAGCTGCTCTTGCCACCCAGCACTCTTTTCCAAGTCTGGATTGCTTGCTGCGTGAGTGGGAAAAGGAGGCAAATCATTTCCTGCCGCACCAACAGACCTGGAAGCCTATCCCTTCCCACCAGCAGGTACTAGTCAGGGTGGGCTGCTGCTGCTGCCCAGCAATCTTTTCCCCCAGCTGACCAGCAGCCCTTCCAGACCAATAATAATAATAATAATAATAATTATTATTATTATTATTATTATTATTATTATTATTATTTATAGACCGCTATTCCGCAATGATCATAGTGGTGTACAGTAAAAATTGCAATACAAAATTAGCCCCTACCCATCCCCTCACTCCCTCCAGGCTGAATGATGACAGTTGGCCGTGGAGGGAGGGCTCTGTCACTTCAGGGCGGTCCCGATGGTGTTGGACCTGCCCCCTCACTCCCTCCAGGCTGGATGATGACAGTTGGCCGTGGAGGGAGGGCTCTGCCTCTTCAGGGCGGTCCCGATGGTGTTGGACCCGCCCCCTCAGAAGACCCTACCCCTAGCTGCTGATGGACGACAGAGGGGACACACCCTGACTGGTGGAGAGGGAAGACTGAGCGGTATCTTGGGATGGACGGGGAGACTGCCCCACTGGATGTACACCCCCCTCTGAGGTGTTACCCATGGTGGTTCACATCCTCTGCACCCCCCTATTGATGTCCTGACCCTGGTTACCACAAGAGACTCTACAGTTACACAAAGTGAAACAATCGCTTCTCTTGTTGGGAAGCAGCAGCACAGTTTTGGATGGGAAAGAGTTGTGTGCCACATGGTCTATCTACATCCAAGAGCTGGGGGCTACACATGGCCTATCTACATCCAAGTGAACTTGGTTCTTATATTGTCTTGTACACCCATGTTCAAGAAAGATCTAATTGTCATCAACATTTGTGTGCGCAAGGCAAGATGATCAACGTCTTGTTCTTGCTCTCAAGCAGCACATACCCTCCAACATTTTACAGGTGGAAACCAGGACACATATGGCCAAGCAGCATCAGAGTGTGGTCAAGATGACAAAAGTTATTAATGAGGAGTAGCACACAAACTAGAAAAGGCAGCAGCAGTTTGCTTTTGCATGGGCCTATTGGGACGGTCAAGACTGTGCCTCCTTCCACTGCTCAATTGATTGCAGACTACTTTTGTACTGTGAACTCAATTTGCAGCAATTGAAAAAATGCTGTGGACAAAGTAAGAAAGTGGGAGGAAGAGAAGAGAGAACCTGGGCCATTGAAAAACTTCTCAAAAAGTGGGAGGACAGAGGATTAATTGGGACTGTCCCTGCCAAACTGGGACAGTTGGAGGCCAGGATATCAAAATATTTTAGGATGGTTGTGTCCCCTGCAACAGCCAATGAAGCCAAGAAGTAACCCTAAAGTTCCTTGCTTGGGGCTGGAGAAACTTTCCTTCTTGTAGTCACCAGAATAGGCTGAGTTGCTCATTTGGCCAGAATATGGGGAAAATTATTTATCTGGACTACAGATCCCTGGTTGCCCCTTGTTTTTCTTTTCTTTAACATAGGTGTGTGTCACCAGCTGTTGCCAGGCAGGGAAGGTCACTTTGGGAGACATTGCTCCATTATTAGCTGAAATATTTCAATCTGCAGAAGGCAGAATATCGGAAATTTTCAGTAAACAGTCTGTCACCTCTCTGGAACATTTCAGTGCTTTACTTCTGTTTTATAATTTGGGGGGGCCCTTCTCCAGAGCACCCCAGCAGCAGCAAACTGGGGTTGAAAGCTCCCAGTAGATTAACTGCAGCAGGACCAGGACAACAACTGGTGGTTCATTTCTTGGTAGACACTTGAAGATACTGAAGATCTCTGAAGCTGAACTCAGCTGTCACAATTAGGGTTGCCAGAATGAAAACTAGCAAGGGCTCTTATACTTTTAATGGTTGTGTAGAAGAGGGAATTTCAGCAGAAGTTGCCTGTAACCAGTTAACCAAGGGAAGAAGCAACAAGCAATCAGAAAACAAGCAACATCTGCTGAAATTCCCTCTTCTGCACAACAATTAAAGGTGCATGTGCCTTCACCAGTTTTCCTTCTGGCAATCTACTGTGACAGCTGAGTTCAACATCACAGGGCAACTGTAGGGACTGAAGCTTTCCAGGGAAGAGTTAATCCAATAAAGTAATTTTTTGCAAGCTTTGTTCCTGGCAGAGAATCACAGTTGAGTCCACATTTGGGAAGGTCAGAGTAAGAGGCTCTTTTAATAGCTCATTATGGTGCTCACAACAACAAAGAACAGTCATTTTTTGACTGCTTACACTAGTGGTGAGCATTAGACTACAACTCTGGAAATTAGGGTTTGAATCCAAGGCCATGGAAACCACCGGGTGACCTTGGGTAAGTCACATTCTCTCAGCCTCAGAGGAAGGAAAAGGCAACCCCTTCTGACCAAGTCTTGCCAAGAAAACCCAGTGATAGATTCACCTTAGAGGGGCTGTAAATCGGAAACGACTTGAAGGCACACAATAACAAGTGTTGGTGCCCCAGATAAAGAGCTTCTTGCGTATATGCTCTTGAGAGTATCTTCATGTTCCTTTAGAGAAAACCTCTTCTGGATTGGATTCAGGGGGGCACACAAAGTGAAAACTTAAGGAGAGAAAACAGAAGTTTTAAAAAGTTTGGGAAAACAGAGGTAGGAATTAGAGTTGATGAAAGAAAGGCAGTGATGTTCTGAGTGCTACCTCTAGTGGATACTTGTGGAATCAATCCTTGTGCCTATTCCTTTTCCTCATATTCCTAAAGGCGATGCCACTTCAGGGATGATAACTATTCAGGGCTGGGAGACTGTATTGGACCCATGGGCTGAATCTCCTCTAGCTTCCCTGGATTTTTAATGCTTTAAAAATATTCACTAACCCTCTCTACTCTGGCACCCTTGGGGGACAATTTCCCGTGTGCTGTATTAAGTGGAGGAGAGGCCTTCATTCATCCAGGAATTCAACAGGAAAACAGATTTTGGGGGGCATTTTGGGTGTGTATGTGATTGAGGGGATCCTTAAAAACATCCTCAAAGCTACATGCTTCCCATGGGGGGCATTTCTCCATTCCTGTACCACACAATGTACACATCTTTAGGTAGGTGCAAATGGAAAGCCTGAGTAGAGCACATACCCTCCAACATTTCACAGATGAAAACTGGCACAAGGGTGGCCAAGCAACTTCAGAATGTGGTCAAGATGAAAAAAGTAACAATCAAAAGCTGAGATTGATGGGTTTTCCCTCTATGTTCTACTGTTAGGATGGCTACATTATGAGGAGACAGGAGGACTTTCTCAATTGTGGCATCCTGGTTGTGGTATGCTACCCTCCATGCCTGCATGGTGCAGATACCAGTATTATTTCAGTGCCAAATGGAGGGGAGCTGATCTATTTATCCAGGTTTTTAGTTCCTGGTAACTGTAACTTGGTTTTGACTTACCAGTGCTGATGTTATACTAAATTTTGGCTGAAGTGTTATAGTTTTATGTCAAGGTGCACAAAGTACGTCCCATGGGCCATTATGCAGTCCCAAGGGGGGGGGGGAGGACCTCCTAGTAGTCATTTTTTATAATTTTCCCTAATGCCCTCAAGGGGCATGTAGGCATTTTTGCCACATTTTTTGCCCACCTGGGCTATTTCCTTTCTCTTTGGGTTGACTTCCTTTCCTCTTGTGTGTAACCAAAGATGCTCTTGTATACCCTGACACAGATTGGGAAACTCGTGGCCCACAGCAAGTTGAATGCTCTGTGGCAACAAAGTGTGGGTGGAAGCTCATACAACTCAGCCATTTGGGTATGTCACGAAATGCAGTATTTGCTCTGGGGACAGATGGTGGAGGGCTCAGGTTGGTGGCAAAGAGTAGGAGTAAAGAGAGAAAGAGACCTTTCCTGAGCTATCGATGTTTACTGTCATGTGCAACTGTATGCAATGGACTATGCCACATTCCATGATTTGGCATAAAGTGAATGAAAAATTCAGAATTTAGTATTTTGAGAAATTGTACTTATTTAAAAGCAAGTTTCTAGCCTCTAAGGCTGCAAAAGTTATATCTATTTATTCCATTACAAAAGTTGAGGAACTCAAGACTTTTATAGCATAAAAGTTAGCTTAAATTCAGATAGCTGTATGTAAGGGAAATGATGGGCGTGCACCATCATGATGCCCCTCCGGTGCTGCATCAACATGATGCAGCACTGAACGGGCGTCACAAAGCCACACCGCGGTGGCTATGGTGCCCTTCAGAGGGGCAAAAAGGAGCCATGTTTGTGGCTCCTTTTTGTGCTCTCCAGAGGCCAGATTGGGACCGCGGCGTGCGGTTGCCATGGCCACAATCCGGCCAGTAAAGGGGCAGCTCCATGCTGCCCATCTGTACAGCTCCTTAAGTCTACGAAAGCTTGTGCTGCCGCCTGCCAACTTCTTTCTTTCAGTTAGTGTCAAAGGTGCTACAAGATCTCTCTACATATTTATTCTACAGACTCGCTATGTCTTTTAATGGTCACCTCAATTCAGACTCCTGCAATACATCCTATGCAGAGCTTGAGAAAAATTAAGCTCTGTAAGTTATTCAAAATGTAGCTTTTCAAAGCTTGTCAGAGCTTTAGAGGTCCTTCGTGAGTTCCCTGCCCCAAAAGCACTTGAGAACTTCTGTTTATTTATGATGTATGAGGAGATCGTTTCTTGGCTCCCTACTCTCAGCTTCTCTTAGCCCCCTAGTTTTATGGCTGTGGCAGCTAGTCAGAAACTCCATGGCTAACATTACAAGAAAAAATACATTTCTAAGTGCTAAGTTCTAGAAACAGCAGGGGAGGCTCACTTCTGTCTTACCCTAGTTGTCTGTGCCCAGAAGCATCTGGATGACTGCTGATGCAAACCAAACTCAGAACAAGATGACACTCCTTCTGATTGATTACAGCAACATTCTTAATGTCTGTGTTCTTTTTCCATCCCAAGAATCTTGAACGAAGGCCACATCAGCTTACCTGGGGAAACGTTGTTTTTCTTTTGCTTCAGTTCACAAATTTTCTCAGATCTCTGTGACTTTAGGCATGGGTGGTCTCCTGAGATTTCAATTGCTATACTGTATAGTAGTTGACTCCTTTGCTTACCTGTTTCATAATCTTCCCCAGAGAAGTCACAAGTTCTGTTCCTGACCAAGAAAAAGAAAAAGAAAAATACAGCCTTGTTCTTTCCTTCCTTGGAATCCAAAAAAGGAATTGTTCTTTTTTGTTTGGAATAGGTACAACAAACAGGTGCGTGCTGGGTTTTGTGGCATACAATGGACAAGGAATTCATTATGGAAAGTTCACTTTACTCTCCCTCCGGCTCTGTAATGGGGGCTGGATTTCTCATTCCTTGTTAACCTACTCTTGGATTGGCTCACTTTCTTGGTCACCGTGAAGCAAGGAAACTAGCCAAGCTTCAGCACAAGTGTATTTGTTTTGGAATCTGCCCCAGGAACATTGTACACACTAGGGGGTTCCTATGAATCTGGTGTTCTATTCAGAGTGGAGTTGGCTCAAGGTTAGGAGATGGCCCATATCCCAGAATTCAGAGCCTCCACAATGATTGCCTGAAGGCAAGTCAACCTTAGATTTATTGGATGTCAGTACAGTATGTAGACTTGGGCTGTCACCTTTCCCCAACTCCCTTGGCTTGTGGGGCCAAATTGCAGTGATTCCAGGACAGGGCCAGTCTCCCCTTTTCAAAGCATGCATCTTTTCATTAATATTTTGTTAAGACACCAAAAGGAAAAAGCATATGAAATGTTTGTTTCTGAGACGCAGCATCAGATGAGCTTTCCAGCTGGCTTTAAAAAATAATTTTGCTTATTCTCACACATAACCTTGAAGCGGGGTGGGGAATTCCCTCCCCCAGTTGCTTTTCTTTGTAAAGATGATTAAATTTTCATTTTCAAAGCTCTCTTCGTCCCTGGTCGCTTAGTCCTTGGCATGTTATTGTACAGCGTTTGATTCCTATTTCTTTCTTCAAGATCACAGATGCAGATGGATTCATGGGGACAGGGAAAAAACAGGGCTCTATAAACTGACTGTATTCCATGGTCAGTGGAAGCTGTTTTGGTATCTGAGGCTGAGCAGCAAACTGCACCCATTCCTTCACCCAAGTCATGGTACATCGTTTCCAATGCCTGCCAATTATTTTGATATACGAGAGAAAATTCTACAAACACTTCTCCTCTGGCAGGAAAAGTACAACAATAAATAACTGAATGGCCAACCATTTCTTGCCCCTTTATTACACTCCAAATCTGCATTAGGCCGACTCATTTCTGCATAATGGTTGGGGTGCTCCTGTTTCTATTCTGACTTTTGACTGTTTTGCTCTTACATGTGTAAGGGTCCTCAGATTGGAGGCCATATATCTTGTCAAGGTTGAGAGTAGAGGCCCTTTCACACTACGCAATTATAGCACACTGATTCCACTTTAACCACCCTGGACTCTTGGGATTTGCAGTTTAGGAAGAAGGGCTTTTTAGTTGCCACATCACACCCTTGTTTAACTTGTGCTCTTAGATCCCTTTCACATGTAATATCATCAAGTCCGGTGTCCCCCATCCTATATCTGTACATTTCATTTTTTTTTCTGGCTAATCTGTTACTGGAAAGTCTTATCCACATCCTCAGACTGGCTTGGGGGGTCTATAGTAGACCTCCACAATGACATCTCTGTTGTTTCTCTCCCCCTTAAGTTCCCCCCAGATGCTCTCAACCTGGCTTCCAGGATTTAAGTCAAGGATCTCTTCATTACAAGCCCACATTTCTCTCTCTGTATAACTGTATGGCTGTAGAAGGAATTCTGGGTTGTAAAATGTAACTTGACCTTTGACATCTCTTGTTCTTTTAAAACTAAAACTAATGCTAAGTGCTGATTCTGAGTCCTGGGATTTGGACTGGAAAGGCTTTAACAAAATCCCCTGAGCTGTATTTCTAATATGTGCAACAGTAGGATACAGAATTTCAAGGCACGTGCTCAAAGGAATGAAAACTTGAAAGAATCATACCAGGTCTTTTTTTCTTCTTCTAAAGTGTCTAGTCTCAGGGCTTTGTTGTATTTTTTATTATATCTTATATTTTTCATAAGCTGTTCGTAGCTTTTTGGGACCTTTGGGGCCAACAAGCAGTATACAAATAAACTACCAATAAGAACAAAAACATTTTATCAACTGCACAGTACAGATGCCACTGCCATATTTAACTGCTTCAAACAAGTGAAGGCATCCACAGGGAAAAGTGGATGATGTATAATGACATTTCTTATCCATGTTAGTGTCTTGCACAAAATATGTTTTGACTACTGTAGGCCTTTGTTGAGGAATAAACATGTGTTGAGGCACATACATTCATTATTAGGTAATTCCTTGTAAATCCCCTTTGCATTTTGCAACTGTGGATATATGTTACTGTCTGTCACTGCAAATCTCCACGAGGTTTAGACCTCACAAAGAGGTAATGGAGCTTTTAAAGACCAATATTCCATCTCATCTTTGGCTTTACTTGCCTTTTGTGAGAATTCCCCTTCCCCCATACTGAGCTTTTGCTGTTCAGTTTTTTCTAACCGCTAGGTTACCCTGTATAATGAATTTCAGCTGAGTGTTATCAATATACCTTGACTATTTTGGAAGAGGATTAGAGATGCTTTATTATTAACACAATGAGAAGCGTTTGCAAACACTTTTCAGATTTTTTCTCGTATTCTGGGTGTTTTTGACTATGCCTGTATGCCATTTTATTTCTCAACAAATCTTCCAGGGACATACTGTTATGATGTTATGACCCTTCATCCATCATAATACACTTGCTATGCCATCTTTCAGACTACGCCAGTTTGATAATTCAGGCCTTCTCCCTATATCTAGAATTATCAAGCAGTACAAACAGACGACAGCTATAGTTCTATATAATGGGGCTCCAAAAGTCTTCTTCACTGCCTAGAACCAAAGCTTGGAGAAGTTACTTTTTGGAGCACAATTTTCAGAAGCCCACAGATAGCTGGAAATATAGTTCAAAATTATAGTCCCCAAACTAACTTTTCCAAGATCTGTCTAGAAAGATAGCCTTCTGGAAGATAATTCTCTTGGGTTGCTGCCAGACTGCAGAATTAATGCAGTTTGACACCACTTTAACTTCCATTGCTATATCCTATATCCTACAGAACCTTGGGATTTGTAGTTAGTTGTAGCATCAGAGCTCTCTTGACAAAGAAGGCTAAATATCTCACAAAATTACAAATCTCAAACCCCCAAAGCATTGAGCCATTGCAGTTAAAGTAATATCAAACAGCATTAATTCTGCACTGTAGATGCAGGACAACCACCTTCAGGACCTTTAAAGAGATATATAAAAGCTCTATAAAACCAGAATATCCACATTATTTGTTTTTTATCTGATCCAATTATTAAAGCACAAATGGTCCATCCTTTAACAAAATGTAAGCAACTGGTATTAAAAACTGATACAAAGCAAAAACTTATTTTTAAATAGAATCTATAAAATTTTAACAATGATCTCAACAGATAGTACAGAATGAACTGAACAAGTATGGGGAAAAGACTAAGAATCTAGAAAATGTCTCCCTTAAAACCATCCAAAATAAGTGAGAATGCATTAAAAATGTTTTTGCATTTAATTCCCCCAGAAGTGTTATGTATCCCAAATTCACCAACTTGTTGGAGGATTTGTGAGAGTGCTAATATGTTTAGACACCTGTGGTAGAAGGGCAGATTGGTTCAATGGACATCAAATAAACAGGACATAAGCATTTTGCATTATAAACAATTTATGACAGCCTGCATAATAAATGTTAAAACTTATTTTCATAGTGGCCTTACTCAAGATAGCAGCTAACTGGATGTTGAAGAAAGGGTTCTAGACAAAACAGTGGATGGCAATGTTGTGGGGAATCAATTTAACTGAAAACTCACTAAACAGGCAACAGACTCAGCAGTGACAAGTCAAAGCTAACTCCTTTCCTGAGATATGGAACAAATTTACTATTTACACCATTGGTTCCCAAATGTCCAGATGTTTTAGATTTCAGCTCCCAGAATTCCTGACTGTTAACCAAGCTGGTTGGGACTTCTGGGAGCTAATGTCCAAAACCCTTGGAGCACCAGAGTGTGGGAATCACTGACTTACACTAAAAGAAATAGATTTGATGTACTCCTTCCACTGATGTGCATAAGACTATGGGGAGATGTATTATGATAAATATTAGTAAAAATACAAAACATTAATCATAATAATACTATAAGCACATTGAAATTCCTTCACTGTTCACTGACTGAGATGTACCTAATGAGCCTTATAGTTATTGAAAATTAATAATTATTCATGTAACCTGATTGAAGGGCTGTTCTTAGCTCCCATCCAAATTAGGATGAGTTTTCATTCAAATTAATTCATTAGTATGAACTACCTCTCTAAGAGAATCGTATAATTAATAATTTTAAAAACCAGAAATATTCACAGATGAAGCAAAAGAAAGCATAACAGATATATTCATGTACACCAATTACATAATACAGTACTTAAAAGTGAAGAGCAGAAAAACCTGTGCCTGTAAAATGTGAAATAAAGAAAATCCACAAGTTTGTAGGGTTCCAGAGCGTGCAGCATCTGCATGCTCCAGAACCCTAGCCCATATGGATGGCGCCATCTGTATGCTGCTCTATCCATAAAGGGCACACATGCATGACGCAAGTGTGGTGCCATGTCCTTACCTCTGGGTGCCACACCTCCATCATAAATGCGTCACAGTGTGCCAATGGCGCACTGATGATGGCGTCTGCATGTGCCAAGAACAACTCGTTTTTTCTGGGTTCTTTTTTGTCTGGAGGGACGCCGCATAGTTTGGCTGATGTGGCGTCCCTCCAGAGGAAAACTGGGCACCTCCAACCCATCTTTTCGGGGAGGTATGTACCACACCTGAACTTCAAGAGCTCAACCACTGAGATGGTTATATTCCACAAGGTTTAGTATACAGTAATCCACTATAGTTATGATTCACAGAAGAACACTGTAATCCAAACAACATAACGATTTCTCACAAAAACATGCCACTAGGCTGTTTCTGGTCTCCTTCTCTCTCCTCAGTGTCTTTCCACAGCTTCATCCCTACCACCAGTTTTATGTGACATCCCCAAAGTCCCAAAATCTTATTTCCCTGACAGGCTTGGGCAGCTGGACAGGTTTAGCTTGGAGAAGAGAAAACCGAGAGGGGACATGATTGTCATCTTTAAAAATGTTGAGTATTTACTAGAGATTGGGGCCAATTTTACAACCTGGTGAGGACCCTCTGGCTGGGCACATGGGCCAGATAAAATAAATAAATAAAATAAAACAAAAATCCCAAAGCGTCACTATGTCCCCTTCTGGTTTTCAAAAATGGATTTTGGACAAGGCACGGGAATATAACTTTTCTGGCCTTTAACTACCAGAATTCTCCAGACAGCATGGTCATCTGGGAGTTGTAATCCCTACTTTTCCAAGCTCTGGTTTGGAAGACATATCCGTTTTTATAACGGAGGAGAACTGAGCATGAGAATGACATTTCTTACCAGAGTAAGCCTGCAGTAGATTAATTCTTAAGCACCAAACATACACAGACTTTTGCTTATCACAATTTTTACTCGCATTTTACTCTTTCAAGCTAGCGGCTCTTGTGTATATATCCCCACATTAATTCTATGGCTTAAAACCACACCCCAAACCATCACAGACTAGAGACAGATTTGGATCCTTCTTGCTACAATAGAAGATCTATTGCAAAAGAAATTGTGTCTGCATGATGTCTTTATCCTGGAGGGCTTGTAAAAGTTTCCTTCTGCTGGTACAGCTAGCAATCTTAGCTGTTCACCACATAACACTTCGTTCAAAAATCTGTAAATAATTGTGTTTTTCAACACAGTCTCCAAGAGGCTTGTTATTTTATCCCTTTGCAATTTAGGAAAGGTTTATACAATTCAAATCCCATGTGGGCTGTTCTTTCCCTCCTATGTATTCCATCTGAATCTTTTAGATTGTTTGCATAAAACCACAGGGTTTGCATAATACCGCAGATGAATTTTTATCTATGGTTTGCATAAAGCCACAGATGAAAATGTTTCCTGCCAGAGTTGGCACAATCTTCCGTTTCCTCTGGAGGTCCTATCTGTTGGTTAATCTCTTCTGGCTTCCCTTATGGAGACTTGCTTACGTATAATATCTTCAGACTGGCCCACTGGGAAATTTGTTCTGTCTTTCTTTGGATTGTGAGTGATTGCAAGAGCAGCTGGCTTGAATGCTGCACTCTTTAGCCTTGAAAGGGCTTATGATAAACATGATCTTCCTCCTCCTCTTCCTCATCTCTAGACATATCTCTGAACAAAATATAAATCCAGGCACTTAGGCATTAAAAAAATCTGCATTATTCCACACCTGATCCCTGCCTCCAACCTTGTGACTAATTTTTATGTTAAATCAATAAATGGAGGAACATTTTTCATGCCATGAACACATGATCTGGTCTTCTCAGACATGAATGGATCACTCCAAATTTCCCACTCTGGGAATTGTCCAGCTTCCCCCTTAAAATACATTCCTTTGTGAAACAGGGGTAGCCAGTGGGTACATTGCTGTGGAGTTGGCTGTAGTTTTATAGCTAATCTAGGATTCATACCAATGTGGCAGGGACAACTGCATTGATCATCTACTAACCCCTCTTTTCCAGCAGTTTTTAAAATGTCCCAGTTTCTTTCTCTTCCTTCCAATTTCCCCCTTTGTCCTCAGCTTACTTCAGTCACTGCCAACGGACTTCAAAGTGTAAAATGAGTTTGCATTCACAGCAATGGAGAGAGAAGGAGGTGGAATCTTGCCCTTCCCAAAAGGCTCAGGCAAAAGCAATCTGCTGCAGCTTTACTTAGGTTGTGTACTCCTCCTCATTAATAATTTTTGTTATCTTAACCATATTCTGATGTTGCTTGTCAACAGGGATCCCAACTTCCATCTGTAAAATGACAGAGGCTATGGGAGTCTATGAAGTTGGAAGATCTTGCTAGGGGACCTGAGGGAACCTGGAGGAACAGGAAGATCTTCTATGCCAGTCAAGGGGGGCCAATGTGGAGCCAGCAAGGCTGAAGAAAATAAAAAGCTACTCACCTGTTTGTTTGTCCCAGCAATGCTACTGTAACAGCTGGGAAGAGATGTGGGTGTAGCTACCTGAGAGGAACTACTCAGAAGAATGAGTCAAAAGGGTGAGAGAAACAAGTAGGGGAGGAAGAAGAAGGCAGCTTAGTTTTTCAAGCAGAGTTTTCACACTGAAAACTGGAGCTGGCTCCTGTACCTTTATATAGCAGAAAGAATTTCAGCAGATGTTGCTTGCCGTGCAACCGTATAGCCAGTAATACCTTCTGGAATTCTTGCTTCTACACAAACATTGAAGGTACAAGAGCCATCCCCAGTTTTAAGTCTGGCAACCCTATTTACAAGCAGACTGGTCAACTGAGTGAACTTTCCCATGCCCAGCAACCTTTCCTGGGACCATGGTGCCAGAAGCAGCTGCAGGCAGCCTGGTGGATGGTTGAGCAAATGCAGGAGCCCTGGGAATTTTCCTTGTGTCAGGTGAATCCATAGGTAGCAGGCTTGTTCAATCCCTAAGGGAGCTGGATCTAAGGGATTTGGAATGTTAGATCCTCATGAGAAGGTTTACTGCAGGGGAGCTTTGCCTTAGAAGAGAGGATAGCAACTTACAGAAAGCTGTGACATAATGGTGCCTTTGGAGAGGCCCTACTTTGTCAGCTCCCAGTGATAATCCCACTGTGAACATTGCCCTGCTAACTACCATCTCTGAAGATCACACCCCAGCTCTCTAGACTCCTCCTTGGTCATAGGTGGGAATCATGAAAACCTCCGGATGTTACTGAATGGCAAGTCCCAGGAGACCTAGCCAGCATAGCTAGTGGAGACAAATACTGGAGGCTGCACTCCAATAACATCTGGAGCCACATGACTTCCACTTCTTTTTTAGGATATTACTGTCACCAAAATCCCTGCTGGATTCACTACTGTACAAGTATATGGATGCTCTTTCAGCTCCTGGGCTCTAACATGGCTATAACACTGGTATTAGTAGCCAGGCATTAGCTGTGGGCATGTGAAACAATAAATGTAAATTTATTAAATACGACTTAAGCTATTGCATGCATGTTATTTCACTCTTTACTCTCCAGCATATAAACACAGTTCAAGTTTTTTTTAAAAAATATTAATTCACTATTAATAAACCGAATCTCATCTCTAAAAATATTCTTCCCTCACATTTTCTCTCTTTCTCTCTCTCATTCTATGCCTTTCTCTTCAGAATGCAGGTCACCCCGCTACTCTCTTTCTCTCTCTGTCTTTTCAGAATGCAGTTCCTCCCCCTCCCATTGCCTTTACTGAAACTATAAACATGTCAGCCTGTAATATATAATTTATGTAACATCACAATCTGGCACTAGATGTCACAGTTTGCTCTTTTGAAAGAGTTAATCCTGGTGTCTCACCAACTGAATTTACTCTTTTCCAGAGAATCAGTTCCTATCCAGAGAATATGCATTTATAAGAACAGACCCTGCACTAATGTACTCCATAAGTAAGAAACCCATTGCTCTTTGTATCATAGGCTTAGAGCACTAGCTATACTGTTTGTGTAATAAGATGCAGCCCTATCTATATGGTTAGGGAAAGACACTGAATGATAAGCTTTAGAGGACCAGTGTTTTGCACATGAAGAATTCATATGGAGTGAGGGGAATCAATCTATCTTTTACACAGTTATTCCCCAGAAACCCTCCTCCACAAATCTTCCACAAAGTCCAATAGTTCTCAATAAAAGTATAATAGCTGATATTAATACTTGTGCTACATTATTTATAGAAATCCTTTTATTGTCTGTTAACACCTATCATTTCTCCTGGTAAGTGACAAGGAAAGCTGACTTAAAGGAAATGCAGTATGTGATCAGCAAATCTGATTGATCCAATCTTCGGTTTTGGCTCAGGGACTTGGCAGGCTTTGGGATCAGATTAATGAGATTCGCTGATTCTGCCTTCCACTCACAGGCAGTAAGTCTTCAAAAAGCTAAGATAGGCCCTAATTCCCCCCCCCCCCGCAAGAAAGAGTAGGTTGTTTCAACAGCAGGATCGGTCTTGTCCATCCCTATAAAATTCTGGGAAAGTGTTGTCATTTACAGCTGAGAACTGGATGTCCCCAGATTTAGATGTGTTTGTTAATATTTTCACCATATGAAATTATGCATTCTGTAAAATTATACATTCTATTCTATTCCCAGTGTTGTTTAATATTGGCATTAAACCAGAGAGATTGTACGGGGGCATGGTGTGTGTGTATGTGCGCACATGCTATCAATATGCAGAAATATATTTTCTCCATGTCTCCAAAAACAGCCTCAGCTAAGGGTAGTGTCTCTCCTCTGAATATCTGCCTGGAGCTAATGTGTTGGATGAAGAAAAATAAACCGAAGCTGAATTTAGACAAGTGCTTAGTATCAATGGTCCTAACCTAAGTTTGGAGGTGTGTCAACCAGTTCTGGATGGGGTTATGCTCCCCCTGAAAGACTGTGTTTGCAGCCTGTGGGTATGTATTGGTTTTATATGTTCTTTCAGCTGATGTCATGTGTTGGATTTTAACTGCCTCAGTTCATAGAGAGCAGTGAGTAAAAAAATACTGTAATAATGGGCCTGAACAGACAGGCCAAAATAAAGCTGTTTCAGGCTGGAAGCTGCCTCTTAGGACTGGAGCATGGCTTTGGTGCAACTTCCGGCCTCTTAGGATGCATGCATCATTTAAACAGCATACAGTGGTACCCCGGGATACGAAAGCACCGCGTTACGAAATTTCCGGGATACGAAAAAATTCCATAGGAAAAAACTGTTCCGGGTTACGTTTTTTTTTTCGGCTTACGAAAAATTTTTTTGGTGCTTTTCGGCGCTTTTTCGCACGAAATCGCGGCTTCCAGCGCTAGCGCCTATGGCTTTTTCGGGTTGCGAAAGATTTCGGGTTACGAAGGGCGCCGCGGAACGAATTAATTTCGTAACCCGGGGTACCACTGTACTTCCAATGTGACCCAAAGCAGCTTTATTTTGGCCTGGTTCAGGCTGAATAACAACAATGCTGAAGCGTAATATAAATCTTTACATGATTGCAGAAGCCAAAATTTAGAGAATCTGCAGAAGTCCCAGCATCTTCCTCATTGAGTCTGCTGGCTGAGGTTGCTGGGAGTTGCAGTCTAACAATATCTGGGGGGTTTTTGTGGGGTTTTCAGGCTATGTGGCCATGTTCTAGAAGAGTTTCATCCTGACGTTTCGGCAGCATCTATGGCTGGTATCTTCATTTACTAGTGGAAAGTAGTATTTGGATGTAGCCCAGTGTGTTTTACATTTCTGCAAGTCTTTTTCACAGCATATATCCATCTGTTATATCTTTAAAAACAAGTAAAATTACTAGTCCCCCCAATATAAAAAATTATCATAAAATCAATATTGACAGAGTCCTGCTGTGGCACATTAAAGATTTAACAAATTTATTATAGCACTAGGTTTAAGCTTTAAAGCTCTTTGTTGTTTTTGTTTGAAAGAATTAATACGATTTCCCTGTGGAAATGCTTTGCAAAGCTGTATTTTAAATTGACAACATTTTGTAATTATCTTTCTCTCTCCCCCCCTTGTATTGTTTTCCTTTTCCCCCCACTTGTCTTTTATTTAAATGTATATTGACTTTCTCGCTTTCTTGCAATCTATTCATTATCTATTTCTGTGACTTTTGGCTTTGTGCTGCTCTGCCTTCTTCATCAGAACAACCAAAGTGCATCTTTCCTTCTCCAGTTGTGCCTTTCCTCCCCTTTTGTTCAAAGCCATACTGCCAGGTTTCTTCCTCTAAAAACCCACCTTTTCAGACTGACATTTCCAAAACAGACCTCTCCCTTCTCCTCTTTCTCTCTTTTCTTCTTCCCTTCAGTGCCTAGTTTGTTAAGCCTCAAAACCATTTTATATGTACAATGTGTAGGTACTATGTGGGCTGTAATTAAAACACAGTATTGAGGAATCTGAGTTTATGAACACCTAAGTGGTATCTAATATATAGGATGGAAAGCTTATCAGCTACAGTATGGAATTGTGACCCTCCCTTGTATTTCTTTTTGTCACACATTTTCAGGAATGTTACAGTGGCATATGGTTTGACCATTGGACTATGAATCTGCAGAACAAGGTTCGAAACTTGCTCTGCCATGAAACCCACTGGATGACCCTGGGCAACTCTAGATTCGTGCCTGTGCTATTATTACCCATAAACAAGTATTATGTGATAAAAATTTAAGATTTTTAGACTTGAATTTTTAGATCTGGAGTACTTAATTTTTTTTTACTGAAGTGATTTTAATTATTCTTGTGTTAATTTCTTGGAATTAACCTTATTTTTCCCCCAGTCACACACACACACACACATGCATGTTTATTTTATGAGTTCTATGCATGTGCTTTATGCATTTTATGAATTTTAGAATAACTATATATTTATATATAGATATATATTCATAATTGTACTTTATATTTTGGTTTATGACCATAAATAAATAAATGAGATGAATGAAATTACCCTGGGCAAGTTACACAGCAATGGCAGACCACCTCTGAAGAAACTTGCCAAGAAAACCCCATGATACGGACACCTTAGGGTTGCCATAAGTCACAAACAACTTGGAGGCACACAACAACAACAACAACAACAACAACAACAATGGGTCAGGGATGGGTGGCGGACAGGTGGCAAAGCCTCATCCCAAAATGGAGGACAAAAGTGCCTCTGCTTCATCCATGAACCTCCTAGGTATCTGTCCCTCCAAGCAGTGATGTGAAATGATGTGGAGCTGAGCTGGTGACTTTTTCTGCCTTTTTGAGGGAAGTTGAAGTAAAAAAAAATTGTTTTTGCAAGAAATAAAATGGGAGACAGAAGCTAGCAGCAGTGCTGGGAAAAAAGTACTTTAATGCCAGAGGAATCAGAAAGGGGGAGTCAAAAGTAAAATTTGGAGGAGAAATGCAAAGGAGAATAATTCCCCAATGCATTGGCGAAATGACTGCCTCCCAGGAACTGAGGAAACAAGGATTTGTTTCTCCATGCCCTGAAGGCATGCAGTTTGTTCGCTCAAGGGCAGGGGCAAAGTTTCTGGAATGTTCCTCACTGTGTGTGTGTGTGTGTGTGTGTGTGTGTGTGTGTTGTATGCCTTCAAGTCTTTTAAGCCAATCCTAAGGCAACCCTATCATGGGGTCTTCTTGGCAAGATTTATTCAGAAGAGGTTTGCCATTGCCTTCCCCTGAGGCTGAGAGAGTGTGACTTGCCCAAGTCGATCCGAAGGAAGAGGCAGGAAACAGAAATAAAATATTATTATTATTATTATTATTATTATTATTATTATTATTATTATCTGGTCAGTTTCATGGCTGAGCTGGGAACTGAAGCCTGGTTTCCAGAGTCATTGTCCAACACTGAAACCACAATGCCACGCAGGCTTTCCTCACTGCAACTGCACAATCCCTCATATATCTCAACCTGAAAGGACATCAGTTGCAGGTATTCTATGACTAGTCAAAGATTTGAATTGGAGTCTCCCTGTTCCAAGTCTAGCACCTTAAACATTCTTCTGTACTAGATACAAAGCTTGGAACACAGGGGGGAAATACAGCATTAATAAGTCTTATTTACATAATTAGAATGCAAATCTGGTGAATTGGAATAAATAGAATATTTTGCATGGTGTCCATATTAGATGGCTGGATTGGGGGGGGGGGGGAGGAGTATGGGAACCCTAGGTAATCTGCATAGCCCTGACACATTCAAAACATGAGTCATCTCTTGTACTTTTAATGTTTGCATAGATGAGGGAATTTCAGCAGATGTTGCTTGTTACCTGATTGCATGACAACACCTGCTGAAATTCCCTCTTCTACACAACAACCATTAAAAGTATTGGAGCCCTTTAAAGTTCTCACTCTGGCAACTCAATCTGCCTGTGTTCCTAGAGAATGATGATAAACAGTATTGATCCTACTGAAAGGCAGAGTGATGTGGCTGCCTAAGGCAACAAAGTTTGAATGTCATGAAAGGGCAATAAATGGTTCAGCCTTTAACTTATTCTTACAGTATTTTTTTTTACTGCTGGTAAGGAAGAGAGATGCTTGTGGAATTTCCTATCACATGTGCCGAAATAACTTGCTATAAGAACCGCATGGAGACAAACCTCTAATATTAGAAATTGAAGTGGGAGCTGCACTCAGATAGAAATAAATCCCCAGGAACAGAAGGCATACCAATAGAGCTGCTTCAATCTACAGAGACAGAATCGACTCTAGCTCGAACTAAAATCTGTCAACAAATGTGGAAAACAAAACAACAGATTGGAAATGCTCAATACACATCCCAGCCCCCAAGAAAGGGGGAAACAGGGATTGCTGTAACTACAGAATGATTGCATTCATCTCCCATGAAAGCAAAGTGATGTTCAAAATTCTGCAAAGAACATTGGATAATGGCACGCATCAAAGGATTTCAAAAGGAAATCAGCCTTTGCTTTATATGATAGCAAAGTCTTTGATTGTATAGATCATGAAAAACTATGGATTGATCTTTAAGAAACTGATGTGCCACAACATTTGATTGTCCTGATGCATAACCTGTACTCAGGAAAAGAAGTTACATTTAGGACAGAATATGGAGAAAAAGAATGGTTTTCCATTAGCAAAGGGATCAGGCAAGGCTGCATTTTATTATCTTATTAACTTGTATGCTGAACATATAATACGTAAAACAGGATTAGACTTGGAGGAAGGAGGCTTGAAAATTGGAGGAAGGAACATCAACAATATAAGATATGCAGATGACACCATACTACTAGCAGAAACTACCAAAGAACTGGAATGATTACTGAAGACTATAATTCTCATGATATGGCTAAAAGTACAACAGTCTCAGTTTAGTTGTATAATAATAATAATAATAATAATATTTTTTATTTATCTCCTGCCTCTCCGTACAATGGAAATAAAATACAGCAATATAAAAATAACCCATTGTCCCTCCCACCAACACAACAATTAAAATTCCCTTATAACCATAAAATGACATCCCGTTATTGGGATGGTATGATTCACTAGAAAAGACAATAATGTTGGGTGAGGTAGAAGGCATAGGAAAAGAAGGACTGCAATCCAAATGGACTCCATCAAGAAAGCCCTGAGTTTGCCATACCTGAGCAGGATGACCTGGAAATATCTTATTCATGGGATCGCCATAAGTCAAAGTTGACTTGATGGCAATTAACAATAACAAAGTAGAATGTACTTAAGTGAGGTGATGGTTCCAGCAACTAACAGCTTTGCCTCGGGTACCAAAACGGTCTTGCGCTAGTCCTGATGATAAACCATCTCCCTTCTCTGGTTCTTCTCCAAGGTGAAGCAACATTTCATGGAACTATCTTGCCTCCTCCCATATGTCTGTTGGATTGTCTGGCTTGAAATAATGATGGAGAGAAAAAGCTTCACAGAATCCCACACTGTATCTCCAAAATCCGTTCTCTGCATATCCAATCTCCTGACCCGCAAAAAGACTTGTTGCCTATTGGAGGGCTATTCTAAAGAATAACACTTAAAAATCTGATAAAATCTTGTTCTTTAGTGGCAACAGAGTTTGTCAGAAATAAGAGATTCTGTACAATTAAAAAAAATCAGTCTAAAGATCAGCGTAAGATCAATTTTTATGTTCCAACAGACATTTGAAAATGGCAAGAGCTTGGGAAGTGATTACCTGTATTTTAAAGTAGCAAATTATAATCATAGTTCCAAAGCCCACAAACATAGTCATCACTGCAATTCCAAAATTAACTTTACTTTCTCATTATTCCAAACTACCTAAGAGATTTACTTTTAAAAATATATCTGAATTCTACATGCAGTTGGCAAAGTGTATAAAATACACATAAGTAGTGAAAGTATTTTCTTGTTAAGTATAAAAGTAACTGAATAGCTACCATTATACTGCAAAAGGAGTGAAGGTCATCCTTATGTTGCAACTATAATGTAAATTACTTCTTCCTTAATTGTTGCCAAAAAGGGAAATGCTTACATGTAGCTTATTTTTCCTGACTACTTACTTCCAAGCAAAAGAAAAAACTCCCGCAGAGCCAAAATTTGAAATATTCTATCTTGACAGCCCAAATAAGAAAATAAGAAAGAGAAACCTCCTGCTGTTGTGAATGGAGATAAATGTCTTCTTTACACTTTTCATTGACCTACAATTTTATAGATTTGATTTATTTATTTAATCACATTTTAACCACCAACCCCCCTTTCCATTTAGGAAAACTGGTATTCTGGATAGCTAATAAACATAATTACAAAACACAAAGTAGAGAATAAAAAATCAATTCCATTAATAGAACCATTAAAGTCATTGCAATAATTATTAATTTATACTTCACCTTTGTGGGATCCAAGGTGGCATACAACCTTTATTAATTTTATTTTTCTTTTATTTAAAATTTTAAAGATTTTTAAAAACCCTGAGACCTCTTCTTCCTCTTCCCACTGAACCTCACCTCACTCACATCATCTCTTCCACTGAGCTCCAACATTTTAAAGGGACACAAGTGAATGCAACAAGTTTCTGCCCAAAGGCAGATGTTTGGGGAGCAGTGGTGTCACCCCCATTTAGGGTGTCTCCTGGTGCCGTCCGTACTCCTTCAGCCCCCCAGTAATGCTCCTGCTATCTCCCATGTAGTTCACCATCTGTATAAAGCACTTGGAAGAGATCATTTGAAGCTCTGTAGTGAGCCTAGCTTGGACGTAGTGAAATAATGAATAAACATCAAAAAAGCTTACAAGGACAATTTGGAGAGATGAATCTTCACATTCTCCCTGAGAGCAAAGACAGTGGGAAATTAGTGCAATTTAGTGAGGAGCACATTTCATATTCTGGGTACAAGACACAGGAGAAAAATGTCTCTTATGCATGCTTCAAGCAGGCCTAGTAGGTGATGGAGTAGTGGAGTCTCCTTCCTTAGAGGTCTTTAAACATAGGCTGGATGGCCATCTGTCGGGGGTGCTTTTATTGAGATTTCCTGCATGGCAGAGGGTTGGACTGGATGGCCCTAGCGGTCTCTTCCAACTCTATGATTCTATGATTCTATGATATTGTCAAGAGGGTTTGTCCTGAAGATCTTAACATCTAGAAAGGTTCATAGTGAGATACTCAGCATTCTTCAGATAGCCAGGGCCCAAGGCATTTGGGACTTTAGTTGTGAAAACCAGCACCTTGAATTGGGCCCAGAAATCTATTGACAACTGGTGCAGGTCTTTAGTATTGGAACAGCAGATAAGATCTAGCTTAAGCTCCTAGACACTCTTCAAGGGCATCCCCAAGCAGAGTACATTGCAGTAGTTATAGCACGGATTATTGCCAAGTCAGATCCACTCAGGACTAGCTGGCACACTAAAGGGAGTTGTTCAAAAATACTGCTTGCCATTCCTATCACCTGGGAGCCCAGGGAGAGCCCAGAGCCAAAGAGTATTCCTGAACTAGTATCTGAACTTTTCAGGGGAGTGAAACTCTTTCCAAAACAGGTTGAACCCCAATCCCCCAAAGAAACACTTGGTCTTGTCACCATTTAATTTCCGCTTATTCACTCTCATCTAACTCCTTATCTTGTCTAAGATTATCAGCTGGTTCTTTGGTGTTAGGTGACAAGGAGCAAGAGAGTGCAAATGTGTGATACCTCATTACATAGCTTCAAATGATCTCTGCCAAGTTCTTGATATATATGTTGAACATCACAGGAGACATAGATCTTTGTGAGCACAGTACTCCAAAGGCTATGATATCAAACAGTAATCTCCCAGCACCACTTTCTCAGTACAGCCTTACAGGAAAAATCAATACAGTGCCCCAGTGTCCATTTATTTTATTATGTTTTATATGTGTTTTCAAAAACTACTTTTAACATGTGTTCAATGCGCAATCTAGTCAGGTGGCTGAGAAGAATATTATGATGTAACAACGTCCATAGAACTAACCAGTTGCCCTTTACCTACTGATGTTGTTGTGTGCCTTCAAGTTGTTTCTGACTTACGGTGACCCTATCATGGCTGGAAGATTAAGCGGTTGCATTAGCCCTCCAGGGGATCTTGGAGGGCTGCACTCCTCACTGTGTCTTGTTGTTGTGTGCCTTCAAGTATTTTCTGCTTCATGGTGCCCATAAAACCAAGGGGGTTTCTTGGTAAAATCTGCCCAGAGGAGGTTTGCTTTGCCTTCCTCTTAGGCTGAGAGTGTATGACATGTCCAAGGTGACACAGCATGGGTGAGCAGAGATTCGAACCCTGGTCTCCAAAATTGTAGTCTAATGCTCATACTACTGCATCACACTGGCTTTTTTTCCTTCTGTACACAAACCAGTTACATTATTCTATTCAGGAAGTTATGGGGCATATAATTGCCTTTTATTCATATCCGATACTCAGCAAAGACACAATACAGCAGCCTGATGAATAGTCATAGCCAAAGCAATCATGTGTTTATTGTTTCAATATTCACCCTATTATGAAGTAAATACCAAAAGGCAATTTGCCTATACAACAGGCTTGGATCTGAAGCTCCTGAGATGCCCAGTGTCTTATCGAGATAAACCCAGGGCAAGCCTTACCGTTAAGCAGTGTGAAATGGTGTCTGCCTAAGATGGCAGGTGTTGAAGATATACTTCCAGCAAGGTTGGAGTAGAGAACTCTGTGTACTGTCTGGCCTGCTCTAAATGTCCCAAAACTAGCCTTTCACCTGCCAGGTGCAGTGGGCTTGCAAGTTTAGTTCAAGTGCCAGTCTAGTTCTGGCAAAGTAGATCCACTTGTCGCATTTTTAGAGAAGACGCTTTCTCAAAGGATTAAAGCCATCTGCTTGTCACAGCACATGATTTTCCTCATCTGCTTCTATGTGGAAGTCCTGACAGTCCCCTTCTTTGGAATAAGCAGTGCAGATCAAGACAAACAGAAACAATAATAAAATTGTGCGTTTTCATGATAGAGTCCAAATTATAATTGAAAATAGATGATTTAGATTGTAAAAGCTCCCCTACAACACCTATTTGTTTTAATATTAATTATATATAGCAGTGATCTTAACATCAAAACAAAACTATTGATTTCTAGTCTCTCAGTTCTAACTAGTAGTTCAGCAGGAGGGAATTTCTGCGTCCTTCCCAGGATGGCTGTCAGTTCCCATTATCCCTGACCAATGGCCATGCAGTCTGGGGCTGATGGCTGTTCAAATCCAAAAAATCTGGAGGTCTGCAGGTCTGCAGTGCTTTAAAAGCACCAAAGAAACACCTGCTCACTCCTGCAAGATGGAGGAATCTTTCCTACTGGGATATGCCAGTGAATACAGGAGTCAGAGACATTTGCCTCCTGTATGTCTATATTTGTTTATCAAAAGAAAAAGAATATTAGAACATGAATACATAACACAACAAAACACAGGAAATACACAGCACGGAGAAAATCATATCAATCAATTTAACTGCTGGGTATTTTATCCCACAAGCACTCTTTGCTCTTGCTCTTAGAGAATCAGGGACTATGGTTCTTTGTTCTTCCTGCCTATTGCCACCAACCCCATCTCCACTTCCAAATAAACCAGAAATAACCTACTCCTCACAATTTCACCTCCCACTAAAGGAAAAAAAATGTGTGTGCTTGTCACATTAATCATTCCTTCTCTGTTCTGTACTTGCCTTCTTGTGGCCAAAGGTCTCCATCTAAGGCTGACACCATTCAATACATCCTGGGCCTTCTTACTGAAAACTGTCCCTGCAGTATTAGAGTAAAAGCATAGGGGCCCTAATGGGAGAAAAAATGATACTATATAGTCGCCCCTCCTTTTTCGCGGGGATCTGTTCCAGACCCCCTTGCAATAATGGTGTTTTGCTTATATCCAAGTTCTATTGGTTTGAATATAGGCACGGGCATCCTGGGGCATGTGTGCGTGCGTGCGTGCGCCATGGGTGTGGGCCCCATTCTTTCCCTCTCTGTTCATTTCTCGTGCATAAGTGAGGGACATGAGTCCCAAGATGGCGAGAATGGAGGGAGGACTGTAGTTATTCTCTAACCCTGTTTGCACTGCAGAAATAATGCAGTTTGGCACTGCTTTAGCTGCCATGGCTATAGAATCCTGGAATTTGTAGTCTTGTGAGATATTTTGCTTTCTCTGTCAGAGAGTTCTGGTGTTGCAACAAGAAATCCCAGGATTCCATAGCATTGAGTCATAGCAGTTAAAGCAGTGTCAAACGGCATTATTTCTACAGTACAGGTGCAGCCTCTGTCCACCCAGCATTCTTATCCTCTTCCTTCAACTCAGTCTTTAATAATCATTTTGTCTCCACATCCTTTTGCAATCTGATAGTGATGTCAGCTTAAGTATCCTCCAACTGTCCCAATTTGACAGGGACAGTCCCAATTAATTTTCTGTCATCTTACTTTTTAATAAAATTCCAAAATGTCCCAGTTTCTCTCTCCCCTCCTCCCCTTGCTGCAAATTGAGTTCAAAGTCCCTGAGTTGTTAGTATTCAATGAACGCACTGGGATGGCAGAGAAAGGATTGGAAAGAGAAAGAATCTTGTCCTCCCCAAGAGGTTCCAGCAAAAGCAAATTACAGCAGCCCCTCCTAGCTTGTGTGTTGTTCCCCATTAATACTTTTTACATCTTGACTACGCTCTGGTGTTGCTTGGCCATATGTGTCCTGGTTTTCATCTTTGAAATGTTGGCGGGTATGGAGGTATTGTGGAAGAAGTGTTTGGGATACTTAGGAAGTATGGACATTTTCCTAGCCAGCTAACAAGTTTTGCTGCACCATTCTGTAGCCATGTGTCTCTGCCATAGTCCCAAAGGTGAGAAAAAGTGAGAAGTAGGGAGAGGTCCTACATTTCATGGGTAACAACACTAGGATGGATGGGTGAGGGAAGGGAAAGAACACCTAAATGGAGGGGGGGGAAAGAATAATGGTATGTGTTGACTAAGGCACTTCATACCTGTGCAAATCTAGGTACATCTGCTAGTGTTGTACAGTCGGGCCTTATACACGGATTTTTTATACACAGATTCAAGCATCCACGGTTTGGAAATGTTCCAAAAAAGTATAAATGTCAAATATCAAACCTTGATTTTCCATTTTTTATAAGGGACACCATTTTGCTATGCCATTATATTTAATGGAACTTGAGCATCCACAGATTTTGTTATCCATGGGGGAATCTTGGAACCAAACCCCAGTTATAACAAGGGTCCACTGTATATAAAAAAAGAAGACAACCATCAGAAGCCATGGAAACCCATCTTGGCAAGTCACACTCTCTCAGCCTCAAAGGAAGATTATGGCAAAAACCCCTTTGAACAAATTTTACCAAGAAAACCCTGTGATAGGATTTCCATAACTCGGAAATCACTTGAAGGCACCCAGCAACAACAAACTTTTAAAAACCTCTCTTAAACAGCCATGGAGCTAAAAATATATAGTACTTCAAAGTAGCTAAAGTGTGTCACCCACATTATTCCAGTAGCCTGTACACTTGCCCTCTAAATTATACTAGTATTATCACTTCTGTATGTTATTGCAAATGAAGTGGCAGAGATTACAAAGGAGCAGCTTGCCTCAAGTTCGTATCTGTGGAAGAATTTGAATTAGGGGATTTCAAGTTTATTGCTCATACTCTTAACCACTCCAACCTCCCAGTGGTCAGACCAATTCTGTGTTCTGTACAGCTGCTAGAATGCAGTCAATCCTATGATAAATGTTAAATGACAGATGCTCTCATGCCAATGTATTCTAGAGTGGGACCACGTAGTAAGATCTCTGTACATATCATGTCCGCCACCTCCAGCTTTCAAGGTCAACCATGATTAAAAAGATTCTTGACATCTTGCTTCAAATATATTTTTATTGCTTGATACAGAGTGCCTAGGGTGCAAATGCTGATGATGACAATGACGTACATCATCTGAAAAGAAATGGGAGAGATGGTGACAGATGTTAGCTGCTGATTCAATTGATTAAGAGGTTTAAAAAATCACTTGGTAGAAGCATCAGGAACTGGATGAATGGTTGTTACTGAGGTGGCTGAAATAACTATCTAGCCAGAGTTATTATTGGATGAAGAGCTCCTGGATGAAGATGAAGAGATCCTAGATGAAGATGAAGAGCTCTGGGATGAAGAGCCAGTTTGTCCTTGCCTAGATGAGCTCCCATGGCAAGTCTGGTCCTGTCTCTGCACAGGTGGATTTTGGGGTCTGGGCTTGTCATCCCAGTGCAAGCCAATGCTGTCAAGGGCAAGGGCAGCACGGCCACTGAAATAACTCAGGGCAGCTCCTCCATAGCGAGGATATGCTTCAAAGGACAGGCCATGATTTGGTCCAAAGCTGAAGACACGGCTTTGGTCTGTGACAAATGTGAGTCTGTTGATCAAAAGGCCATATGTCCCACTGACATAAATGATAGACTCTCCTGGGTTTAGGAAGGCCTGATCCACCCGACCTTGCTGGACTCCCACAGGTTTGCTCCACTGAGTACCATAACGAACCTGGAAACTGGAGAAAGAGAGGGGTGTCTGAGTTAGGACAGGCCATGTACCATCACACGTGAAAGTAAGTGAGAGAGCTAGGAAAGCAGGCACAACCATAGTACTCCTTGACCTTTCTTACTTTCCTCTAATCCTCAGCAGAGATAGGTTTAGCATCTGAATCGGATGTCAACTCGTGCAGTCCCCATGTGTCTAGAACCTGTTAGTAAATTGGTCATTAATTGGGACCAGCTCTATTTATTGTTTACGAGGGGGCCATTTACAAACTTTTCATCCAGTGAACACCCTTTATGCTCTCACTCAGTGTCCTGCCCATTATCCCTCCCTGGTCAGAAGGCTGGATCCACACTTAGTCATATTCAGAGAGTATTTGTTGAAATCAGTGGGATTCAAGTTCATCAGGACTTGAGAGAGGTGGCTGTGGGCAGCTAATGGATAAAAGGAGAGAGCAGAGGACTGTGTTGGCAGCAGCTCTTACTCCTGCTTATGGTTTGTTGTTTACTTGCTTGCCATCCTAGTTGCCCTACTTTGCAGCTATAACACTGATCACTGATGAGACGGCAGGCACAGTCGCACCACTAGGGTTATCGTCACCCAGTGCGGTAACTCAGAATTTCACCTCCCCGTTGCCCTCCTCCAATACCACACCATACAGAATCCTTAGTAATGTTTTTTGTCCTAATTTTACTCATAAATCATAATTCCCATATGACACTGAATGTGATGCCAATAGTTGTGACATAAACAACTAGCAAAATTGAAATTATGCTTTTAAATTACAATATCCTACGAGGAGCTGGAATATATTTACAGTACGTGTACAGAGTTTAATGTGGTTAAAGTGAAAATTTGGTAAGTCGTTATGTTTTTAAAGAAAATGTAAGAATAATAATTTAATGATGCCCCTGAGAACAAATAGAGTGGGTGGTGTGGCAATGAGTCCTGTCTTCTTTGGCAGAGGGGAAAACTGAGGAAGAGGAGGACCTGCCAAGCAGACACCTCTGGGAGGACTGGCCCCACACAGTCTTCCTCCCTTAATCAGTGGATTTGTTGCATTAGAGTCCCCAGATTCTTCTTCTTCTTCTTCTTCTTCTTCTTCTTCTTCTTCTTCTTCTTCTTCTTCATCATCATCATCATCATCATCATCATCATCATCATCTCCTACTTTTTTCCAAAACTGGGATGGCTTACAATTTAAAAGAACAGTACAATAAAAAACACACAACCGTGATGCATTAAAATAGAATTAAATTATTACAATATTAAAATAGATCACTTGTTAAAAGAATAAAAAACAGTTAAAACAAACAAACAAAAACAAACAAGCTTCATTTATATACCACTTCATACTGCCTAAGCAGTGCCTAAGTGGTTTACAACTGTAAGCTAATTTGCCCCCAACAGTCTGGGTACTCATTTTAGCGACCTCAAAAGGATGCAAGCCTGAGTCAAGCTTGAGCCCTTTTGCTGGTCTTGAACTTGCAATCTTATGGTTTTGAGTGAGTGGCTGCAGTACAGGCATTTAACCACTGCGCCACCAGAGCTCCTAAAACAATAAAAGTGTTTAAAACCATACACCTCAAAACAATACAACACCCCAGCCCATTCTTTAAAGACTTTCTGTTTTAAGCGCCTGTCTGAATAAAAAGGTTTTATCCTGCTGATGGAAGGAGAACAAGGAACAAGGCCATTCTGGGTTCCCTGGAAGGGAGTTTCAGAGTCTGGGGGCAGCCACCAAGAAGGCCCTCTCTCTTGAGACTGAGAGAAGGGCCTCACCTGATGACCTCAGAGTCTGGGCTGGCTCATACAAAAAGATACAGTCTGCCAAATAGCCTGGACCTGAGCCATATAATGAATTGTGCCCTGAAACAAACTGGCAGCAAGTGGAGCTGTTTCAACAGGGGCACTGTGTGGTCTCTATAACCTGCCCTAGTTAACAGTCTGGCTGCAGCTCTTTGGACCAGCTGCAGTTTGCAAACATTCTTCAAAGGCAGCCCCAAGTAGAGCACATCACAGTTGTCCAAACTGGATATAACCAAGGTGTGTACCACGATAACTATATCTGTGGCCTTCTTGCTCTGTCTGTATTTCCCTAACTTAAACAGAAATCTGCCATGTTATTGTCCTTTTTGCAGGCAAACTCCTTACTCACATTTTCCTCTTGTTTCAGGTGGTGATGAAATGAGATTTCTCACTTTCTGGTATCTCATGCTTAGCATTTGGAGGACCATGTATTATGAGTAATCTGCCAATTATTCAGTTGCCATGGCAATATATTACCTCTAATTTCCATAATTAAAATGGGAAGGGCTGTTAAAACTCTGGTTCTTAGAAAGATATATTTAATGAGTTGGGTGAGATCCTAGAGGTTATGCATTTCCACAACCGTGCAACAATACTCAGTTAAATTACCTGGCCCTGGATAAAAGAAGATTAAAATAAGTGAAAAATGGCTGATGAGCACAACTGCCCAGTCCACAACCCAGGCTGCACACTCCCTATGGATGGGATGAATATAGGAAACATGGTATAAACCTGAACAGAAAATCAGTTTCAAAGAAAATGACCTGGACCTGTAGCTAAAAATACATGTGCATACACACACACAGAGGACCATAATAATGGACAAAAAAGAAAGAGCTCTTCAAAGGCATCTATACTGCAACCTCCGTGGTATACTGGTCAGTCACTTGAGATTGTAGAATTCAAAGATATAACCCTGTTAGTCTGTAGAATCAGTATGTATGGAGATCTTGTAGCACTTTTGAGACTAATGGAAAGAAAGAAGTTGGCAAGAAGAGCTTTCTAGATGTAAGTCTACTTCCAAATGCATCGTTGAAGTAGACTTAAGTCTACCAACCTCTTTCTTTTGGTTAGTCTCAAAGGTGCTACAAGATCTCTCTCCATATTGAGATTGTAGAATTAAGAAAGGTGCATGAAAGAACATCCAACATTATCAAGAGCTAGAGCAACTTCCCAGTAAGGAAAGGTTACAAAAATTAGGGCTGTTCAACTTATAAGAAAATAGCACATTTCCTAAATTTCAAATTCAAATTTAAATATCAAATATCCTGATATCCTCAATGACCAAGAAGTGTGGGCATCATGAGGAATTATTAGCAATAATCACTTATTAACATTTCTTTTGTACTTTTCCAGATGATCCCACGGGGCCTAAAATGCATGTAGAGGCAGATTTTGAACTAATTGGCTGGGCATATTCTGAGTCTTTTGGAAATGACAATCAGCTGAAATTCTGTGTTGTATTAATCAGGTTGGCCTCTGATTTTCTATCATTCTTTTCTCCATTTTGTACCTTGGACATAAACTGATTTTAGCATAAATGTATGGGGCACTAGAATGAGGGACATGGCAACCAGTTATATTCTGCTGTCTGATCTTTAAACTGACTTTACAAATGGTGTTACCATAGTGGAAAAGAGCAAATGTTATTTTTCATCTTGACCATCAACTGAACAGGTCTGGTATTAATTTTCTTTTTTAAACTGATTATAAAATGCAACACTATCACAGTCCCTCAGTCCTTCATATACTTACCCTGCCATGTAAATTGCATTTGTCCAAACCTTAATGGCAGTTATAGGTCCGTTTCTTTGGTCTGCAGAGTGAGAAAAGGGTATTCCTCCTAACCCACCGAAATTGCCAGAATATGAGTATGTTGGCCCTGGATAAAGAGATTAAAGTAAATGAAAAATGGCTGATATGCATAGCTGTCCAGTCTACAACCCCAGCTGTACACTCCTTATGTATGAATAACTCTTTTGCCCAGCCCACCTCTCAAATTTACCTGCATGGATGGAGATGCTGCAACAGAGTAAAGCAAGGAAAGTGAGCCAATACATTCTGGAATGAGAGTCTGGCAAGGAAAAAAACCACACAGTTAATATTGACACAGACACATTCTGGCTCTTCCGAGATCTCTATAAAACAGGGTGGGCAACTGTGGAAGACTAAAAGTTGGCATTAGCCTTCCAGGAATCTTGGAGGGCCACACTCCCCACTGCATCTTGTTGTTGGGTGTCTTCAAGTAGGTTCCAATTTATAGTGACCCTAAGGCTAGTGGGTCGCATTTTTGTGTGTGCAAGATTTGTCCAAGGTGACAAATCCCTTTGAGGCTGAGACAGTGTAACTTGCCCAAGGTCATCCAGTGGGTTTCCATGGGTCAGTGTGGATTTGAACTCTGGTTTTCAGAGTCGTAGTCCAGCACTGCACCATTCCTATTCTCTGTTCCTGGGAAAAAATAAATTTAATTTAATCCAGTTTTTATTCTCATATGTCCCCAGACACCATCTAGGGGACATGGAGGCATGTTTTGGGGTCCTTCTAGCTCCCTAGCAGGTCTTTTCAGGCAATTTAGATTGTAAGCCTGAGGGCAGGGAACTGTCTGATTAAAAATAATATTGTAAGCCGCCCTGAGAGCCATTAGGGCTGAAGGGCGGGATATAAATACCTAAATAAATAAATAAATAAATTTGTTTCAGGACTATTTTTTCCAAAATTTCATTTTGACCAATGGGGGTCCGGGGTGTGTGTGTCCAAATATGATGGAAATGCCCTCAAGCAAGAGATCGTGTTTACGTACTTGGGAGCAATTTTTTTAATTTTTTTAAAATTAAAATTGAAATAAATATTTTATTTATCAATAAAATTTATTGAATATAAGTTAGTATTAAAGCACTACACAAAAACGGCGATATTCCATATATCCAGAACATAAACCATATAAAACAAAACATACATCCTAGTGCAGTAGCTCATTCTGTCACCCCTAGGCTGCCTGGCACACCCTCCAGCCACCTCTCTCCACCAGCCAGGTTACCCCATAGTGGAGATGGGGTGCTGCTTACACCTTGCATCTCTTTCCAGGTCTGGCTGAGCTGCTGGCCATGTTTATACAGAAGGTGACTCTCTTTCCCACATGGTCAACAGTGCTGCCAAACCAGAAAGGCAGCCATTTCTGGAAGGCCGGAAGACCCAGAAGGCAGCTGCTGGTGGAGTGGAGTGCTGCTCTTGCTTGGCAGTCCCTTCTGGGTCTGGCAGGGTGCTGGCTGGGTGGGAAAGGGAGGCAAGCCTCTTTCCCACTCTGCCAGCAGCTCTGCCAGACCTTGAAGGCAGCCCACCAACAACCACGGCTGTTGGTTGGCAGAAGGGGGTGGCCAGAGGGGTCTTGAAGTCGGATAGGAGCAACCACTTCATTGTGTGTTCACCCCTTCTGAGATGTCACTCAGTGAGGTCTGAACCCATTGAACCCCCTAGTGATAACCCTGCATGAAATGCCTGTCAGAGATCCTAGCTTCCTACCTGTGACTTACCTTGCACTCTGAGCAGTTCTGAGGTCTGTGCCTGAGTTCTGCAATGCTAGATGAAGGGAAAACTTAACTTTTATAGCATCTGTGAGAAAAGGAGTGGCCTAACCTTTTCTTAGGAACTCCAAAAATTGCAAAGTGGAACCTGACCAATAACTGGGAAATGAGAGGGAGGGGGATGAGTGGATCAAGAAGGATGTATCATCAAGTTCAGGAGGAGATTTAGGAGGAAGTTAATTCATGCCTGGTTATCCATTGGTGATTTTTGTCTTCAGTGTGACAGGCATGTGTGGAACAACTGTAACAGTTTGGACCTTACAGGTTGAGCTTCTCCTTCTCCTGGCATCATCTTGTTCACTCAGTGCATTTAGCAAGAGGCAGTTTGGAATTCAGCTGCATCACTGGGCATGCATGTAGGCACTGGGAATTGATCCTTAGCCAAATTATGCCATATTTCTAGTGCAACTTTGTTACAGACTGGACCTCTGCTGAACCCAATCCAATTTCTAGCATCCCTTTATAAGCTCCATACAAGCAGTTACAGGAAAGAGTACATCTCTCCACAAACTATTATTATTGCAACATATTGCAATGGTCTGTATTTTCTTCCATACATGCACATTTCAACCCCCCCTCCCCATAGTACTCTTTTTCTTTATTGCTTTATGGGTTGCTTTATATGTTGTGTCCTCCTATGCCTGTTATTGGAATTAATGCAATGAATTCTGCTACTGAGCGCCAGGGGTCACATACTTGACAAAAACATTCTTATTGAGATTGTCAGAGATGTCCTAATGCAATTAGGATTGTAATTCTAGTTGCAAATAGGTTTCACCTCAGTTCACCATCACATATGCAATGTCCTTTATTGGCAGGCTTTTAGAATTATACATACATGTGAAATCCATGTGAAAATCTGAGGGTGAAAAAAGGGTCCAATGAGACCACATACCTTGGCTCAGCCATAAATCAAAATGGAGACTGAAGAAATCAGAAGAAGATTAGGACTTGGAAGGACAGCAATGAAAGAACTAGACAAGATCCTGAATTGCAAAGATAGATAATTGAATACCAACGTCAGGGTTGTCCATATCATCCTATTTCTTATTTCTATGTAAGGTTGGACAGTGAAGAAAGCTGCCAGGAAGAAATAAACTCACCCCGATCATTTTTCTGGCCAGTCAATGCCAGATTCAGCCCCCATTTGGGAGTTCTAACCCCTCTCACTTTATACTTGCTTACATTGAACTCCATTTGCCATTTTACAGTTCAGTTCCCCCTGTTGCGAGAGGTTTTTTTGAGAGTTCCTTACAATCTATTTTGCTTTTACCATCCTGGGTAATTTGGTGCTGTGTATCTTTAGATGCTGTGTGTTGCCTTTGCTCCCTCTTGCACAATCTGTAAACATTGCTTATGTGCTGCTGAGAAGAAAACATTGGCCACCTGAATAGATTCGGACATGTTCTTAAGCCTTATTCATCAGGAGGACCAAGGTTAGATTGGAGCCCTGGAGCTGTTCCAAAACCTAGTCACCTTCCTTCATATATATGGCTTATTCTGGGTGTGCAGAGAGAGAAATCAACAGACTGAATAGATGAATGAACAGCTGATATATAAAATGTAACAGAGAGCAGTGCAGAAACCTTCATGTCTGAGCCCATTGTCAGCCCTGCTGTGTCAATGAAACTAACAGCTTGACCCCACACTCTTTTACTCCATCAATAAAGTAACAGATAAAATACTGATGATAGCAGAAATATTAGGAGATTCAGGGGGTGACTATGGAAGGAATGGAAATGAGCTATATATTTTCTCTAGGCAATGAAGGGTCTTGAGCAGTTGCACAAACTGAACCATTGATCATCCAGCTATAGGGCGGATTTGAATATCCTGTGTACCCAAGTGGAAGGAGGCTTCTTGGATGTGACCAGTTGCTTTGCCCAAATGGCTGCTCTCTCTGGCCTCCCCCTCTATAAGGAGTCCAGAAACAGATAGAGGTTCCTGGAGAAGCTGTGTTTTTCCTCAGAGCTTGAACCCCGATATCACCCAGGAGGGCCTTTTTGAAACAAAATGGTACCCACACATCTTCTTTCTCCAGATCTCATTTATTTTCATTGCCATTTTCCACACTCTCACTCCTGGCTCTTGTTGCCCTGATATTGCTGCTCCCTCACCCAGATAGTAATCACAGAAATCTATGTAACTTTTCTTTTCATGGTCCCTCAAACTACCTGCCTGCTTTAATATACCAGAGCTGGGCAACCAGTGGCTAGCCAGATGTTGCTGACTGCAAATTCCTATGATTCTTCACTGTTGTGTTGCCTAGGTTTCATGGGAGTTGAAAACTCCCAACTTCAGGAGGAGAGGTGAAGTCTTTTTGCTGACATTTGAAAATCACTTCTTGATATACCTTCAGGCTAATTGGAATCAGTTCTGGAAATGGAGTCTGCATTTGGAGAAAGTCTTCTTCAAATCTCATTATTTTCATTATCTTTCTCTCAATCTTGCTCACTTTTCCCCTCCTATGAAACTGCTCTGTAGGAATTCCTTGGTGTGTTCATTGTGACTGAGACCAAATCCTGAGTAAATAATACAAACCTGACTCCTATTACTAGTCCTGACTAGAGTAGTCCTACTGAATCAAAAGGATTTATTTATGTGTAGTTTTATGTATTAGTTAACAATTGACTCTATTGGCCCACTCTAATCAGGGCTAACCAATAAAATCAAGGCCATAATCCTTATGACTATTTGATATAATTTAATAAGGAGAGTAACTAAATTTAAGGTCATTATTTTTTAAAAAAGGAATGAGGCAGAATCCAGTTCTGACCATGGAGCATTTGTGCATGGTGGATGGCAAATGGTGGGCATAATAAATGGAATTTCCTGTGACAGAACATGGGACATTGCAACCTTTTCACTAACCATTGGCTGACTGATGGTTCAGATTGGCAGATCCTTCATGCTGGATGATCTTTCAGATACCTTTCCAATGTGATTGCAGAGTTCAGGAAACAGTTCTCCATGAGTTTATTCTACTGCTGTATAGTTTAAAAGTCCAGTACAATCTGGGTGGGGATGGGGTTTCCAGATCTTACTATACAAAGCGAATTTCAGGGCCTGGAATATCTTCTCCAGTCCTCAGGGTGAAGGGGAAGAATCTTGCCTTAAAATGTGTGTATGCATATTGTCATCATTATTATACTTGGTGTTTTGAATACCATTCTTTGTGTAACCATAACAGGTCCATGAAAATGATTCTAAACAGTAAATTTTGATGGAAAGGAGAGACAAGGTTAGGTGTGATCAGCATATTGATGGCACCAAACTACAGAATTCCAAATAACTTCTCCAGTGGTTTCATGTCTATGTTAAACAGAATGGTGGTGATGAGGTGCCATGTTAAACTCAGAGTAATACATTCTATAGAAAACAGCATCAAGATTCAAGAAGCATCTTTCATTCTTCAGAGGGAGGCAACTTTTCCAGTTAGCTCAGGACACAACCTTCCTGATGGCACAGGCCTATTTTGAACTTTTGATGGTACAAGACTCATTCTTTAGAATCCAAAGGTCTTGATTCAGCACATTTGAGCTAATTGTGTTTGCTACAGCCAGCATAGCAATGCAAACACAAATGTTAATGTCATTGACATGGTGAAAGCAGAAGTTTCCCTAAAATTTGAAGCCAAAGTGAAAGCATGCCTTATTCCTTCCTCAACACACTTCCTCCCCTCCCCACCCCCTTTCTTTTTGGTCATGCTTCTTCCAAACTTTTAACAGCTTTGGACAGTTCCTTTCTTTATTACTAGTTTCACTTTGTCAGTACAAGTTATGACCAGCATTATTTCACCTCTCTTTGGTAGAACAGAAAGAACAGAGTGGTCAAAGTGCTCTACTCAGAATGACTGGATTCCTGTTAGAGACATGTGTATGCATAAGTGTGTCTATGCATACATATGTCCCTTTTTAAATGGATGCAGGGGGCTGTTATCTTGCCCTTCTGCCCCATCCTAAAAGCCCTCCTCCCCAGGCAGCTATGAAGACCTGAGAAGGCCTGTTGCTGATGCTTAGTGATGGGGAAGAAAAGGAGGAATATGATTCAGACCATGAAGATAGACTGCTCTGGACTCCTGGGGGAAGGAAAAAGAAGAGTGCACTCCATACATGAGCATACCTCCATTCCCTCCTCCCTGGGCTGAGTCCAGCTTCTACTTCATGGTCTGAATCACCTCCTGCTCTTCAATGGTAGTGAGAAGAAGCAGCCCCTCCTGAAGCTTGACAACTGGTGGAAAGGAGGGATTCAGACCTGTGACTCTTATTCATCTGTGACACTTCCCCTGAGAGGGACAGCCACCTGAAATGGCCACAGAACGATTGGGCAGTTTAATGATTACAGCATAGCATGGCCATGCAATCCAAACTAGAGATAGGAGGAACAATGGGGATTGTGAACGATTAACCAGAACTGTGGAAACTTGCCAGGAAGGCAGGAATGAGCCAATAAACTCGTTCTGTGGAATTATTAAGAAATGTTAAAAGGTAACTTGAAGGAGATGTTGCTTAAAGCTATGCTTGCATTTTTGGAATGTATAAAAGGTCTGAAGAAAGATAATTGGGTGTGACAGTTTTGGAATCGCCATTTAGGCGGCTGTCACCCCGTACGGAAAATAAAGGTGTGCTTATTTCAAACCACAGTTCGGACTCTTGACTCTCTTTGTTGCTGGGTGCTCCAAGGACCTTTCTGGCATAGGTTGGAGGGCTTGCAACCCTCCCCCTTCACCCCGAGCTCAACTTTTTCAAGAGCTTGAGTCAAAAAAAGGAAAGTGCTTTTCTACCTGCAGAGAGATGCAATCATGGCACCCAACATCTTTTTGGTCCACACGGAGCAACTGCTTCAAAATCCTCTGGGGAACTGAATAAGCCACGCTTTTAAAGCCATATTTGGCTCATGTCCATGTTATCTAAAGCACCATATTCTCTCATATGAGTTTGTCTGTGCTTTCAGATCTTCCGAGGAAGCCCTCATAGGTATATTTGGTGGGGACAGGGGAGAAGGCCTTCTTGGTGCCTGCTCCCATGCTCTGGAACCCCTTTACAAAGAAGGTTAGATTGGCATGTTCCTTGCTATCTTTCAACAGGCAGGTCTGTCTGCTTGCCTGCCTGCCTGCCTGCCTGCCTGCCTGTCTATAGCAGACCCTTGACGAATGACTGCTCAAGGGGACCAGGTCTTGAAATGTGCTGTACTATCTATCTGTGTTTTGTTTATTTGTTCTTTTAATAGTTATGGTTTTTGAACTGGTTTTAATTTTATGGATTTTTAAAATTATATTTTAAACTTTTGTTATCTGGTATATATATTTTAGCTATGTCTCTGTAAGCTGCCTTGAGTCCAAAACTTGGATAATAACAACAGCTACAAGAACCACCCCCACCACCACTGGTGGCTTTTAAACCTGAAGCTCTATCACAGGCCTGCAAATCATGAAAGATGGTGTCCTTTTGTGGATCAAGACTGCCTGGAATATGAGAAGAGAGTAGAACTATTCAGTTTAAAGACTCATTCCATATATTGGAGGTGTGGCAGGACTGTCTGAGCCAAGTTAGAGGGTTAGCCAGCTTGCCCAACATCCCTGCTAAGTATGTGTGTAGATGTGTTTCAAACATAAATGAGTTTTTATCAGTGGTCTGTTTTAATCTTCTGAGATACCTTGGATCTCAGGGCTGGGGAAAAGATGGAATATAAGTAAATAAATAAAATGGGAGGGAGGTGGTAGTGGAAGAGGTGACGGATGAACATTGTAACCTGCCTGGTACCATCAAGGCTGTCTGCAAAGCCTGCAATTTTCTGTGCAAAAGAAGCACCATTTATGAGCAGGTCTCTTGAAGAAGGCCTTAAAACCCTAAAAGTATCAGATCCCATCTGATCGTGGAAGCTAAGCAGGGTCAGCTCAGCTTACTACTTGGTTGGGAGACTGTCAACAGATACCAGGTGCTATTGGCTATATTTCAGAGTAGGGCATTCATAAGTCACCTCAGAGTATTCCTTGCCTAAGAAAACCTTATAAAATTTATGGAGTTGCCAATAAGCCAACAAATGACTTTAAGGCACATACTAGCTTATACTCATGAAAAAGCCTTTTTGATGATATGTTGGGCGGGGGAACATGAAGGCACATTTCTAATGAAATATTTCAAATATAGCATAACAGTTTTAGTGTATCATTCAAGAACCCTAGCCTAAAATAAAAACTGTTTCAGCACACCCCAGGACACACACACACACACACACACACACACACACAAAATTGCATGAAGCAACTTCTTCCCCAGGCCATAATGATTCTGCTGGGTTTGAATGCACACACTGAGGGACAGGATCAGTCCATGAATGCATGCATGTCCTTTGGCTGGATGTAGAAGTGGTTAAGACATTAAATACCACAAAGGCAAAAAGTCTCATCTGATCTAGGGTCAAACTTGGTTAGATATTGCAGGGGAGACCATCAGGGAATGCCAAGTGCTGTAGGCTAGTGCTATTCAAAGTGGCAGTCTGTGCACTGGTGCCAATCCATGAACTTTTGGCTGTCAGTATACCACAAGTTTCTAGGAATAAAAGAAAAAGTTGTATTCAATGGGCACAAATATGTTGCTAATCCATGGCACATTGGAAACAAAACTGCTTTTCCTCACATCAGATAGATTAAAAAGCAGTGCTGTAGGTTATATTTAGAAGAAGGCAATGGCAAACCTCCTCTTAATAAATCTTTCCATGAAAACCCCATAAGTTGGGGTTGACTTGAAGGCACATAAGAACAACAACAACAGTGACAACAAGGGAAAAACAGAATGGTCTATAACATTTTGCTTCATGTTTTGGAGAGATTTCTGATTTTTTTTTCAGAGTGCTGACACAGACCATTATACTTGCAATGGTAATTCTGTCGAACAAAATTAGCTCCAATTTTGCTGAACAAACGCTTTTTGAATTCTGAAGTAGAAATCTCCAACCACCAAGATTCTAAAACTGTTTCTTTCGTTCCTTGGACTGTTTCAGTTCAGCTTTTAATCTGCACTGAAGAATTCTAATACAGTTGGTACCCACAGATTCTGTATCCATGGATTCAGCCCTCCACAGCTTGCCTAAGGTCACCCAGTGGATTTCCATGGTTGAATAAGGATCTGAACCCTGGTTGCCAGAGTCCAACACTCAAACCACAAAACTATGCTGGTTCTGTTCATGGAACACATTACTTTTCAAAAATAATTTTCCAAGCTCTCACAGATGGAAGAAGTGGATGGGAAAAAGCATGGCTATCTTGCAAATATGATCCAGCATGGTGCAGTGGTTTGAGTGCTGGACTATGACTCTGGAGACCAGAGTTTGATTCCTCACTTGGCCATGAAACCCATTGTGTGACCTTGGGCAAGTCACATGCTCTCAGCCTCAGGGTAAGGCAATGGTAAACCACCTCTGAATAACTTCTATCAAGAAAATGCCATGATTGTCTTAGGGTATCCATCAGTTGGAAGTGACTTGAAGGCACACAACAACTTTGGAAACAGTTGAATAGGCAAAAAAGATTTATTGGCTGCTGCTGTGAGTCAAAGAACTCTTCATCTCATGGATAATGTGTATCTAAAGCCCATAGTATTAGATGAAAAGATAGCTCAACCTGCTGTCTCCCAAGGTCAAGAGTGAGAGTTATGTAGCTCTTTAGATTTTGTTGGTCAACAACTTCCAGCATCCCTGAGTTGCCAATGATGAGAAATGCTGTGAGTTGCAGTCCAACAACATCTGGAGGGCAACTTGATCCCCAAACCTGGCCTAGGCCATGAGTAGCACATTTCTCATAAATTCCCTCTCTCTACACAGTTAGGGATGTTCTTGGGGTAGTAACCCCAGTGGAAACCAATGCTGTTGATGTAAGAACTGGCACGGCCACTGATATAACGCAAGACTGTGGCTTTGAAAATCGGAGCTGCATTGAAGGTAGTGCCTGTATCACATCCAAAGATCAAGATGCGCCCTTGGTTGGTGATGATAATAATTTTCTTTTAATCCATAGCTAGCAGTATATTTTAATTTTGTTTTCCAATTTTTCCCCATTGTTCCAATGGGATATTATGTTGCAAATCTTAAGCCCAGGTAACCATAGATTTTTTAATACAGTCTTCTTTCATTTCCTGGGCTAACAAAAATGTATAATTTCTAGCAATTTTATGTTGCTTCTTTGAAAAAAATAATGTCATCAAGTTCTAATTTATTTATTTCAAATCCTCGGGTATTTTTATCTTTTATAAATCTTTCTTTAAATTGTCTGTATGTAAACCAACTTATAGAATAACCCTCTTTTGATAATTCCTCTGGAGTTTTCATACTTATATTTTTGTTGACTTCATCTATTTTCAATAAATATTTGTATGTTACCCAATTATCTGTGATCATTTCTTGTTTTTATGGAAAGCCTCATTAACGGAGACCTATAAAGGGATTTTACTATAAATCCTTGGTTGATATTTTTGCCAAATTCTACTTAGCGCTTTACGAATAAAGTGGTTTTTGAAGGCTTTATTAGCTTTTAATTTTTCATAAAATAGGTAAGCGTGCCAACCAAAAATAATATCGCATTCTTCTAGTTGAAGCTGACTTCTTTTTTCTAAACTACACCAATCTACTTTCCAATCAAAACAACAAGCATAATAATATATATTGAAATTTGGTAATGCTAAACCCCCACATTTAGTACTATCCTGCATTTCTTTTAGTCTCACTCTGGCTTTTAAAGATTCTTTAAACACTCACCAGTCTCATACTCTCTAAATGTCTTGATTTGACAGGGACATTACCTATTAATCCTCTATCATTCCGGTTTTTCAGCTGCTTTCAAAATGTCTCCGTTTCTCTCTCCTCCTCCCACTTTCCCCCTTTGTCCTCACCTTGCTTCAGCTAATGCAAACTGAGTTCAAAATGCAAAAGTAGTGCAACCTGTTAACTCAGCAGGAAGGAGAGGAAAGTTGAAGGCAGAATCTTGCTCTTCCCAGTAGGCTCAGTCAAAAGTAAACTGCTTGAACCCAGTCCTAGTATGCGTCCTTGGTTTTCATTGGTGAAATGTTGGAGGGTATTCTATACCAATGGATGGTGAGAGGTCACCAGCTTATACACAATGTATGTAGAAATCATTCCTTGGTCAGAAGCGCAAACTCAAAAAGTGAGGACTAGAATCTTGAGATCACCCCCCTACTTGCTTCATAAAATGCATTGAACTGGAAGAGATGTTCAGAAGATACTCTTCCTCATGGGCTCTTTTCTGTTTGTATGAATGACCCAAGCAACAGAAGGCAATTAATTGTAACTGCTATACCTCTGTCCTTTGGGATCCTGTGGTTTGTAATTTCATGAGATATTGAGTATTGTGAAGTTGAAGGCTTTCATGGCTGGCATACATAGTTTTTTGTGGGTTTTTCGGGCGCTGTAGTCATGTTCTAGAAGAGTTTATTCCTGATGTTTTGCCTGCATTTGTGGCTGGCATCTTCAAAGAATGAAGCCACAGATGCAGGTGAAACATCAGGAATAAACTCTTCTAGAACATGGCCACATAGCCCAAAACTCCCCAAAAGCTCTACTGAGTATTCTTTACTAGATAACTGCAGTGAACTCCTCTGAACTACAAGACTAGAGCTGTCTAGTTGACAGTTCCAAGTGCCCCATCAAACTACAAATCCCACAGATTCCACAGGATGTAGCCATGACAGTTAAAGTAGTACTGAAGTACTACAACTGCATGCTGAATATACCCAGGGCCTCTTTGCATCGCTCTAGGTTGTTTTCATTCCTTCTGTTTTGCTTCTTTCTTACTGTTGTTCACATCTTGGATAAATCAAGTTCTTCTTTGGAAGACTCCACATTAACTAAGCCTTCCAGATCTCCAAAACAAAACAAAACACCCTCCCTGAAAATGTGGTCAGTCTGGATATCTGAGGTTATGCAGAACTTCTAACAAGTTCTGTGGTAATAACGGTCGGTGAAAGGAGGCAAATACTTGAGACCTTCTAAGAGAATTAAAGCAACTGTCTGTGGTAAAGGTAATTGGAGTAGAGTTAAGTAGCCTGAAAACCCATTTCCCAGCAGTTGCCTATGTATTTTGGTTCACCCTCACTCAAAAGAGAGCATATGCTGGAAAATATCTCCCACCCCACCCCATTGTCTCAATATAGCAGGGAAAGTTCCTATTAATCCTCTGCCATATCACATATTTAGCTGCTTTTAAAATGTTCCAGTTTGTGACTTCTCCTCCCACTTTCCCCTGCCATTTTCTGTTTACTTCATTTGCTGGAAACTGATTTCAAAGTATAAAAGCAGTTTGCATTCAGCTAATTTATAAAGGAGAGCAGAGGAGGTGAAAGAGTCTTGACCTTCCTTCCAGACTCAGGCAAAGGTAAACTGCTTGCAACTTCTCTTAGCTTGTGTGTTCTTTCTCATGCATAATGTTTGCAGTCTTGACCACATTTTGATGTTGTTTGGCCATGAGTCATGCTTTTAGTCTCTGATATGCTGGGGCGTATGTACAAATTTATTTTGGCCAAAGTATTTAACTTCAAGCAATCTTGGGTCATATGATGCTATATACAGAACAATGGGAGAGAGAAAAGATATACAGTCAGCCCTCCGTATCTACTGATTCTGCATCCATGGATTCAACCATCAATGGCTTGAAAATATTCCAAATTTCTCCACCAGCACCCCAAAGCAAACCTTGATTTTGCCATTTTATATAAGGGCCACCATTTTCCTATGCCATTGTATATAATGGGACTTGGGCATCCACAGATTTTAGTATCCACTGGGATCCTGGAACCAAACCTCAGTATATACCAAGAGCTCACTGTATGTATCTGTACCCTGAAAAAGAGTTGTCAGTGGCTTCCCTTGAAGTCTTCATCCCCTAGAAATCTCTCAGGAAAGAGCAGGCAAAGCGAGAGCCTGGGATGCTGAGTTTAGAAATGAATTCATTAATGTTGACAGTTAAAAATGGGGAAACTAATTTGTTTGTGTACATATTGGGAAGAGGTGGGATTTTATATGATTGTGTTATTATTAATTAATGGATGGCTTGTTTTATTGTCACTGTTGTCCTGCAGTGGCACATTTTGTTACTGGATTATGAGATTTTGGACTTTTGTAAAAATGTTGTGTTTATTAGATAAATTAAGAGACAGTATGGCTAGGTCTGCAGTGAACAGTAAATGTAATATCGTAAGTGATTTGCCTAAAGGGTGTTGTAGTGAATGTTGGGAGTGACTACTAGTTGGCTGAGTATTTCAAGAGATGTTAACCAGGCTAGCAGGATGCCAGTTAGAAAGAGAATGCGCAAACAATGTGAGTGTCATAGTTAGGAATAAAATGTAAAAGGATTTCTGAATACTCTGAAGGATTTTCGCACTGGTAGGGCTGGAGATTATTGTTTTCACTGTGGAATGGATAAATGAAAAGAGTTACTGATACAGTTGCTCCTAAGCACCAAATCGAGTGTTCTGGAGCCCATGATCACCTTGGTTTAGATCTGAGGGGAATGAGACAGACTGGACTATGACTACAGTGCAGGTGCTGGAGTAAATGAGATCAGGAATCAACAAAAACTCTCCATGGTACTTACAATGCAGCAGTGATGCATGCCAAAAAAAAAATAAATCCTATTACACACCTTGAATTGCATTCTAAGCCTCCCACCCAGTAGGACTTTTCCAAGTGGTGAGGGGTCTTTTGTGTATGGGCCCAGATTGCTCAGGTATGCAACCTACGGCTACCTGCTGTGAAAGATTTGCTTGGCAGTTTGAGGGAAAAGCTGCTTGCATTCACTCAGAACTTGACAGCCCACTTGTTACAGAGCTTAGGGAGTTGTCCAGTACACCATCTGATCAGTTTTTGTGGGATCAGATTCAGTTATTGAGACCATATGGACAAGATGCTTGAGGAAGTTTGGCTTAATGCATGCAAGCTTGACCCTTATCCTTCTTGGCTGATAAAATCTAGCAGGAGTGGATTGATTGGGATGATATTTAAAGCCCTAAATGGCTTGGGACCACAATACATGAGGAAGCCCCTCTCCCTATCCCTAGATCCTGCTCAAGGATTTAGATTCACTCCAAGGGGACTTTCTCTAGTGAGGTTAATACACTGTGTTGACACATTAGGCAGGGCCTTCTCAGCTGTGGCACCCCAACTGTGGAATGCTGTCCCTCTGTAGGTCTGATTGGCACTAATACCCATGCCATTTGGGTGCCAAGTTGAAACCAGGCTGTTCACAAATGCCTCTGAGTGATAGTGATTCAACTCAAAGACAGTTATATATAGTTTTAAAACTTTTAATTTTTAAAAATTTGTTTTAAATTCATTATATTGTTTAATATGTTTCTAGCTTATGTATCCTTTCTTACAATTTTTAACTTGTAAAAATGTGCTTTTTTGTAAGTGGCTTTGAGATTTCCTGATATAGGGTGGGGTATAAATAAATAAATAAATAAGTTCTTGATAACACTCTGATGTTGCTCGGCCACATGTATCTCAGCTTTCATCTGTGAAATGTTGCCAGACATGCTCCAAACCTACTTTGAGTAGACACACACCCTCCATACAAGACCATGAGAGGCTGCAGTAGTTTGCTTTTGGCTGAGCCTTCTGACCTACTGGGAAGGACAAGATACCTTCCCCTCCTCTCCTCTCCCCAATCCCTGATCTGTTGAGTTGACTGAACAGAAACTACTTTTGCTCTTTAGACTCAGTGATGTTTCCTGCAGAGTGAACAGTTGGTAAAGAAATGCCTAACAGCTTGTTTCAAATATGCTTTTATTGGGTTGATACTGCTTTCCAGCAGTGCCCTTGCTCAGCACATGAAGAGGCAGTTCTGAAGAAACAGAACAGGATTTGGTACAGATTTTGTTCTGTTTAGTTGACTGAGAAAAGTAGGATAGAAACGATGTTGGAAAAAGTGGTGGTATTTGGATGGATCGATGAATGGATGGATAAATGGAAAGGTAGGTGTGGGAGGACTGTATTGTTTGGTGTATGGATGGGTGGAATGATGGAAGAAGGTTGCCTGATAAAAGAAGACACATTGGAAATGACTGGCTAGGCAATTAGGTTATCTTAATGATAACCTAGTCACTGAGGTGGCTGATTAGGGTAGACACCTTGGTGCCCTCCATACATTTGCTCCAAAACTTCCACAATCCCCCACCATTGCTTATGTGAGGACTGATTGGAATTGCAGCCAACTTTTTGGAGTGTCACAATTTGCCTACCCCTGATCTAGCTCACGAGTGGTACATAGCAAAAATCTCAAAGCATTGCATGCAAAAATAGCACCTCTCTTTCAATGCTACGAACAGCTGGTGTTTCATGATTTCTGCTCCACTCCATTCCTTATACATCTTTTAGATTTCCTGGGGTTTTTACTCCAGTGGAAACTCATGGCATTTATGTAAGAACTGGACCAGCCACTGATATAACGTAAGACTATGCCTCTATAAATTGGAACTGCATTAAAGGTATAGCCACGATAGCCATCATAATGATAGCCGTTGTACGCTCCAAAGGTGAAGCTGCGCCCTTGATTCGTGATGAACACAAGATTTGGATATAGCTGTCGTATCTTCCAGTGACTTGGGTGATGGCTTCATCTTCAAACAAGATGATTTCCTCCATCTCACCATCATTGCCACCCACATAGTCGCTCCACTGGCGACAGTAGCGGAACTGGAGACTGGAAGAAGGAAATGGGGTCAGAGTTAGATTAGTCCACCTGCAAAAAATACCTATAGAAAAGCAGGAAAGGTAGGCAAACAAAAAAAATATCATGATATTTTCTAGCCTTCTTGTACCTGCTTTAAGAGACTATGACACAGCTGGTGGCTTCATTAATGTAATGTGAATCTGCACTCAATATTATTGCCGCTACCATACAGTTGCTCTAGGCTTGGGGAGCTATCCAGGTGCTGCTGAACCTATGTTGGGAATTGTGTTCAGCACCAGAATTGCTCCCATGAAAACCAGAGCAACTGCAGTGCAGAGGAATTGTCCTAACACTAAGAATGGACACATTCTGACAGGGGAACAATGCTGGTGGGCTGCACATCCACATCACAGTAAGCAATCATATCTGCATGGATTGTACTAATTGGGAGAAGAACCAAGAACAGCATATTGTGACTTGAGTTCTGGGGAAATGTGATATCCATGAAGAGGAGGAAATTGATGGCAGAAGAAGTGAACTACTGAAAAGGAAGGAAGGAAGGAAGGAATATCTGCTGTAAAGCACACATACACACACCAGAGAGCATTCTGGGAAAACAAGGCACAAAATCTATGCCACCCACACACCCCAAAACAATGCAGGGATGGTAGGTGACACAACTGCAGAATTATCCCCTACCTAGATACTCCCTTTTGAGCAAAGAGGAGCTGCAGAGTAAAGTGAAGTAAAAGGAAAACCTCTACCCTCTTAGGATGGAGGCTGCATGGTGAATGATCACCTTTAAATGCATACTTAACAATGACTTGAAGGCACACAACACCAAACACTAAAATGAACTGAGGAATTGTATGCATTGTTGGCTATAGCTGCTGAGTGTGTGTGTTTGGGGGGGGGAGTCATATGTGGCCCTTGACTATCCTAGAATACCCCACTTGAATCCCTGAAATCATTTCAGAAGAAAAAAATGGCTCCAAATGGGTTTTCCTTTAGGTTGACAATTGACTCCAGGATACCCAGATGTTTGTTTGTTTGTTGCTGTGTGCTTTCAAGTAATTTCTGACTTATGGCGACCATAAGCCATTTTCATGGGGTTATCTTGTCAAGATTTGTTCAGAAGTGGTTTGCCATTGCCTTCCTCTGAGCTGGAGAGCATATGACTTGCTCAAGGTGACCCAGTGGGTTTCATGGTTGAGCAGGGAATCAAACTCTGTCCTCCAGAGTTGTAATCCAATGCTCAGACCACTACACCATGCTGGCTCTCTCTGGGTACTTCTAGGCACCTGAAATGACATCCCTAGCTGCCATCAAGTGTGGCACTGTGGTGCAACTATAGAATGCCATGAGTTGCACGAGTCCAGCAAGGCGGCATGATTCCAACTTTTGGCTTTGAGTCTTTCAAATACTAAAGCATGCCCCTTGGATCCCTGGAGTATGCCCAGCTCTAACCTACAGGCAATATGAAATAATTGGCTAACTAGATCTAAGCCTGTTTTGAAGTCTGCCATCTTCTTGGATTGTGTCATGGGAGCAGCACTGCTCATGTTGGATCCTGGGTTAGCATTGCTGGTGCTTGGATTGCCCATCAGTTGATGTAGACAGAATAAACTCCTTTCTGAATGAGATGCTGTGTCATCACCCACCATCATTGTGTGGGGAAAGGGCAATCCTCATTGCCTGTCTGACACATCAGTTCTGCTGTTTTGAAACCTGTTAGGTGTCCAACCCATGTTATAACTACTGTGGCCTGGATCCCATTGCTACACTAGACCTATTGATTCCATGGGATTTACCTACATGTTGACTCAAACCCTAAACAGTTGAATGACTGAGCATACTCTGCTTGCAAATACTAATAGGATTCTGGCATAGTTAATGGTGATGGGTGCTAGGAACTGCAGTCCTACATTATTAGTTTTAGACTTTAATAGCTTTTACAACTTTTGTATTATGTTGTTGTTGCATCCCTTCAAGTCATTTGGATTCCCCAGTAATTTCCAAGGCCAATGAGAATTTGAACCCTGGTCCCCAAAGTCATAATCCAATGCTCAAACCACCACACCATGTTTGTTTTGTTTTATATATTGTTTTAATTATATTTTGTGTTTAAATTTTACTGTTGTGTTGCCTTGGAGCCTTTATTGGGAGAGGGGCAGGATATAAATTAATTAAATAAAAATTAATTTTAAAAAACTGTAACAGAATCAGCTTTTACCACCATTAAAAGTCAAGTTGCATAATCTTCCAGTTGCCTCTGTCTTCTGCTCACTAACTATCCAGAGTGTGGACGATATCATACCTTTCTCTGGGGCTAGGCAAGATGTTTATGTTAACGTTTGATCATTTTAAAATATGTTTTATTCTTTTAATAGCTATCTGTTTTAATACCATAATTATTTAATTCCTTTTTAATGTACTTTTTAAAAGAATGTTTTTAATTGTACTGTTTTTAATGTTGTGAGCCAGTCTGAGTCCCAGTCCTGGGAAAAGAGCGGGATACAAATAAATATAATAAATATAATAAATAAATAAATAATGACACTTATGTTCCTATATGTTCAGGAATGCCTCCCCCGCAGATCCCCACTTTCACACACTTACCCCGCAATGTAATATTGATTCATCTGGATCCTAATGGCAGTGATAGGTCCCTCTTGTTGGTTTCCAGCTTGCAAAAAGCAGTTTCCACCACTCCCACCAAACTCCCCAGAATAGGAAGAGTCTGAGAGTGGCAGAATGGATGCTGAAACAAGACAGAAAAGAGCTGAACTGAGGTACACAACAACCTTTTCTTGTACCCCCCAGAATGACAGCCTATGATCCACGTTGTTGGGGTTTTACCAATTCAACCCTGAATTTTCAGCAGGTAGTTGAGATATCAATGCAATAACAAATTATCACCATGTACCTGAACTTATGGTGCTTCCAACAAAGAATAAAGTGAGAAGTGTGAAGCCAGACATCCTAGAAAAGAGTTTTACAAGAACAAAAGGTTAGAAAGATTATTGTCTGACTTGGAGAATTGTTCTATGGATACCAAGAGTGAGAGATATGAGTGTTGAATTTAGGAATATCAATGAGAGTTAGTTAGGGTCAGTCGGTGTTAGATGTGTTAAATAAGTAATCTTTGGCCTGTTACAGACTGCCAAAATAAAGCTGCTTCAGGTCTCTTTGGAGGTATGCTATTTAAATGATGCATGCATCCTAAGAATCCGGAAGCTGCACCAAAGCTGCACTCCAGTGCTTAGGAATGGAGTGTGGCTTTGGCTCGACCTCCAGACTCACATCATTTAAATAGCATACCTCCAAAGAGACCCAAAGCAGCTTTATTTCGGCAGTCTGTAACAGGCCTTAAACTTTATGTTAAACTTCTGTTTAATACATTATTTATGTATTACACTCATGTGTCTCTGAAAATACTACATAAGCACTGTTGGAATACTTGAGTTCAGACACCCATTTGAGCCATGGCAGTTTAAATGGTGTCAAGCTACATTATACAGTGTAGAGGTATCCTCAGTTATTCTTAAAGCTTAATGGAAATATATAATTACTAAAACAGTTTTTCAGATGATGTTGGACTCTAGCTCCCACTCGACCTCTGCCCAATGGTGAGGCATGAGAGCTGTAGTTCAGTATTTGAAGGGCTACCATTTCCCTAGTCCTGGCTGAAGATATATGCTCTCCTAGCTCCAGGGACCCTTCCCCAATGCTAAAGAAAGCAAACTACCTAGAAAGCATATGGCCCACCCCAGAGCTATAGAAATTGGATAGCAACTTTTGGAGGAGGAACAGATCTCTTTGTTCCATCATGAAAGGAGAAATGTCCCTCCTTTGAGTTGATTTACAGCCAGACCCATTCCCCTCCCAGACTTACTTTGTGGCTGGAGCAGTGCTGAGGATCCCCCGTGTCTGTATTCTGCATCATGCAGGTGGAGGAGAACCTCTGATTTATAGCTGTCACGGTTTAAGAAGTGGTGTAAGTTTTTAGTAGGAACGCAAACACCAAGAACCACAAGGAAGAACATGACCAAATGTGGGGAAATGAGATGGGGGAAGAAGACACAATGAAGGATAACTGGAGCATCAGGCAAAGGAACAGGTTACATACAAAGTCATCCCTCATTGACTTGACCCTCAAGCAGTAACTTGTTTTTAGGAAACTCAAACTAAACAGCCATGATGGCTGAGCACATCTATCTCCTGAAGCATAAAGGCTGACATTTTGTTGTATATTAGACTTAGAATGTTAAGATGTTGTATGTTACACTTAGAAGCTCTTAATTATTTTATATTCCCATTTATGATTGTGGCACGATTGCCATGGCTGACACTGCCCTCTAAAACCCACTTAAAAACCAGACAACTGTACCAAGTGAAGGAGTTCAGCGCTGGTGAGTGGGACACTGAAGAATGGCACATTCAGCCCCCACTGCCAGAAAACCTTGGTGCAACAAGAAGTTGTGTCAGGACTTCATAGGGGCCCTGCTTCTGTTCATTGCTCCACAACTCGCTGACAGGAGGGGGCTGGATGCATCAGCCTACTTGCCAGTGCTGCAGAACTCCTTTGATTGGTGCAGCTGCCTGGCTTTTAAGGTGGATTTTAGGGGGTCAGATGATCATAGCCACACTATTGTAGCTATGTCTTCCACGCAGGATCTCAATCAAAGCTTTTAAAAGGGAAATATGTCATCCAGCCATACCATTGAGTGATCAGTCCCTCAATAATACATTATCCTTTGTTGTTATTAGGTGCCCTCGACTTATCTCTGACTCATGGTGACCCTGTGGATGAGACAGCTCCAAGACTCCCTATCCTCCACTGTTCTGCTTAGGTCCTACAAATCCAGGCCCATGACCTCCCTAACTGAGTCTAGCCATCAAGTGTGCAGTCCTCCTGTCTTTCTGCTTCCTTCCACTTTTCCTAGCATCATTGTCTTTTTTAAACGAGTCTTTCCTTCTCATGGTGTGTCCAAATGCAATGATCTCAGTTTAGCCATCCTGGCTTCCAGAGAGAGTTTGGCCCTTATCTCTTCTAAGACCCATTTGTTCATCTTTTTGGCTGGCCACAGGATGCTCAGCACTCTTCTCCAGGACAACATCTCAAATGAGTCAATTCTCTTTCTGTCTACCTTCTTCACTGTCCAGCTCTCACATCCATACATGGTGATGGTGATCCGTACATTATCCTTATCCAGACGCAACAAGGTGTAGAACTTTAAAAGTGTTAACTAGAACCTTGAAGCAGACACAAGATTGTTTCACATAGTGGAGGGATAACCACACAGGGGTAGCTGGTGGTTTCCATGACAGTTGAGCAGTGAATCCATTCCATGGGGTAATCTCTCCAAAGTGGTGAACCAAAATAGTTCCCCCCAAAATAGGTACAGCACCTTGGATAGCTTCTTTAAAATTCAGATTTAAAGAAGCATGAGAACCACCAATACCATGGTAACCTGATGACCACTTAGGTCCAAAACTCACTGCAGAAATAATCCAGTTTGAGACTGCTTTAACAGTCTGGGCTCAATGCTAGGGAATTATGGGAACTGTAATTTTGTGAGATATTTTGCCTTTTCAGTCAGAGAGCTCAGATGCCACAATGATTACAATTCCCAGGATTCCCTAGATAAAGTGGTCTCAAACTGAATTATTTCTGCAGTGTGCTTTGGACCGTACTTTTTTAAAAATTGCAGTTTGATCTTATGTTTATTCCTGAGACCCTTCCCTGGATGTTCCAGGGATTAAAATAGGAAAATTAGTTTGCTCTGACAGGTTCACTCTGCATCTAAGCATTAGAATACACTTCACTGTATTCTAATTTCTTCTCCTTTTTTGCTGACTTTAATTCATTGGCAGGGCCGGGTCAAGACCTTCTGCCCTCCTCTCCTGTCCTCAGTTTCAACATGTTGAAGCTGACTGAACTAGTAGTTGAATCTTTCTTCAGCAATGGAGAGGGGAATATGTCCTCCACCTTACTCCAGATGAATATAATTGCTTGAGGGGTATGGTAGATGCTGTATAGAAGAACTGAAGGGAACCTCAAGGGCCATTTAGAGGAACACCTTGTGATGCAGAAGTACACAATTAACGTAGTCTTGAAAGATTTCTGTGGAAAGACCTCTGAAGAAAAGTTCACCACCCTCTCAGGCAGTCTATTCCACTGTCAAATAGCTCTTGCAGTCAACAAGGTCTTCCTAATGTTTCTATTCTCCAACAGTGTGCCACTGCTCTTCCTCCCTAACATCTGCAGCTGCTTGAGTTGCCACCACTTCACCATGCCTAATGGTTCAGCTGGTCTTGTTCACTGGGGGATAACAATTCTCTTTTGGGGACCTATGATTTTGCTTAACATGTGAAAGGGACAGTGTTTGTGAGTTTTGTTCACCTTCAGTTGTGACCATAGTATAATGAAGGGAGGGTGTCCTCCATCCCAAGCCCTGTCCAATTTTCCCTTTGCTATGGACTGGAGCCAGATGAAAACTATCACTCTGAGCTTTTTAAAAATTTCCTCTCTATTAGCATATAAACATCCCACATATACACATGTTTCTCTAATAGATTTCTCCAGTGACATCTAAAAAAAACACACCTACTCTCTACATAAACATACACACAAAGTTTAAAATATGATTTCCTGCTTTCTTCTCACCCATTAATATGTGACATTAGCTCATTCTTCCAACTAAGAAACCACCCCCCAAAAGGGGGGGGGGAGTGAGAGAGATTTAGTCTGAACTTTTAATTATAAATTCAAATGCAAAATATTAATTCTCAGTACCTTACAATATTATATTTTCATCTCTCCCCTGTAACAGTTGCAAAAGAGGTTTCCCAGAATCTATCCTCTGATTTAATCTCTTAACAAAGTAATTAATTTGTCCATTTCTGCCAGGCCCATTTTCTTCTCCATCCATTTTTCTACCATCCAAATCTCTGCACTTTTTCATGTGTCTCATCTCTTGATGTCTCAAGTGGGGATAAAATGTGAAGCCTGGCTATACAAAGTTTAAAATAACTTTTTTCATGACCTCTGGAACCATGTAGTAACTTTCTGGGAGCTGCTGGCAAGGACTCTTGAACCCTTGTGTACCTGTCTTCACATGTGGTGAAGCAGCCATGTCAGGACACCTGAGGTTGTGCACAATTTCTAACAGCTTCTGTAGCAATAACGGTCGATTTGTGGGGTCAAGATTTTGGTTTTCTTTGGAACCCACCAGAGAAGAATGAAACAAGTGTGAGGCAAACGTAACTTAGGCAACATTAGTAGAGCTGGGTAGTCACACTACCTATTGCTAAGCAGTTGTCTCTGTGTGATGCTCTGAAAAAAATGAGGAACTGTGCAAAAACAAGGAGAGCTTGACCAAGGTGTTAAAACAGGTCTACAACACTCCTGTTGCATTCTGGCACATCAGCAGCAATAGCCCATTGCACATCAGTGTCCTGGAGCATCAGTCACTCCACTGGCTACTACTGCAGAACAGATGTCCCTCTGTGAACATCTAGAAGGCAATGCCATAATCACAAAAAGTCAACATGGGTTTCAGAGAAACAAGTCATGCCAGACAAATCTAATCTCTTTCTTTGATAAAATTACCAGCTTGGTAGATGAAGGGAATGCTGTGGATATAGTATATCTTGATTTCAGTAAGGCCTTTGACAGGGTTCCCCATGACATTCTCACAAACAAGCTTGTAAAATGTGGGCTGGACAAGGCAACTGTTAAGTGGATTTGTAATTGGTTGACCGGCTGAACCCAAAGGGTGCTCAACAATGGCACCTTTTCATCCTGGAGAGAAGTAACCAGTGGGGTCCCACAGGGCTCTGTCCTTGGCCCAGTACTGTTCAACATCTTTATCAATGACTTGGAGGAAAAAATTGGGGGAATACTTATCAAATTTGCAGATGACACTAAATTAGGAGGAATAGCTAATACTCCAGAGGACAGGATCAAAATTCAAAATGACCTGAATAGACTAGAAAGCTGGGCCAGAGCTAACAGAATGAACTTCAACAGGGAGAAATGTAAGGTACTGCACTTAGGGCGAAAAAATGAAATGCACAGATATAGGATGGGAGACACCTGGCTTAAGGAGACAACATGTGAAAGGGATCTAGGAGTCCAAGTAGACCACAAGCTGAACATGAGTCAACAGTGCGATGCGGCAGCTAACAAGGCCAATGCGATTTTAGGCTGCATCAATAGAAGTATCGTATCTAGATCCAGCGAAGTAATAGTGCCACTATATTCTGCTCTGGTCAGGCCCCACCTGGAATATTGTGTCCAGTTCTGGGCGCCACAATTCAAAAAGGACATTGAGAAACTGGAGCGTGTCCAAAGGAGGGCAACTAAAATGGTGAAAGGTCTGGAAACCTTGCCCTATGAGGAACGGCTCAGGGAGCTGGGGATGTTTAGCCTGGAAAAGAGAAGGTTAAGAGGTGATATGATAGCCCTATTTAAATACTTGAAGGGATGTCATATTGAGGAGGGAGCGAGCTTGTTTTCTGCTGCTCCAGAGACTAGGACCCGGAGCAATGGATGCAAGCTACAGGAAAAGAGATTCCACCTCAACATTAGGAGGAATTTCCTGACAGTAAGGGCTGTTCGACAGTGGAACACACTTCCTCGGAGTGTAGTGGAGTCTCCCTCCTTGGAGGTCTTCAAACAGAGGCTGGATGGCCATCTGTCGGCGATGCTTTGATCTGGATTTCCTGCATGGCAGGGGGTTGGACTGGATGGCCCTTGCGGTCTCTTCCAACTCTATGATTCTATGATTCTATGATTCTATGTTATAGTGTCATAGCAGCCACTAGGTCAGTGATTCCCAAACTTTGGTCCTCCAAGTGTTTTGGACTTCAGCTATCAGAAACCCCAACTAGCTTGGCCAACAGTATGGAATTCTGGGAGTTGAAGTCCAAAACATCTCGAGGACCAAAGTTTGGGAAACACTGCCCTAGGTGAATCCAAAGCTATTCAATTATGTTTCCTACATACTTTTCATAGTCCACTTATGAAAAGCTATGTCCCCTGCTGTATTCCAGCCAAAATGTGTCCTCATCAAATGACGGATTTATGACTGGAATAGCTGGCGTACTTCCTGAATTGATCTCACTGAAAGGCAACTTTATTCATTTATTGCAGGTGGGGGGTTTGTTTCCCCTGGCAAAAATGTGGGATGTCTTCAAACATGACCACAAAGTAATCTCTCCTCTGGTATGAGAGTGACCGTAGCAATTGGCAAATGAGGATATTTTTAGTGGAGAAAAGCATATGGACACTCCTTTTGAACAGCAGCAAAACTCCAAAAGGATATTCCCCAGTGTTTGGTGGAACAAATCCTGTAAAAATGTATACTTTTCTTAATGGCTGCATTCAGGTCAGCAAGACAAGCAAATCTGATGGGGCTTTCAATGCTGGACCAAGAAAATGGTTCAGGGAGAAGTACTGTAGTTTTTGTTTCTTTGTCAGCGTCCAGGCACCAAGAAATATTTTGAGATGAGCCAGGCATGGAGGGAAAAAATACCCCAGGCTCCACTTGAGCCAGAATGGTACCAAGCTTCTGTTGATTCCAATCAAGCAGGTGGCAAAATAATTTTTCAACTGGCTCCTGAGGGAAAGCTAGTAGGAACTGTGTGGGGAGTCTCTGGTTTGGGATGAATAATCTCTAGAGGATGATGGCTTATCCCTAGGGGGTGAGGGAGAAAATGTGTTTGATCACCAAAATGCTGCTGGGATAGAAATGTCATCTTCCCTTGAGAACAATTCTCTTCCTTAGCAGGAGAGCTTGGCCAACCTTCCCAAAGCCCTGCTGGGTTCCTGCCGGCAGAGTGGAGGAAAGAGTGGAACAGGATTTCTTGTCCTTCTCCCACAAATTCTGAAGGGTAACATATAACCAGCTACAAGGCTGGTTTAAAGCTTTCAATTTGTAGTGTGTATGAATGTGTGTGGTAGATTTATGAAGCTTTGGATGAAGTGTATCTAGAACAGACCCCTCCACCAGTGACACATCTTCATCTACTGAGTTCACCCCCTGAAGTGCCTGGTGAACATTATAATTCTCTTTTTGGAAGGTTTTTTTTTTGGGGGGGAGCGGGGGGAGGGAACCTTATTTCTTCTACCATACTCAAGGACATACATGTACTTAAGGGATACAAGGCCTGCAGTGGGACACACACAACTGTATTTTCCAGTGCTGCACTACTTCTTTTCACCTACAGCATCTGCTGTGGCCTGAGGTGGTGACCACTTTATCCTGTCTTATGGGTAGAGCTGACCTTGTGCATTTTATTGTTGTTGTTTGTAACTGCCTTCAAGCCAACCTCAACTGATGGCGACCCTAGGAATGAGATACCTCCAACACCTCCTATCCTCAACTGCAGGATTTTTCATTGAGTCTATCCATCTAGTATGTGGACTTTTTCCTCTCTTTACTACATTTCCTAGCTGATTGTCTTTTCTACTGTGTCATGTCTCTCATGATGTGGCTGAAGTATGAGAGTCTCAATTTAGTTGTATTCCAGGGAGAATTCTGGGTTGATCTTTTCTAGGACCCATTTGTTCATCTTTTTGGCCATCCATGGTATCCTCAGCACCCTTCTCCAGCACCACATCTCAAATGAGTTGATCTTCTTTGGGTCTCTTTATGTACACAGCTCTCACACATACACATAATGACGGAGAACACAATGGCTTGGATGATCCTCACTTTAGTGTTCAGTTTTATCTCTTTACAGTTTAGGCTCTTGTCTAGTTCTTTCATAGATGCCCTTCCCAGTGCAATGACCTTGTGCATTAGGTGATAACAATTCTCTTTTAGGAGGCTTTTGGAAACCTGTATCTGATTTTGGGAACCTGATATCTGAAGAAATTAGCCTTTGTGGTTTGTGTTGGCCTTCTATTGTTAAATGTTATGTTTCTAAGGAATGAAGCAAGTCCCTTAAATCTTTTTCTTTTTTAAATCTTGTGGTCCAACAGCCATATTTGTATATATGTGGTAAAGCAGAATTTCTAAGAGGTTCTGTGGCAATAACAGGCTATGCAAGAAGAAGATTCTGGGTTAATCTGGAATTTACATGAGAAAAATGAAGCAACAAGATGAAGCTATTAGTTAAATGTAGTAGAAAGAGAAAACCACACAGTCCACCATATAATCTGCCAGAAATGAGGAGCTGTGCCAAAATATCTAGCATAATCCCCACCTCCCTTCAATCTTTCTTAAAGCTTCCGCAAAAATGAGTGGCTTTACAGACTTGACCATTTTGGGAGACCTTTCTGCATTGTTTCTATTTCTATGATTCTTGTCTTGAAGTATGATGACCAGAGGCCTTTTCATACTACACAGTTATATCATTATGGTTGAGATCTTGCATCAAACACATAGCCATAAAGTCATAGCTATGCTTTAACTCTTCATTTGGCTCCCGAAACCATCCTAAAAGCCAGTCAGTTGTCCAGAATAATAGACATTTGGGGTGCTGCCAAGTAGGATGCTGAAAGATGGCATGGCCAGCCCCTCCTGCCAGTGAACTTGCTGACTGGCTTTTAAAGTTGCTTTCAGGATCATTTGTGGTCACATCAATAGTGCCATGGTTGCAGATGAGAATATGAACCAGTTACAACATCTTAAATCCAATTTAGGACATTGTAAAGGACTATCAAAATGCCAGCCTATGATTCCACTTCAGCTGACATTGCAGCATCCTATGGAATCCTGGTCTTTACAATTTAGAATTCACAGAAATACAATTTAGAATATTTTACAAATTTTTAGAATTCTTAACCAGAGTGCTCTAGGGCCTCAGAAGACTACAAGCCCCAGGATTACATAAGATGTTGCCATGGCAATTAAATTGTAATCATAGTGCTATAACTGTGTATTTTGAAAGGACCCCTGAGGTTCATAGTATTCTGAGAATGGCAACTCCAGAGATTTGTATAGATTTATAGTACTTGGATGGGAGGCTGCCAATGAATACCAGATGCTGTGGGATACATTTCAGAGGAAGGAATTGGAAAAAAACCCACATCTGAGTATTCCTTGCTAAGAAAACCCTGTGAAATTCATGGGATCGCCATAAGTCAGCAGCCAGTTTGAAGGCACACATTCACACAAATGCACACATCATGATAACTGGCAGTTTTGTTTTCAATTACTGTACTTTCTTATATCATGTTCTCCCTGTCTGAATCTACCTTTTTCACAACAGTTACATACTGTGTCAACCCTTTCCTCCAGATATATCTAAGACAATCACAAGCCCCCTTTCCAGGATAATCACTGACAACAGTATATTTGGGGTGACACACACACACACACACACACACACACACACACACGGTGAGAGAGAAGGGGGATTGTATTAAGCAGCCATGTCGGTACTTGTGAAATTATACAGCATTTCTAACAGGTTCTGTGGCAATAACAGTCTTTGCTAGGAGACTGTATCCCTTTATGCTTGCTTATATTGAACCACATTTGCCATTTTAATGCCCATTCCTCCACTTGCAAGAGGTCTTTTGGGAGTACATCATTTCCTTTTGTTCTCACCTCCATGGATAATTTGGTGACATGCATCATCAGATGCTTTGTTTTGCCTTTGGTCCTTTTAACACTATTATGTTCCTCTGGGGAGAAATACTGTACAAGCCAGCCAAGCTGATGCAGAAATGCCCTTATGTTCTGCTGGTTTGGGACCCTCTGTGCCCATGTGGAAGAGGGTGCTTGAGTGGGATGTGAATGACCTCTTTGCCCAGATGACCTCTTCGGTCTCTTCTTCCTTGAGGAATCCAAAGACAGTTGGCGATTCCTAGAGAGGTTGTTTCTCCTCAGTGTTTGACCCTGATATAACTCAGTGTAACAATTTCAAACAAGATGAATTCTACATATCTTCTGTCATCAAGATTTATTTTCATTGGCCCTTTTCTCACTCCGGCTCCCATTTCCTGTTCCCTCTGAAATATCAGTCACGGTCTATACACTTTCCTATTTTGATCTCTGAGGCTGGTGCTGGCTACACTCATTGAAATCCAGTTTACAATGGAGCCTTCTAGATGTTCCTGGACTGCAACTCCCACGATTCCTTGCTATTGTCTCTGCTGGCTATGATTGACAGGAGTTGCAATCTGGCAATGTTTAGGGGCTCGTTTTTCCCCAGTTTCCTGATAATACTCCACAACTCACTGTAACTACGTCAAAGGATGCATAACTGAAATGGGTTATCAGACTGAAAACTAGAGATGGCTCCTATATCTTTAATGGGGAAATTTCAGAAAATGTTGTTTTTCACACAACCAGCTAAAACATCTGCCTTTTTAATAACCTCTGAATTGTTATTAAAGGTACAGGAACCACCTCCAATTTCCAATCTGATATCCCTATACTCTTTCCTACCATGTCTTATACAAGTGACTCAATAACAGGGTTGCCATTTGTCCCAGAAAACCTGGAAAATCCTGGGTTAAAAGGACTAAATATGTCCCAGCTGGCTGGACCAGTTGAAGCATTAAATCCAGGATTTCTTCTTTGTTGCAGGCCGGTGGGTAAGTTAAAACATGGCAATGGTGATGAAACAGCAAACCATGCAAGAAGACTGGCACTGGTGGGAGCGTCATCCTGCCTTGCAGGTTTCGATGCTACTGCACAGGTGTAGCATTGCCATCTTATTCTTCCACTCCCTCCCACCTTCCCCCTGACAGACCCAGAGGTCAGGAAAGGAAAGGTGATCAGCAGCGATGGCCTTGTGTTGTGTGGTGATTGTGTTGTGGCTTGAACCTAGGGCTAGGCAGCATGGTGGAAGTTCACTTCCAAGCAGCCTTGAAAGAGTAAAGGGAGTCCTAGGGGACATTCACATTTATTTATTTTTGTTTTGAGGAGATCCGGATCTCCACAGTGATGCAATACTGGATCAGTGTTCCACTACGTTTTCCATTTCCAAATTTCTCCATGACATTTAACCCTGTTGCCATTCACACTTGCCACCTTTTCAGTTTAAAATGGAGATGACTCCATTTCTGGGAATGATGTGGCGCAATCCAAATCGATTCAACAACTTACTCACACTACTGAAGATGTGGATCGTTGTGGCTCTTAAAAAAAGATACACTTAAAGACCCAGTGTCGAATACAGCAGGTTAAGTGGGTTTTTCAGTACAGTGGTACCCCGGGATACGAAAGCATCGCCTTACGAAATTCCTGGGATACGAAAAAATCCTATAGGAAAAAACTGTTCCGGGTTACATTTTTTTTTGGCTTACGAAAAAAATTTTTGGTGCTTTTCGGCGCTTTTTCGCACGAAATCGCGGCTTTTAGCGCTAGCGCCTATGGCTTTTTCGGGTTACGAAAAAAATCGGGTTACGAACGCCGCGGCGGAACGAATTAATTTCGTAACCCGAGGCACCACTGTATTCCCCCCCTCAGGAAACTGCACTAAGTGCAGTTGGGACAAGTGTGAACGCCACGGCAATAATCCAGTTTCACATCAGGTTATTTTCATAGTGGGAATGGGGTCCTACTCTCTTGGTACTGGTACTGAGGTTGAAACATAACTTTAGAAAAAGTGCAATGATTGTTGAATCTGTATAATCAGAATATAAATTAATAATATGCATAATTATAATAATTGGCACAATATGCAAATTAGGTGCCCAGATATGAGGGACAGGAATATAACAGCTCATCTTGATATAGACATGTTCTTCCTTAAGTACATTTTCTTAGCTAGAAAAATCTATTTTTGCAATGCCCCATGAAAATATCCTTATCTACCAGAAGGAGAAAGAAGATGGCTCTGAAAATCTGGTTCATGCCTTAGTGGCTTAAGTGCATTTCCCTGTCTCTCAGGGTTTTACAAGGTTGTTTCACTGTAGGGATTCCCCCCCCCCCCAAAGTCATTAGCAAAATTCCTGCCTTGAAGCCACTGAAGAAACTGTCAAAGAATCTCTTAATTTCATCTTCGCTGTACAACATTTTTTGGTTCTGAGCCATTTTCTTAAATCCCCTCTGTGGTATCCTTTTATAATGCTTTTATAATCCTTTTATTGCTTATTAATCATTTATTTAACACACTGCATGCCCTCCAACATTTCAAAGATGTAAAATGGGACACATGTGGTCAAGCAACATTGGAATGTGATCAAGATGGCAAATATTGTGAACGAAGAAAAAACACAAGTGAAGAGAGGCTGCAGCAATTTGCTTTTGCCTGCATCTACTGGAAAGAGCAAGATTCTGCTCCCTCCTCTCCTTCCTGCTGAGTTAATGGAATGCAAACTACTTTTACACTTTGATCAAATTCTGTTTGAACAATGGAACCGTGCTGAAAACAATGGGGGAAGGTTGAGGAGGAGATAAGAGAAACTGGAACTCTTTAAAAGCATCTGAAAAAGTGGGCTGGCAGAGGATTAATTGGGACTGTCTTTTTCAGTTCAGGACACTTGTAGGGTGTGACATTGATATCAACTCTAAAACCTCATAAGATAGTTCACAAATGATTTAACACAAAATGCAGAAAGCAAGTTTACAATCCAAAAAGACAAGACTGCAATAAGGTGAAAGAAGGAAAGAAAAATAAAGAAGAAATGGAAAAGAGAAAAGAAGAAAATTCAAACCCTAGTTCTTAACATCATGCAGTGTTCCCACAGTGATGAGGTTGGATGGGGAAAAAATCTATATACAGTAGTTTGAGAAACAGGTATCATTGCATCTCTAACAAATTGTCTGCTGCCCTGTCTTTCCTCAAAAGGGTTGTAGTACACCAGCAATTGTGTTTTTCTTACAAGGCATGGAGCATTAGGCTTGTGGAGCATAGACAGAAATAGCCTGTTCCTTGGATGGCCATCTGTCTGTCTGTCTGTCTGTTTGTCTGTCTATCTATCTATCTATCTATCTATCTATCTATCTATCTATCTATCTATGGTGGATGCTGCATAAGGGGCACTCTTACTCCCAGGTAGCATTCAGGAGAAACAGATGATATCCATTCTCCTTGCATTCTGTGGAGAAGGGTCCAGCCAAGTTGGTAAAAGCAGTAGCAAATGGCAACTGCAGTTCCTCACTGGCTGCATCCTTACTGCAGAAATAATTCAGTTTGACACCTCTTTTAAATGTCATGGCTTAATGCTATGGGATGCTGGGAATTGTAGTTTGTTGTAGTTCTTTCTAGAGCTCTCTGACAGAGAAGGCTAAATAGCTCACAAAACTACAATGCCCAGCATTCCATAACATTAAGCCATGGCAGTTAAAGTGGTGTCAAACTGAATTGTTCCTGCAGTGTGGATACAGCCCCTGACTGTGTTCAACTAATCATCAGCAAAAGATTGACCAAGGCCATCAATATGAATCTTTTTGGTTCATCAAACACTTGAAATTTCTCCAAGGCCTGCTGGAAAATGAATGGTCTTTGGCTGGTATCTGAAGGTTGGCAAGAAGAAGAGATTGCCCTTGAGATGGAGTTCCAGAAAGTTGGTGCTACTCCTAAAAAAAGCTTTGACTAGATGTAGATTACCATCTTCTATATCATGCATATTGTTTCTGGGCAGAGTAACTACCATCTCCCTATTCAGAAAAGAAGCCATGTATAAGCCATAAGAGGCCTTACAGTCAAAAGAGGCTTTACAGTCTTTCCCAGTTCAATGAATTCTATTATACAAAAAGCATGGCTATTGCCAAGATTTTAATCCTCACATTTCAAGTTTTTCACCTCCATGATCTTCTCTGAGAAACAATTCAGACATGCTGTAAACAATTCACTGACTTAGTACCCAGTAAGCCTGAATGTCTGAATTACTTTGCTTTAACAGTGTTGTGTCCAGAGTTTGGCCATCCTTAGTGTTTGGTGTAGAAGGACCTTTTCACTCAACACAATCCTTGTTTGAGGTTTTACTCACCAGGGAATGTCCAAGATATCTTCTTGTACCTGATCGTAACTGCTTGCTCCTTTTTTTCACCCTTTGTGGCCTAAATACCTTAAAGAAGTGGTTCTCAAAAGGTGGGGCAGGACCCTTGGAGGGGGCCAGGGTGGCTCAAGGGGAGGAGACTTGGAGGCCCTGATCCCTTTTCCTCTTCTCAAACTTTTTAATGTGAAAAATTTACACACACATTGGGTTAAATATTGAATTTACTTAAATAAAATTGTTCTAATTTGAACAATGTGATTACTGTATAATTACAAATACTGTATACATGAATGTGCGGATGAAAATATGCACACTAAATAAGCAAAATATTTTTATTCATCTACTATGTCAAGTGGGGAATGGTGATGTCCACATGCAAATATAAAGGGGTTTCCCAAAGGTAAAAGGGTTGAGTACCACTGCCCTAAAGGCATCAGATCTCAGCTGATCTTGCAAGCTAAACAGAGTCAACTCTGTTTAGTGCTTGGATGTGGGACTGCCAATGAATTTCAGGTCCTGTCAGCTATATTTCAGAGGAAGGAACTGGCAAAACCACCTCTGAGTATTTCTTGCCCAAGAAAACCCTATGAAATTTATGGGGTCACCATATATTGACAGGTGACTTGAAGGCACATACACACACACCTCACCTTTTCCTACTCACTTCCTTAATTTTTGTAATAGTTCTCCTTGCTATTTGCCAACAGGTCAGAAAGGTGATGCCACATCTTAGTTAGTGATGGATATAAAATTCAAAGGTTTCTCTTCAGCTGATACTACACAACACAGGCACAGACTTAAGGAGGACTGTTTACACTGTCAGGTAAGTCACAGCTGGGAGAATGGTGAGACTTCTCATGAAAACCAAATGAAAAGCAGGAACAGTGGCCTGACTAGGAGGTGTAGGGGGTACACCTGGTGACACCCATCAGAGGAGGTGACATTGCCAGGGCGGCAATGTTGGCCATGTGCCTGGCACCCTGAGGAAATCTCATCCTGGTTGTTGGAGATGGGGGCAGATGGGGCCACCGTTCTTGCTCAGGATGAGGAGTAAGAGCAGGAGGCTCCACCATGCCCACCTAGCTCATCCTGGATGGGCCAGCCATGCATTTGGAGCACCAAATGAATAGTGGCACCCTAGCAAGCCAAGAATATGGGAGTGGGGATTTTCTTGCATGTGGTGTCTCTGAGGCCTAGCACACTCTCTTGCAGATTGAGAAGCTGAGCATTGGTGAGGATTGTATGATGTCTCATGTGTGTGTGTGGGCTCCCCAATTCCCATGACAGTTGTCCCCCATTCTGGCTGATGATAGGTGACACCATGGGGTTAACACCATGAGTGGCACTGGGGTGACATCTACCTCCCTAATAAGGAACAGGAAAAACTCTTTACCTCCATGGCTGGTATTTGTTTTGAGGGACCACCTGCCATATTCAGGAGGTGACTTGTGATGGCTACTTGGGGCGGGTTACAAACCGCCATTTTGTATGTATTCACTACGTATTAGGGTTAGGAAGGGGCGGTGCTTCCGCACCCCCCTAACCCTAGTATGTAGTGAATACGTACAATATGGCGGTGGCCATTCCACATGGCCGCCACCATATTGATGTAGCGGACGCTGTGCGTCCGCATGTCGCACGGTGCTTATGTCGCGAGTGCGCCATTGGCGCCTCGCGGCGTCATAATTGCGCCACAGGAAGAAGCTCCATTTTGGAGCTTCTTTTTTGCTCCGAGCGGGAGTCGCGCGGTTTGGCTGCTGCGGCTCCCTCGCGCAGCAAACAGCAGCGCCGGCAGACCGCCACAAAGCGGTGGTCTGTAACGCATCTTGGAGTTCTACGCATCTCTTACAAACTGTATATTGCTGGTGGGGCACCTATTATAAAAAAAGGTAAAGGTTTCTCCTTTGACATGAATGTCTAGTCATGTCTGACTATAGAGGGTGGCGCTCATCTCTGTTATTAAGCCAAAGAGCCAGCATTGTCAAAGATGACTCCATAGTCATGTGGCCAGGATGACCACACAGAACGCTGTTAGCAGTTTTACATACTTTCAAACTGCTAGATTGGCAGAAATTGGGAATAGTGATGGGAGCTCACTCGGTCATGCGGTGCTTAGGTGGAAACATTTATTCAGGTATGGGAGTGTCTTTTAAGAAACCTTGAGGAGCTGAAGTGCGCATGGAGCACACTTAGTATAGATCCTGGAGATATGGTGCAATTGGACAAACTTCCTTTAGAACAGCGGTACACAAAGTAGGGCCACTCAACCCCACAGTTTCAGCCCCTGAAGATCCTGATAGCTCCCCAAAGTCATCTGAACCACTCATGTTTTTTTTAAAATTGCCTGTTTTTCAAGTGATTTTCCACCTCATATGAACACAGCAGTGTAGCTGCTTACTCCCCTCACCCACTTTAACAGCCTCTTTAGGATTGTTTTCAGCCAAAAAGTGTGACCAGAAGTGACACAATGACATTTCTGGTGTTCTTTGATGTATCATGCAGAGGCATGGAGGTAAAAGTGGCCTTTGACCACCTTTCCCTGTGCAGTTAGTTGCCCACTTTATATTTAGAAGGTAAAAAATCTGGAAGCAATGATGCAAAACTTTGCCAAGTAAATCTAGACCATCTTCACTGTACTTCTTACACTGTGCCCTCCAACTGTCCTCATTAGGAAGGAACCGTCCCTATTAATCCTCTGTTGTCCCATTTTTGAGCTGTTTTTAAGATGACTCAGTTTCTCTCTTCTCCTTCCACTTTTCCTTCAGTTTATATCAATCACTGCAAAACTAAGTTCAAAGTGCAAATGTAGTTTGCACTGAATTAAATGAGCAGAGAGGAAAGAAGAAGAAGAGACAGAATCTTTTCTTTCCCAGTTGTCTCTAGCAAAAGCAAACTGCTGCAGCTACTCAGGTTTGCATCCTTCTGAGGTCGCTAAAATGAGTACCCAGACGGTTGGGGGCAAATTAGCTTACTTGCTAATTAGCTTACTTGCTGTTCACCGCTATGATCTTTGGACTAGTGGTATATAAATAAAACAAATTATTATTATTATTATTATTATTATTATTATTATTATTACTCCTTGCTTTTGTGTTTTTCTCCATTAATACCTTTGCCGTCTTGATTACACTTCCATGTTACTTGGCCATGTGAGTCCCAGTTTTTATCTATAATCTATGTCAGAGGATATGTCACACTTTATAGGACTCTTGGACCTAAGGCTCACAATGCCTTAGAAGGGACTATATGGACTATGTTGTCCTGAGCATCTTGGCAAATAGGGTAGGCTATAGTAGAGTATAATACTTTAATTAACTTGTTTTATTAAACTTCTCTTTCTAGGATGTTTTTCCTCACCTTCCTCACATTATTCACCACCATCCATGCAGGTAAATCCAGCTGTAGGTTTTAGAGCATGTGTTGTTAATGTGCTGTGGACAGTTGCTTGGCTTTAACTCATCAAGTCTTTCTTCTCTAGGTCTTATTACTGGTACCTTTGAACAAGACTCAGAAATAGTCTCAGGATTCGACTCCTCTTATTCCATTTCTGGAGAATATGGCAGCCAAGGTGCTTCTTTCTCCATAGGGGAATATGGTGGCCAAAGTGCTTCCTCCTCCTTAGTGGAATATGGTGGCATACTCTCGTCTTCTTCCCATTCTGGGGAATATGGAGGGCCAGGAGGACTACGATTCTCACACTCTACGAACCAACTGGATGGACCAATAACAGCCATTAGAGTTCGAATTAACCCTGTAAACATTGTTGGGTAAGTTAAGGAAAGTCTAGAAAGGGAGAGGAATTGCAGGTTTTGTTCTGGGTATCTAAACAAGTGCCTTTTTTTAAAAAACACCTTTTTGTAGTTGATAGACAGGATGCAAAATGTGGTTTTACCTCTTCCTCCTGGTTCTAGAATCAAGGATTATTATAACTTTATCTGCTAAATCAATTTCTTCTGCTGGAAAGATCATGATAAACATGTGACTACATAAAACCTCTATTTACATGGATATTTTAAAGGCAGGAGGGAAAAGCGGTCTGAATTCAGCAGCCCACATAGCTAATCCTAGCTAATCCGGCCAGTGTAGCTACCCCTAGGCAGGAATATGGCAAGCCTCAAAATCCAAAAGATACACAGAGCTTAAAAGCCCAGACAAATTTGTAGAAAGTGCCTCCCCCCCACTTTTTCTCTGGAAGATGCTTGGATAGCATCATTATATATTTGAGCCTTTAGGCGGCAGTAGATCTAGTTTATATGAGTGGAAGTTAGGCATTATCTGGCCCCATTCCCACTTACATTTAAACCAGTTTGCAATTTGCCTTCACTCTACGTCAGTAAATCGATTCCAAAAGGTCCGGATCTTTTCATTATCCATCCATAATTGCTTCTTTTTTGGCACGATTGTCATCCCCACTAGTTTGCGCTGCTTCAAAATGCATGTCAATCATCTGTGCAACTGCCAAAGAACTCAAGTCAGGAAAGAGTGTGGGGGGTTGCATTTGCCTCACTTCATCACAATTGAAACCGATCTCAGTAGGATCGGAACTGGTTCCAAATGGGAACAACGGTCATATAACCCGATCAGCAATTCGCTTTAAATCATAGTGGGAATGCGGTCTCTGTCCTCTTTCTTGACTGGGAGGGAAAATAAATGCAATAAAGTATGACAGGTCACACCAATCAGGGAGCAACCTGGAAGAAACCACTAGAAAATTCCTGGGGTCACAATGAATGGATAGGCAACTTAAAAGCACATATATACACACTGTAGAGGTCTCTGTTCCTCACAGTGGAGTAATTGATTTAACACTTTGTGCTACATTTCTGGCATAAACACTGTGCCCTTGTCTGGGCATCTTTCACACTACATAATTATAGTGCTATGAATCCACTTTAACTGTTATGGTTCCATCCTATGGAATCCTGAGATTTGCAGTTTTCAGGGGCAGGGGACTATTTACAGTTCTTGGCCAGGAAGTTCTTCTGCCTCCCCAAACTACAAAACCTAAACTTCCATAAGACATGACTATGGAAACTGGACTGCAATTATAGTGCTCTTAACAGTGCAGTGTAGTGGTTTGAGCATTGGACTATGACTCTGGGGACCAGGGTTCAAATCCCCACTTAGCCATGGAATCCCATTGGCTGACCTTGAGCAAGTCACACTCTCTCAGCCTCAGAGGATGGCAATGGAAAACCCTCTGAAGAAACTTGCCAAGAAAACCCCGTGATAGGTTTGCCATATTTTGAAAATGACTTGAAGGAATACAATAACAACAACAATAAAATTGTGTAGTGTGAAAGTGCCCTAAGTCACATCCTCCCTTCTTTTATTGCAGCATCCAGTTCCGTTATGGCACTAAGTGGAGCCAATATAAAGGTGGTTTCACTGGGAGTGAGCAAGAAATTTTCCTGCACCCAGGCGAGTCCATCATCCAGGTCACTGGGAAGTACCACTTGTACGTCAAGCAGCTCATTTTCATCACTGACCAGCATCGTGAGTTTTCCTTTGGACACGGAATTGGCACCAGCTTCAATGCTGTCCCACTCCACTCAGGAACCGTCTTGCGCTTTATCAGCGGCCGGGCTCTTTTAGTACTTGATGCCATCTCTTTCCATTGGGGCACTTACTACAGTGGTTTCTCCCCAAATGGGCATCCTGAAGGGTAAAAAGACTGAGAGACCAGCCGTTTGATGGCATGAAGGACAATTCAGGCTAAGGGCAGATTAGTTTCTTTTCACTCATCTCTTTAGGCTTCCCTTCACTCTTGTCTATGAGTCTGATGGTTCTTCACTACTGCATCTGTACCCAAGAATTCTTCTGGTAGCTCCCTTTTCCATGTATTGACCATTTTCACCTTTCCTTTCCTAGTTATTCTTCTCCCTTATGCCATCCACATGAGCCAGAAGATTTCCCATCAGTTATGATCAATTTAAAAAATATCTGTAATAAGGTGTCAGATGTCTTTTACTTCAGCTGCACCATGAAAGAATGCTATGCATTTTGATTGCCACTGAGGTTGCTAATATTGCCACTTATCTGAATGGTTGAGATGATGTTGAAATTGAGCGTGACTGAAGAAGGCTTTGCTGAAACATGCTTTAGAAGTTAGCCTGGGGTTGGCCATTTTGCTTCTGCTTTCAGTTTATCTGTTTGGCATTTACATTGCTTCTGTTTGAATTTACAACTTGGCAATTACATCTGCTTGTAATTTACAGTGAGCCCTTGGTAGTTTGGTTCCAGGACTCCCATGGATACCAAAATCCAAAAATGTTCAAGTCCCGTTAAATACAATGGATAGTAAAATGGTGACCCTTATATAAAATGACAAAATCAAGGTTTGCTTTTGGGAATTTATATATTCTTTGAAATATTTTCAAGCTGTGAATGCTTGAATCCATGAATAAAGAATCTGTGGATATGGAAGGCCGACTGTATGTCTGTTTATTATAATTTCTTGTTGAAATTGTGAATGTCCACATCAGGAACTGTTTTTGTATAACTAATAGAAATTACATGCATTTTGCTTTTGCCTTTGCCTTGAATTTATTTGCTTGCTAATTTCTGTGAAAGCCAGTATGGCATAGCAGTTTGAGTATTGGACTATGACTCTGAAGACCAGGGTTCAATTCCCAGCTCTGCTATGTAACCTACTGAGTGACCATGGGCAAGTCACATACTCTCAGTCTCAGGAGAAGGCAATGGCAAACCTCCTCGAACATATCTTGCCAAGAAAGCCCCATGATAGCATCTTAGGGTTGCCATAAATCAGAAACAACTTGAAGGCACACAACAACAACAACAGCAAAAATTACATCTGCTTTTAATTTATGTCGCTCAGCGCTATTATCTTATCCAATGAATTTCCTGGTGATTTATTGCATTCTGTTACTAAAAAGGCATCTTCTTTGTATTACAAGACTCTCTTTTATATTAGCACCTAGAAATGCAAGGTTTTTCTGTTTATTACTGTAATTCTTTGTTGATATAGAGAAATAATTATATATATACAGTGTTATATACATATATATTGATTTAATTCTTACTGGGGTTTAGTCCTTATGTTCATTATGGATATACAATAGAGAAGACTCTGTTGTTTTGTCTCTCACACCTGCATAAAGACAGAAATATGTTGTGCATCATGTCATTTTGAATCTGGGCAATATGCTGGTTTTAGAGAGAAAGGCATGGCTTAGGTCAACTGAAATCAATACTTTCATTTGGTATTTTGGTAGAACACAAACTTGTTAATAGCTATTTCCTGGCTGGCAACTCTGCATGCCATGGACTTCAACTGTCCCTTATTGCTGTTTTGAAAACCTGCAACACTAACAAAAGGACAAGAAAGAAAAATCCAAAAGTATACAATGCTTGAGCAAAGAACAATAGTTGGGTAAACAGCAGAGCAATAAGAAAAGGAAAAGAGCATTGAACACTATATCTCTGCCACTATTTAATAGATCTGCTTGAACTTTGGTATCAATACAAGTAATTCTCTGCCTAGTGTTAGCAAAAGGTGGACAAATCTGGTTTCTAATAACACCGAAAACATGTAGGTTTAAGATGACTGTATTTCTATTTTAGAGAGGACCATCTTCCCCTTTGGAGAATGAGAGAAAGGATGAAAAGAGACAGCAAGTCAAGGAGAGTATATAGAAGTTCTCAAATACCCAAGAGAGAGAACAAAATCTTTCTGGGGAATTTCTAACCTATAGAAAGTTAGCCTGACTTTTTTAGGTTGAAGGGAGATTTTAAAAAAGAAAATCAATTTTGAGACTTGTCATCTAACATGAGGGGAAAAGGTGGAATGCAATTTGCCAGTTGTTAAAAAATGAAGTAGACAGTAATGGTCAGGTTATGACATGGATTGTTAAAAACATAATATGTTCAAATGTTAGCACTGACATGCTACAAACTGAATATTCCTGTAAGTTTTTCTTCTACTAACAAAACAGAAGGAAAACATTCCAGCTAGAGTAGACACATTGAATCAATGAGACCATTCACATTTCACAATTATGGTGATGTTAATTGACTTTAATTGCCATTGTTCTGTCCCATGGAGTCCTGGGACTGGGAATTGAGTGAGGGACACTTGGACTTGCCATCTTGAGAGCTCTAGTGCCTCAGCAAACTACAGTTCCCTGTATTCAAAGGGATAGAACAATGGCAAGTAAAGTGGAATAACAGCGCTATAACTGTATAGTATGAATGGACTCAATGAGAACTTGGTAGGTCGACAGTTATATAAATTTCATGGATTCAATTAATCTAAGCATAACTGGCAATAGAAATCGGATAAAGGCACCGACAAGCTCCCCAGCCCCATTGCCGATCCCTCTTGCTCAGGTGTGATGACTAAATCCAAGAGTCCTAGATGGCCGTGTACTTACTGAAGTGCTTGGTAATACAGGATGATCTACATCTCTCTTTATTGTAAAGATGAATGTTCCCATGTCTTCCTAAGTAGCAGGCACCACTCTGGACTGAGAATCCCAGAAGACCAACTAGGCTGTAAAGTTTTGTCAGGAAAATCTCCAATCCTGGTGTGTTCCTAGATGAATCTGCATTGCAGAAATACATTGCTGCATTGCTGGAAATGCCATCCTGACACTGTTTTAACTGTGAGGCACCAGAGCTCTCTGACAGACCAGGTTGCATGCCTCACCAAACTTCAAATCCCAGGATTCTGTAGGATAGAGTCATGGCAGTTAAAGTGGAGTCAAATGCTTTAATTCTACAGTGTGAATTCACCCTGCATCTCCTCTGTTGTGTATTACATGCACCTTATAAATCTCCACGTCTGAACTCTTGTTGTCCATTATATGCAAGCAGCTTGTAAGACAAGAACTTCTAACTCAAAACATCCCTTGTGATGAAGACAGGGTTACTAGACTATTTCTTGGAGGCCTGATGAGATCTGTTTATAACCTGTCAGTGGCTCATTTCTATCATGGTTCATTGTTATATGAAATATATAATATTAAGACTGACATTAAGACTAGGTGTCTTGTTTTCCTTTTCCTTCCTTGTCCCTTTCATTCTGTGTTGTTTCCTAATAGTGTGTGAACATGAAGGCAAAGACTGTTGTGCTTTTTTTTGATCTGTAAGCTTCTTCAAAAACTGTCCTAGCTGAAGAGCAACTGTAAATGCTTTAAGCAATAAATCAAGCAATTAAAAAATGAATCCAGCAGCAGTATAAAATGATACCCCGGTGGCCCCAATTTAAGAAAATGTCCAAAAGCCTACAGATGAAAAGGCCACAGTGCGAAGCAATGGAAAGGGTTGCTATCTGAATTGACAGACTCCTCCTTCAAATTAAAAATGCCAAGGAAAATCTCTACAGATCTAAATCTCTTCTCCAGAAAGCTATTGCTGCTCTGTCTGAGAGCTCCCAAAATATCCTTGAATCACTGTTTCTGTTTTGGTCTCTGTCTGGGGAGCCTCCAAATTTTTAAAGTGTTTCCTATTTTAATTCTGCAGTGTGGTGCGGTGTAAATGATTATAAAGACCCAAGAATACGCCTATAGCTAAGCCATTTTAGAAGTCAAAGTATGGAGTGATTTGTATATGGTAATCTGCACGGTTGGGTACTAGTTTGGGAATAATCAATATTTAACAGACATAAGTGTGGATCTCAATAACTGGAAGAGGGAAGACGATGACCTGCCAACCTGTGTATTTGATGCTTAGACTGTTATCCTGGCAACAACTGTCCATAGGCAATGACAAGGACTCTCAGCTTCCCTTTGAAGATTCATTATCTTTAAACCTGATTTTGATTGAACAGCTCTTCAAGAACATGCTTTCAAAAAGAGGATCATCTTTTTGACAGTCTTTCAGAAAATTTACATAGCCACCTCAAGCTGTGGGCTCACATCCCATTGGTGATGGTTGGAATTCACTATCATAGTTATGGATGCATAACTAAGGACTTTATCTACTTGCTATCTCACCAAAATAGTGCTAGTTTAAGAATGGAAGCATACTGATTTGACATAATTTGTTATCACACTTTTCCCCACAATAGTGCTTTGGCAATCCATGGTCGCTTGATTTGTTTTCCACACTGCCAAATGCCACCTTAGGAAGGAAGGTGTATGTGTGTGGGAAGCAATTGTGGCTGCCACTGCCTCCTGAAGCTGGCTGCTGTGTGAATGTCTTATCCCCTCCCAAAACATGGGGCTGCTGCTGCCAACTGACTCTCAAAGTTGGCTGCAGTGTCCATGTGAAAGACCATGTGGAGGGGAAGGGAAGCTGATACTGATCTATGAAAGGTTTTCATATGGCTTTAGGTTAGACATGTTGCTAGTAACTTGGCAAAAACAGCCTAAAACGAGTCAAGCTTGTAAAACCTAAAGAAAGGGAGAAATGTACTTCAGACTGCTAAGTCATTTCAGGCCCAGTCAGATTCTCAGAGCCCTCTTCCTCCTTGTCCCTGTAGATAAGAACACGAAAAGCAGATAATTCAAGCTAAAATGATGCATGTATTTGTGATGTCTATATCATGACAAGAAGTGTTTATTCATCCAAGAAGACATGCACAACATGGCAGGTATAGCATGCTGTCTACAATATAAGTGGACAGTTTGGGAAGCTGGGGACCACCAGAGATAGTTTACTGCAAGGCCATACCCCTTGCAGTACGCTATCCACACTAACATTCACTTTTTGGTCCCAAATGACTCTAAATGCCCACTAGGAAGAATGGGTGGCATTTTCACCAAGTTTTTTTTGGGGTGTGTGTGTGTGAGAGACTGGGCCATTTTAGGCCTGGGTTGCCAGAGTGAAAGCTGGATAGTTCCCCTAGAATCATAAAATTGGAAGAGCCCTCAAGGACCATCCAGTCCAACCCCCTGCCATACAGGAATACACAATCAAAGCATCCCCGACAAATAGCGATACGCTGTCAAGGCTAATAGGAACTGCAGGACACTGAGCTCTGGAGTGCCAGATGCTGCCCATCCTTGTCACAGGTGGTCCTTCATCTGTCCCAACAAGTCATGATCCATTAGTCATCACTGTGAGGAATGGTAGGCACCATAACAGGGTTGAGAATCATTTTTGGCCCAAGAAAGGGCAGAGTCTGGTGGCTCCTGTGTCATAGAGGTGGTGAATGCACTCTGGATGCTAGTTTGAACTTTGAAGTAGCTATCCAAGTTATCATGCCTATTTGAGGGATAGGGTTCAGGGTCTAAGATAGCTCTTTTGAAATGGAGACAAAAGTCTGAGGCAGATTCATCATAGCAATGACATCTGTGCCACTAGTTTCAACTGCTAAGGAATAAACTAGCCTTGATCTGGCAAGGGAAGCATGCCTGCAGCAAGTGGACTAAGACCAACAACTTCTCAGAATGCATTCATTACAGCCTTTTTTGAAAAGTCAGGCCACTAGTGATATCTTGCATGTTCACCATTGAACTCTGTGCAGCTTGTTTCTGTCGGAGCTTGTCATTATAAGAACCATATAAAATCACCAGCTGATGTCTGAGTTTTCTTCTTTCCTTCCTTCCCACCCATCCATGTTTTCCTTCCTTTCAAGCCTTGTTAGACTGCAAGCCTGAAGGCAAAACTGATTTGGTTTGGTTTCTTTAATTGATTTATAAGCAGCTCTGGGAGGCTTACTAGCTGAAAGCCTGGTATAGGAATGCTTCAAATAAAAAGAAAGGCAGAGGGCATTGTAGTGTGATACTGCAGAAGCCCTGATTTAAGAAAAATGTCCAAAACTATGAAGGGAAAAAAGGCCACATGAGGAGCAGTGAAGCTGAAGTTAAATGCACTCTTCCATGGCTTTAAATCAGGAATTTTCAGAGTGAGGAAAGTAACTTTTAAGAAAAAAACCACAAGTTTAATGACATCTTGAAGTCATCCATAGTTGTGCAGTGACTAATTGCTCAGGGATGGGTAGCTTCAGGATGTCACTACATTCATCTTAAAAGAAACTTTCTAGGCTCTGGGGATTTTACTAGTAACTTTGGGGAAATGATCTAAAGGGAGGGATCTGGTAAAAGCTGGAGACATGAGAAAATGTCACTAGAGAATCAGCTAGACACTGGTAACTGGAGATGCCAATTCAAGATTTCCCCAAGCCCTGAGGTTTCCAGGCCAAAATCTGAGACCTAGGAATGGAGCTGGTGATGTGGTGTATTAAGTGTCTACCACAGGTGCCCACAGCTTGACATTTAACACACACACACACACACACACAGAGAGAGGGAGAACATATTTTCCTGTCTGGAAATTAAGTAGTAAGACTTTGTAAAAGGGATTGTCCCCAGATCAAGGTAAAAAGGTGGAGAATCATTCCTTCTGAACTACTTGGGAAGAAGGGCGAAAGACCATTTAATCTAGTCTCTTTGTATCTAGCCAGAAGGAGAATTCAGAGCAGAGCAGAAGGTGAACCCTGGCACCACAATTACTGAGAAGGAAGAAGGGAGCTAAGTAAATCCACAGATACCCCACCCCCAAGTGTCTTTCCAATTTGCTGTGACAACTCAATTAAGCCTTGCAAATTATAACAAGCTGTTGCTCTCCCAGCTGAGTTGGAAATTTGTGTAGAGCCCTTTCCTTTTGGCTGGATCTGAGCTCTCCAATTTATTTCTCATCTCCCAGCTGGAGATAAACCATGAAAACTGGAAATTCAAGGCCAGGCTCTGAGATCTGGCCACATTACTGCTAGACTTTGGTTGTGTTGATATGTTGATCTAGACTGGACACGTAAGTCACATCAACTCATGTTTGTGGCAGCCACCTGCCACATTTTCCTGTAGACAAAGGGGCCATTCAGACTACGAAAAAACCCAGTTTTCAAACCGATTCTTGCATGTGAAGTTCCTACTCACCCTGAATCTCACACAAGCGAATCCGAGGCTTGCACACCCGTTCCGTGTTAAATGGCCCCTAGCGCGGTGTTTTTGAAATCGGCGCAAATACCGTTTCTTTTGGAAAACCCCGGGTTCTGGGAATGATAACTTTGGCCTCGATCACGATCGAGGCAAATTGAGGGAGGGATTTAGGTCAGAGGGTGGGCAAAGGGCAAGGCATTTTCTCCCCTCATCGGAGGGGAGGGGGAGGAGGAAAGAGCCCTGGGCAGAAGGGAGCAAGGGAAGGCATTCTTTAGGAGCCTCTTTTCCCTTCATCCCCTGCCCACAGCCCTCTGTCGCTGGGCATTCCTTCCCTTGCAGGAGGAAAAAGTTCAGGTCACGAACGGAGCTCACATCAGGCAACCCCCCCCCCTTTTCAAATTTAAACAATATTTTTTTTTGAGCAAATATGTGCATTGTTTGTATTCCAGAGGCAGATAGAGCCGGGCTTGCAGTTTATATCCTTGGATCTCCTTGCTTACTGCAGAGGGGGAAGCTACAAATGTTGCAAACAATCAATGTTACATTTTTAACAATTTTTTTTAGCAAATATGCTCATGATTTGTCTTCTTGAGCAGATACAGCAAGGGAAGCAAAGGGAAAGCTAATGTTGCTTTTAAAAGCATAAAAAAATGCATGACAATTCCATGCTTTGCCTGGAACAGGGGCAGATCTGACCCAAATGCCCACAGGTTTATAAAAAAATGACCCTGTGCCTGGCTCTTTAAAAAAAGGGAGGAGGGGGAGGACACTTTCCGATGCCCTTCAAAACGTCACCATGACGATCGCTTGATTGACAGCGGCCACCTCGCCAGCAGACACAGAATGCATTCGATTTGTAGTGGGCACTTGCTAACGGAGCGATTCGGGGGAGGGGCATCCGAATCAGTCCAGTTCCTTCCAGGTCTTTTATGCCAGTATGAATGAGGCCAAAGATGCTCCATGAACACAAAATGGTCGCTCACCTCCCCAATAGGTAGGAGCTACTGTTGCCAGTAAAAAGGCACAGTTGACATTCATGTCATGTGGTTATAAAGTAGCTATTAACAAGTTTGCGCTCAATTTAAATACCAAATAAAAGTTGTTATTTCATTTAACTTAGCCATACATTTCTCTGTAAAGTTAATGTTGTCCACATTCATAAATTATATGTTGCACACATTTTTATTCTTAAGAAGAGCCCACACCTCAAAGAGGGGCCTGGCATCATGTAATGCAGCTATTGATTCATAACTATTGTAAATGCTCTGTACTTAGTTAAACCATGTTTTCACAACTGTGGCAATATTACCTCCTCTCCCTGAATCCCACTTTAAACTTCAGGGAACTGCTCCAAACAATGGGGGTCTGTTCTGCTGGTGATTGCAATTCAGCAGGTATGATGTTTCCAGCCCTATCCGCAGTGAACAAGGCTGCAACAATCAGAAGCAGGATTGCCGCAATTCCTCCTCACACTCCATACTGGCAGGAGGAGGCTGGAAATGCCATCCTGCATTGCCCTGTTTTCCATCAGATCAGACCTCCATCACTCAGTGTGGCTATGGATTGTTAAGGTATGTATACTTAAGTCAGTGATGTAGAATCTCAGCACACACACACACACACACACACACACACACATTCACTTTTGGCATCTGGTTCAGTCTATAGAAAGAGAATCATAGAATCATAGAGTCATAGCATCATAGAGTTGGAAGAGACCACAAGGGCCATAAGATAAGCTTTCCATTACCCAAGTTGGGGATCTCCCTTGTCATAGGGACATCTGCTCCCCCAGGCAACAGGGTGACTCTCCAATACTTACAGGAAAAGTCCTCAGGGTGGTCAAAGGCTTTCCTCTTCCCCCATTACCAAATTTCATGAATGATCCATCCTATCCTACACCATCCTCTTGTACCTTGCCATTGTGCACAGCTAGAGGAAGGAACTGGGAAGACTACCTTTGAGTATTCCTTGCTTAAGAAAACCAATAAAATTCATGGGGTCACTATAAGTCAATAGGTGACTTGAAGGCATACACATATGAATACACACCCATTCCAATAAAAACACACTCCTTGTTTTAATGTTGCCATGTGTCTTTCCTTTGTGCGTCATCATGGCCACTTATCTGATTTCTTGGTGGCTCATTTTATCTATAGAAATGATGTGAAAGACTGCATGAAGAATCCAGACCTGACTTGTTTGACTGGTTGAAATACATTTCCCCATCTCTTTCGGTTTTACAAGCTTCCCTTATTTTAGATACAACCCCCCCCACTCAAATCTCTCACTACATTCCTGACTCGTCACCATTTGAGCAGATGCTCATAGTTGCTTTTAGCATCAGCTTCACTGCCCCTCAGAGGGACAGTTTTCTCCAGTTTTTTTAAGAAACAAGGGGCACCGAGGTACTATTATGCAATGTGCCTGTTGTTTTTTGTGGGTTTTTCGGGCTATGTGGCCATGTTCTAGAAGAGTTTTTTCCTGACGTTTTGCCAACATCTGTGGCTGGCATCTTCAGAGAATGCTTGCCTAGAAAAAGTGTGTGTATATATACTGTGTGAGTTTAGGAATGCAGGAGTGATTTGCATGTGTATTGTTCTGTGCTGATGGCAGGCCTCACGCTGGGAGGCTAATGCAAAGGAGGATTGCCAGCCACAGATGCTGGTGAAATATCAGGAAGAAACTCTTCTAGAACATGGCCACATAGCCCAAAAACCCCACAAAAAACTATGGATGCCAGCCATGAAAGCCTTTGATTTCACAATGTGCCTGTTGTTATTCTATTAATGGGTAAATATTTTATTTTAAACACTTATAGCCACTCTCCAGCCAGAAGAGTTTCCAGAGAAAGGCTCAAATTAATTAAGATGTAAAACAAAAGCATTTCTCTCATGTTGGTTTACAATCTAAACAAACACTGTACAGAAAAAAAAGGAAATGAAGGAAAAAGAAAGGGTGCAATGAAGAAGATGAGAAGGTGATGGTAGAGGTATTAGTAGCAGGGGACAGTCAGCAGCTCCCCTATTTCTCCAGTGCATCCCTGCTTCCAGAAGCACTCATTTCAGATCCAGGAGTTTTCTGGCTTAAGAAAATGACTGCCGGAGCACTCTTGGGATGGGGATGCACCCGGGCTGTATTCAGGTGGCAAATTCAGCAGCAAAAACTTTCTGATAAGATCAGGATGCAACCTGAATTGAAATTTAAACCGGGAGAGGTAATCCAAATTAATAAACCAAGTGATAAGCTCCTTGCTGTTGCCATATGCATCTTCATCATCCCTAAGAACTGCAGTGGCTGCCAAACTGAATTCTTCCTTCAAATATGGAGGTCTCTTTTATAAAATAGGAACATGGCCTGATTATTGAAGGGGAAATTAAACAAAAAGAAACACCCACAAATCTGGACCTTTGAGGATGCCATAGAGTTTTCCACCTCTACAGAAAAAGAGATTCCACCTCAACATTAGGAAGAATAGTGAGAGCTATTGAACAGTGGAATATACTGCCTTGGAGAGTGGCAGAGTCTCCTTCTTTGGAGGTTTATAAACAGGCTGTTTAATGGCCATCTCTTGGCGGTGGTTGTGTGGAGAAAATTTAGTGGGGAAAACTGATTCTTCTGTGACATCCTGAAGATGGGCTAATAAAACATAACCATTGAATTAACCAGGGGGGGAAAATCCTCTTTTCCCAGGATGTATCGTTTCACCCTCCTTGCTTTACTCTGCTGCAGCATCGGCATCAATGCAGGTAAATAATCCAGGCTAAAGGAAGAGACCTGCTCTGGGGTGTGTGTCTTGCCGGGTGAACAAATAGGTTGCCATACACAGAACTAGACAAGTTCTTTGTCTGGACTACATTTCCCAGAATGCCAGCATATTCCACCTCATCCCCTCTTTGTTCTCTAGATCATGTTCCAGGAGATGGGAAGGGTCGCTCTGCCTCCTCTCCCCAATTTGGTGGGAATGGAGGATCTCCCTTCTCACATGCTGAACACAAGAGAGAAGGACCTATAACAGCCATCAGAGTTTGGGCTGACGGACTTCAAATTACAGGGTGAGCTAGGTTTATCTTTTCCCTGTGTGGTCTTGGCTGTGCTTGCGCCATCAATAATCTTCTTTGGAAGATGCAGTGTACTTCTTTCTGGGTTCTGTAACTGAATGTTGCAAATACAGTTACTGATATTGACAACAATTCAACAAATTATATATTGAATTTGACAGTAATATGCACTTACCCCAAAGTTCCAAGTATCCAGTTGAAGTGCAGGACTTAACTGCAGGACCCTTCTACCTTTGTGTTCAGTTGTATAGCAACATTTGGATTCAAATCTTAAAGTCCTAAAAGATACAACACAAGTAGAAATTCGTAACAGAAATTACACTATAAAGAATTTAGCCCTTTGTTCTCTCTATTTAGTAACTGAAAATACTACTATCTTTTTCCAAGATGAAAAGGACCTATTTCTTAGCCATGGCAGCTGCAGCTCCTCTTTAGCTCCAGCTGCAGCTCCAACAATCCCTCTTTTTCTGAAATGAATCCGCAAGTGCAACCCCTTGCTTAGGGTTTCCTAATTCACTAGGGTAATCCAATAATTCATATAGATTACAGTAGCACTGGAAATGTACACTCTTCTGTGCAAAATACTTTATTTCTGTTGTATTTCTACATATTGGTAAAAATTCTCTTAAGTGTACAAATTATCTTCTATGCATATTTGAAAATTTCCAGAAATTTTGAAGTGAATGAAAATTTTCAGAAAGATTGAAAAAAAATGCAACACGAGTACCTTTTACAGATTGAAAGTTGCTCTGGTACTTTAGGAACATAAAATATAACTATGTACAATTTGATTTGGCATAAAATTATCACAGTTGGTAAATTAAAATACAGTGTATTCAAACAATTATTGCAAATGGAATTTACTTTTATTTTATTTTATTTTATTTTTTTTATTTGTAACAAATGGAGTAATAATCTCCTGAACTTTGGTTTTGCTAGTTTATGTGGAGCAAGTAAAACAATAAAAAAATTAAATTCCAGAAAAAATCATAAACATTAGTAACAAAGAAAATTACAATGGACCCTTGTTATCCACTGGGGTTTGGTTCCAGTACCCTCCCTTGGATAACAAAATCCATGAATGTTCAAGTTTCATTAAATACAATGGAATAGCAAAATGGAGTCCCTTATATAAAATGGAAAATCAAGGTTTGCTATTTTGAATGTATACTTTTTAAAAAAATTATTTATATACCACTTTTTCTCGAGATCAAAGCGGTTCACATCAGGTAAAACTATGACAAACATCATAATACAGTATAAAAACAGTTAAAACATTCAATTACAATCATGAATATTCAATAAAATAATCTAAAATAAGAAATTAAATGGTCAAAACTATAGGCTATCAAGTATCCTAATCTAATTGGGGAATATATATTTGAATACCTAAAGGGAAGTTATATAGAAGATAGAGCAGGGGTGTCATTAGGGATGTGCGGTGTGCAGAACCTACCAGATGAAAGTCCAGGGTGGGGAGAATGAAAACTTGGTGTGGCAGTCACTTGTCAGCCATTTGAACCCCCTCCCGCCACCAGCAAGGGTGCCTGTCCAAAGTGGGGAGTGTTGTCCTGTCTTCTGTTTTGCTGCCGCTGCCTTGCTCACCCATCCATCCAGATGCCCAGGTCTTTCTGCACCTGGCCAGGTAGGCAAGACAGAGTGAGGGAAGGGGACAAAGCTGTTTGTTGTTCCCACTGCTGCCCCATACAAGTGACACCAAAGCTAGTGATGCCACTGAGATGGAGAAAGCTTGTTTTCTGCTGAGCCATGAATTAGAACATGAACCAATGGAGTCAGATTACAAGGAAAGAGTTTCCACCTAAACATTAGAAAGACCCTCTTGAAACTTAAGAGCTATCAATAGCGCAATAAACTGCATCAGAGGGTGGTGGACTTTCCTTCTTTGGAGGCCTTTAAATAGAGGCTGGATGGCTGTCTTTCTGGAATGTTTTAGTTGTGGTTTCCTGCATGGCATTGGGTTGGTCTAGCTGGCCCTTGTGGACCCTTCCAGCTATATGAGTCTTAAAAATCTATGGTCTACAATGTGTTGTGGGGTCAACTGAATGTTAGATATTGAATACACTACAGAGGCCTGAAATTTATTGGTTAATCCTAACTAGAGTAGACCCATTGATTCGATTGATGCTATGATTCTATAACTCTTTGATTGTTGAATGCTAAGTCAATATTTGGTAAACTTCACTGATTAAATGGGTCTACTCTAGTTGGGAGCAAAGAATAGGATTTAGGCCACAATTAGGTTTATCAAAGTTTTTTGTGTAATCATAGTTGAGAGCATGAGCCATAAGCCTAGAATCCCTTGTTGAACTCCTTTCTCAACCATGAAATCACCTCAATCATGGAGCCCTACAAATAAGGCAAGTAGGACTCTTGTTGCAGACTCTTGTGTATCCTCAAGCAGCTCATTGCCTAACACATTTGGTGTCCTTTCCCCCACCAAGAAATATATGCACCCCAATCTCTGGGGGTAAGTCTTGTCTGCTGCTCCTCCTCCTAGGAAAAGAAGACTTTAGACGAAGCAATCCTATCCCCCTGTTTGCAGTGAGGACAGGCAGCCAAATTGATGCATTTCTAGAAGAGGGACAGCAAATGTGGTGTTACTCAATGGACTTCTTAGTCATGCTCAAAACAGAGGACATTTTGGAATTCTTCCTGGACAGAAGGTTGAAATATAGGACATATCCTGGAAAAGGAGGACATCCAGTCACCCTGGGTTGGTCAAAACATCAAGCGAGGCGGGTTCTCTTATTCTAGCCATAAGGAACAAGCATAGCTTAAGGTACACAGGATGAGGAGGGGGAATGTGAATGGTGAACACACAGAACAAAGCCGCTTCCTCTCTTTCTTGTGGCCAAACATTGCCATCTAGAGGCATTGCAACCAAGTTTTAACTTTTACAAAATAACTGAAGTTTACACAGGCCTTAGGGAAGAGGGGTTCTGGAGATTTGTTTATATCATACACTCCTGAAACACAAGCATGGAACTGGTATAACCAAGATGTTTCCACATTTGTTTTACTCACTCAACCAATGTGTCAGGAAACAAGGCGGAGGAGTGCATAGCCTCCAATATTTCACAGATGAAAACTAGGACACTGAATGCAAACTACTTTTGCACATTTAACTCAGTTTGCAGCAACTGAAATAAGCTTAGGACAAATGAGGGAAGTGGGAAGAGAGGAGAGAAAGTGGGATATTTTCAAAGCAACTGAAAAAGTGGGACATCAGAGGATTAATCAGGACTCTCTTGCCAAATTGGGACAGTTCATACTCCTGGTCATATTATTCATTATAATATTTTCTTTCTCCATCAAAAACATCCCCACACCTATACCCACTTTTCTTCTTGGCAACAACTTTGTAAGATAGTTTATATATATTGCATGAGAAACTGACTGGTGGTCACTCAGTGAGTTAGTGAGTGAGTGGAGACTACTCGAACCTGAATCTTCCCAATCCTTGCCCATTGCTCCAATAATTAGATTCTAATCACTACATCACAGTGGCTCTGGACTCCACAACAAACAAAACTTCAGCAATAAATGTCTCTCTGCTTTTCTTTTTTTCCTCCTTCTGTCCTTACATAATTTGGAGAGTTTTGCAGAACTTGGAAACACCGATAGTGCAAATTTACTTGGCTGCTTTTCTGCTTGCCATGCACTTGTTAAATGCTCAGAAGGCAGGAAAAAAAGTTGGCACCCATGTCCTCTGTCCTCCCAACAGTCTTGTTCTCTCTCTTCAGCTCCTCCTTAATGTTCACTTCTTTTACACATTCAGTCTGTCCAATCTTTCCCAAAGTGAGAGCATCTGTTTGAAAGAAGAGACAGTCATCCCATCCACTGTGTTTCAAATCATGCTTTATAAGTATCTAGGGCTGTCTCAGGCCAGCATGGCATAGTTGAGAAAGCAACAGAAAACTCCTCTGAACAAATCTTTCCAAGAAAACTCCATGATAGGGTTGCAATAAGGTGAAAATGACTTGAAGGCACTCAGCACACACACACACGGCTGGCTCTGCCATTACACAGAGTGTGGCATCTGCTTTAGGCAATAAATACTGAAAGAAGCCAGGGTGGCCCTCCTACTGAGCCCCTGGGCCATTCCTCTCTCTTGTAAGACCAAGCTATATATTTATATCACATAACTGCTCCTGCACCCCTAAACTAGCCTGAAGTCTCTCATTGCCATTGGTGGATGTAAAGTTCTGCTTCCAGTTTAGTTGCCTACATAGAATGGAAGGTTTGAGCGTGTGGTGTGGTGTTAGGACTGATTTTTTTAAAGTACTGTTTATTAGGGAAATTGTGGTAAAATATGGTTATGCGTGTGATGTATGTATATATAATATGGTAAGTGATTTGTTGGAAGGGGAGAGAGAGAGTAGAATGTTTGCTATTTGAATGAGATTTTAGACTCCACAGACCCAGATCCTGGATGGCATTATAGACGATTGCACCCCCTCAGGACAAGACCTGACTTTAGTTTGATCCTAACATACCTTTCCTCCCTTGTTCTTGAAAGTGCTGATTCCTCCACAAGCTAAGAAAGAGACCAATGCCATGTCCTACCTGGAAGAGGCCTCCTTGGAGGAAGAAATGAAGTGGAGAGCCAAGATGACAGCCTTCAGTTGGAGATGGAGGAAGTTGACAGTTGTGCCATGCTGCAGGTGGTCCATCCCAAACAGCAGCTGCGGATCAGGAGGCACAGGCATTTCACCTTCTTAGCTATGTAGATTGAAGTGCTGGGAGCAAAAGGTCAGGCAACACTTGGCTCCCCTTTCAATAGAGGAGGCTGAGCCCTCCTCCTGACCACCATCTTGAGAGGGAGAGAGGCCAGGCCTGGAAGACAAAGAGCCCTCCTCCATCCACCATCTTGAGGGGGAGAGAGGCCTTGCAATTTTTTGTATTGTTTTGCAATTTTACTGTACACCGCTATGATCATTGCGGAATAGCGGTCTATAAATAAAAA
>NC_056527.1:108536408-108707871 GCF_019175285.1 Sceloporus undulatus
TATTATTATTATTATTATTATTATTATTATTATTATTATTATTATTATTAATGAGGCCAATTAATTAACTACTGGCTATAAATTAGCTAAACCCATGCCTTTCTGCTGGTGCAGAACAATAGCTCCCAAATCTCTGTGTGACACTGTCCGATATCTCTGGCTTCCTGATGCTCTGAATTTTGGTACATACTTTTGTACTAATCTTTCCAGAAGGTTCCCTCTCAGCTTTTGACTCTCCTTGGAATTGTTTTTTTCTCTTTGAATTTTTGACTTCCTGCTTGTAATGTAAACCCATGTTCATCCTTGGGGCCTGGACTGGATTTCCCCTCCCAGTTCTTGTGGACTATAAGTGTGCCTACCTGAACACTCAGTGGCTTTAAATGGGGCACCCATTCTAAAATGAAAAAGTTTCCCATCCTTATATTTACAGCATAAACTGAGTTTGCACAGCCTTGCTGCTACTGCTAGAGAAGCTGGATTGTAAATATTATAACTGGAGGCCTGTCTGATTTGTGAGCAAATGCCCAATAACTAGGTTATATCCCTCTCTTACAAAACCCACTTGTGAGAGCCCACTAAACTCTCCTTGTCATTTGTCCAGAAATCTAGCCCACTAAATACAGTGGGTCCTTGGTACCCACTGGGATTTGGTACCAAGATTGGAAATCAAAATCCACGGATGCTCAAGTCCCATTGAATACAATGGCTTAGTAAAATGGTGCCCCTTATATAAAATGGCTAAATCAAGGTTTGCTTTTTGGAATACATATATTCCAAAATATACATTTTAAAAATATTTTCATTCCGTGGCTGCTTGAATCCATGGATAAAAAATTGGTAGACATAGAGGACTGACTCTACACACCCCAGATAAAAATTAGTAGTTGTGTAGTGTCCATCATCATCTCCTAATGCCAAGGAAATATATTCAAAGCTTTTGCCCCCAAAATCAGTGTGATATGCAGCTTTCCCCCAAATTCTTCATTACGCCTGCTGATTGTAGATGCAGATGAACTTACACATCTAACACAAGATCTCTTATAAGGACACATTTCTTCCAATATTTTAGCTATTAGCTTGTTAAAAAATGAACCATCAGTTCATGGCCTCCCACTGTCAGCAACACATTTAGTAATATTGTAGCTAGCTCTCATAGCAAATGCTCCTTGACACTCTTTCTAAAATCTTTTTACTGCAGTAATAAAGTATTTAGAAGAGATTTTAATCTTGTTCATTGGCAGCTCTCCTTGATATATTGAGTAGTCCTTGTGACAAGATTCAAAATGCCTCTTCACACTAAATTCTGTTAATACTGGGGCAGTTTCAAGGCATAATAGTCAAACTACTTTGTCCTTGTTTAAAAGAAAGAAATAGTCAATAGTCCTTTATTGCTAAAGACATGGCACTCATCTGCATTTTTTCATTACTTTGGAACATCACTTTTGCAGACATCTTCCTACATTTAGCACTGGGCCACAGTTACGTGATTGCAATATAGTCTAATAAATAAAAATAAAAGAAAATTATTATTTTAGAGGTCAAAAAGAATCAGATACTGGGATCCAATGATATGTGATGTAAAAAGTGTTATTTCATTGGTCATTTTACTCTTCTTAATCTTTGCATGTGGCCTGGTACAGTACTGTATTGCTCTTGGAAGGCTTATGGGCTGTGTAGCAGAACCCATCTCCAGGCTGACCCCACAGTTCCAAACCCTTGAGCTCCTGTCATTCACCTTGCCCCCTTGCCCCTCAAGATCCCTCCCTGGATCAATTCTCTTATTCTCGAGAATTGTTTCAAAAGGGAAAGGTTAAATAAGGTAATAAGGAGTAATACCGTTGCTGTGTAGTATTATAGAAAAGAGTTAATTATTGTATAAACTTAGGATTTAAGCAAAATAGAATGAAAGACGATGAGATAAGGAAGTAAGGATGATAGATCTTTGAGAAATAGAGATTTTATAGCTAATAAATAAGCAGTAAGTGAAATAGAAAGTGAGGGGGTGGGGTGGGGGAGGGGAGGGTTAAGAAATATTGGAGTAAGAATTTGGAAATGTTTTGGTATTGCCCTTTTTATGTTGTAAATAATTCAATAAAGATTAATTAAAAAAAAAAAAAAGATCCCTCCCTGGATCAGGTATTTGGGCCTCAAGCTGACTCCTATATGGACTAGCAGATGTGTTTGTTCATGATGGTAAACATGACCAAACCATGAAAACCTAACTGGAGAAGCCAGACAGAGTTGTAAAGAAGAATAGAATTTTATTTATATTCATAATTAGATCACAGATGAACCCCTGAACTATTTAATTATTTACAGCTCCCCAAAACCCTATTCAGCCCTCCTCCCTCTGGCTGCATGTCCTACCTCTATTAGAGCTTTTCCCTATGTGCTTTCTGTCACAGACAAGCCTGTTTTGTTTCTTTTTGACGGATTAGAAGTAGATTCCTGGGGTATTAGCCCCTTATCTGGGAAAGATGGAGAATAGATTAATTCAGGCCCCATCCTCATTTGCCAGAATACTCTGAATCCCCACCACCATCTGCTTGATTTTGCTTCAGGCTTTTGGTTCTCGCCTCTTGCAGTGAATTGTAGTACTATAGTGCATCAGTGAAATAGCACAGTAGCCCAATACTCTACGAAAAAAAATTCAGAGAAAATTTGCCCTTCAAAACATAGGATCATGTCAGGACACTAGTTGTTGTTGTTGTTGTGTGTCTTAAATGGTTTCTGACTTATGGTGACCCTAAGGTGAACTTATCATGTTTTTTTTTTGGCAAGAGTTGTTCAGAGGAGGTTTGCCATTGCTTTCTGCTGCAGCTGAGAGCATGTGACTTGCCCAAGGTCAGCCAGTGGGTTTCATGGCCGAGCTGAGAATTGAACTTTGGTCTTCAGAGTCATAGTCCAACACTTAAACTACTCCACCAAACTGACTCTCCAGGAAACTATGCTTTGTGTTAAAAAACAACAACAGCCCCAAAACCTTTGGAAATGCCCTAGTGCAAATCCAAGAAATTGGTACAAACAACTCCCAAAGAATGAGACAAACAGATGTGGAGGTCACAACACTCACAAAATCCAAGAGGTTATATTTCAAGAACTTGTGCCTCTTTACATGAATCTGGAAGAGTCCAAATTAAATAACTATGATAGGCAGAAATGCCTTTTATTGGGAGCTTTTATCTTTTTAAAAAACTTTTTTCATCTTTTGTATAATTTTATATTGTATGATATGATAAAAATATTGTTCTATTTTTTAGTGACTCTTTCTGGAAGCTGGAGAGAGAAAGTCCTCATGACACTTAAAGTCCCATTCTGGAGTAGCCATTCTGGACCTCCATTCCCATTGTAATGATAATGTAAACATGTAGGGTGACAATTAATAAAGAGACATAATGATTGCTTGTTTCAAAATTTACTTTTTATTTGCTTGACACAGATTGTAGCAGCGGTTGTGCTGGTCATTTGAGAGGAGACAAAGCTCTGAAGAAATGGGTCAGGGCTGAGGCAAGATTTGGGTTGGCTTAACTGAGCAATGAAAATGGGGTTTGAGGAGAATGGACTATATGACTGGTAGCATATGTGGGTATGATGGCCACGTGGGGTGAAGCCAAAGACGCCCCATTTTCCCCATGAGGTGCCTCTTCCCCTTCCCACTGATCAGCTTGTCTCTCACTGTTTTATGCCCCTCACTTTCCACAGCTGGGGCAGTTACTGGGGTAGCTGTCCCAGTGCAAGCCGATGGCATCAATGAGAGAACCAGAACTGCCACTGAAGTAACGCAGGACGGTACCCGGGTATAGTGGAGCTGCATTAAAGCTGGTGCCTGTGTCCTTCCCAAAGGGGAAGTAGCGCCCTTTGTCAGTGATGAACACGATTTTACGGAGGTAGTGCTTATATTTTCCAGAGACCTGAGTGATGGACTCGCCTGGGTGCAGAAAGATCTCCTCCAGGTCTCCAGATGAGCCACCTACGTAGTCGCTCCACTGTTTGCCATAACGGACCTGGAGACTGGAATGAGCAGAGGGTGTGTGAGGCAGGTTAGGAGGCAGATCTCTCTTGGGCAAGCCTTTATCTAACCTAAAGAACTACAGTGCAATGCAGAATTAGGCACACATCTCAGTCCACTGAAATGAATTTCAGTCCCACAGTAGATAATCAGTAGATTACTCTTTATTGCTCTTTAACTGTAATCTGACTTAAACTCAGCATCAGGCTCTTGAGCCCAAATCTTCAATACAATGGCAACTGATGGTTTCCAAGTCAGTGGAGTAGTGACTCCATTCTAGGTTTTAATCCTGTCTTTAAATGAGCTTTTCAAGGTGCTGAGCTCTAGGTTCAGCACCTTGGACAGTTCTTTTGAAGCTAGACAAAACCTATGATGGATTCATTTCCCCACTGACATGGGACAGGTTCTCTGTCTTGGTTTCGTTGTAGGGCTTTTTCCTTCTCTGGACTTGCTGATGAGATCAAACTGACACAAAGTAGCATAGTCAGACACAGGGCAGAAACCACTGACAAACAATATTGCCACAATCAAGCTTTAAATCACAGGTCTGTGTCTTCCTCTTGCACAGTTTATGTGAATAGTCCAAAGGCTGTACGTAAGTGGAGCATTTGCAATAGAAACTGACATTTTTCTGGCAAACGTAGATTTTCATTTTCCTACAGAAACTTGATACCAGAAAGAATTCTGACAACTTATAAGTGGATAGTCTTTGGGGGTCATGTGCTAGTAGTGTGTAGTGCCAGGGCAAAAATTTAAAAGATCCACTCCCCTTTTCTTTTATTCTTGCTACTCCCATTACTTTATTTCTCATTCACTTTATCTCTTATTTATACAGTCCCCATCCACCAGGCTTTCATACTTTTCTTACCCCACAATGTAATAGCGGCTAACTCGAAGCCTAATGGCTGTTATTGGTCCATCCAGCTGGTTCCCAGAGTGTGAGAAGCGTTTTCCGCCGCCACCACCATACTCGCCGGAATAGGATGAAGAGCGTGCCTGAATGACTCCTGAAATAAATTCCAGAGCAAGGAAGGGCTTAATGAGAAGCAGAGCTAGCTAGTGGCTTCCATGTCAGTGGGGTGGTGGTGAATCTGCTCCAGGTTTTAATCCAAAGTTTAGAGAGCTAGCCAAGCTGCTAGATCTGTTTTTAGGGACTGGCTTCTGCACCTTGAAAACCTACTTTAAAATTAGGCCAGAACCTGGACTCACTGCCCCACAGATGTTGAAGCCACCCTATGCCACGTGGAGAAGATACAGTAACTTAATCCAGCAACCCACTCCCTATAGGAAAAGAGACACCTCCGTCCTGCACCAAGGATTTACCTGCACTGGTGATGCCGCAACAAATTAAGGCGAGAAGAGTGAGACAAAGCATCCTAAAAAGAGAAATTTGCATTAATAATGTGTTAAATTTTTTAATGTTAATCTATTAATACTTTTACTGTTATACATTATTACATGATGGTTACATTTTATTATTACATTAGGATATGACCTCCTTTATCAGGAAGTCAGGGAAGTTCTTCTCTGCGTCCTATCAGTTGAGGAGAAACACAGTAGAAGCACATGGGACAGGGCCTTGTGGCATCCATCTTATGGGAATCTCTCCCTTTAGAGGGCCAATTGGTGCCAAACACAGCTGTCATACTGGTGCCATGTAAAAGCACGGCGTTTTCTACAGTTTAAGGGAATGATTGATTTCATTCAGATTTGTGAACATGAGTACAGTTGTCCCTCCACATTTGTGGCTTTAACTTTTGCAGGTTTGATTATTAATGGATTTGATTAATATGTTCCCTCTAGGAATCTCTAGATCTTCCAGCTTGACTCTGTGGTCAACCTCTGGTGGAAGCTGTCATTCATAAAGAAAACACTTTTTTAGGTATTTGCAGGTCCTCCAGCATGAGTCTATGGTCAACTTCTGACAGAAGTTGACCAGAGAGATGCCCTGGAAGACATAGAGATTCCTAGAGACATATTCTCTCGGGTAAAAAAAAAAGTTTGTTTGTTTTTTATTTCCATTTTTTCCATTTTCATAGAGATCCTGTGCCTCTAACGGCAGCAAATGTGGAGGGCCCGCTGTAGTTTTAAATGGTATTAACTGCCTTGACATGGTCCTTGTTTACACATCCAATGGTTTAATAGACTACTTGCTTTATAAATTGAATAAATAAATAAATAAATAACACAATAATATATCCTGGAAATAATAAATAAAGTATATGACTAGCTTCCAAGATCAAGAACCACTGCCTGCACCCCCCCTAGTGACTCCCCTGTCGTGGGTTGGTGGTATTCAGGTCCATGAATTAGGTAATCAGCCTGTTCTGGATGGGGTTGCACTCCTCCTGAAGGAGCAGATAAATGGCTTGGGAATGCTCCTAAATCCATTTATGTTGCTGGAGGAACAGGTGGACTCTGTGGCTCTGAATGCTTGGTGCCAGTTTCAACTGGTACACCAGCTATGGTCTTTCCTGGACAGAGATAACCTAGCCACAGCAGCCCATGTACTGGTAATCTCCCAACTAGTCTGCTGTAATTCTTATTATATGTGGCTGCTCTTGAAGAAGACTTGGAAGCAGCAGCTAGTGCACAATGCAGCAACCCAACTGCTGACTGGAATATCATATAGACAAAGTGTAATGTCACTCTTAACACTGGCTGCCAATATGTTTCCAATCTAAATTCAAGGTGCTTGTGATGACATCTAAAATCCTAAACAGCCCAGGTCTTAAGAAAGCACCTTTCCCCATATTTGCCTGCCCATGGATTGAGATCTGCTGGGAGTGGAGGTGCTCTTCCATGTCCCACCAGTGAGATCAGTACACTGGGTTGGGACATGAGAGAGGGCCTTTTCAGCCATGGCACTCCAAATGTGACATATCCTCCCCCGGGGACCCAAATGGCACCAATACTCATGTCATTTCAGTGCTTGGTTAAAACCTGGGTGTTCATCAAAGCCTTTGGATCTCACTGATTCAACCCAAAACCTATTATATGTCATTTGAAAAACTTTTACGTTCTGTTTTAACTCCTGATATTTTTAGTGTTCCAATTGATCTAAATTATCTTACTGTTTTTAGCCTATTTGGATTATACAGTGGGCCTTTGATATCCATTGGGGGTTGGTTCCAGAACCTCTCATGGATACTAAAATCCATAGATACGCAAGTCGTATTGTTACCCATGCTGCTCCATATAAATTTTGGTATAAATGATATCCCACAATGACCCCTAGATGATTTATACTTATAAATATTTAAATAAATTAATTCATTTATTCCCATTTATATAACAGGTGTACTTTAGTAGGGATACACAATAGCATTCAGGCTTATAATACCCAGAATCCATCAACCATGCTCAAAAAAAGTAGCTTTCCAAGTTCTGCAGAGAGCCATGTTGAAGGCTCATGGAACACTTTAAATTTTGCTAAAAGAGATATCTCAAATGTCTACAAAAGTTGGATGTAGAAGACTACCACATAGCATCTCTAGAGCATAGGGCTGAGAGGAAACCATCCCAAAGCCCTACCAGTCCCCATAAAAGAGAGACATCACTTTGGATGTCAACAGCTCTCCCTGTTATGCCCAAAGGGAAAAGAGATTTCCTCCTTCTTTCTTTGATGTATGAATATGGAAAGTATCTCCACTTACATTACAGCTTGAGCAGTCCTGGGTCAGGGATGTGATCCGTGTCTGGATTCCACATAATCAGCTGAAGAAAAATCTCATCTTTTATATCGTCCGTGAGGTCTGAGGTGGCATCCCCTTATCTTGGGAATCAGCCTGCTGGGCAAACACCATTCATCTCTTATAAAACTTGTCAATTGGCACTTTCCTGGGAGTTCTCCAAACAAACTGCCTCTCCCTGTACTGGGCCATGGCAGCCACCTGCTGTAATGAGGCCAATTCCAACTCTCTGTTTGAATAGCTGATCAATACAGATCTGGTTTAAACACAAAGAACTGAGGAAGGAGAGTGTGTGTCATGTAGTGGTTAAAGTACTGGGTTGAGACTTGGAAAATCCAGGCTCAAGTCCTCACTGAGCCATGAAAACTGATTAGGTGCATTTAGGATAGTCACTCTCTCTCAGCCTAAACTACCTTGCAGAACTGTTGTGATGTGAGATTAAACAAAAAGAAAGAGAGCCATGTACGCTACTTTGAGGTCACTGGGGAAAAAACTTTCTAAATATTATTGTTAAATGAATAAGAAAGGAGAGCAAGGACTTGGACATTGTTGGAAGTTGCTGATCAGGAGTTAAGTACCTTGACTGCAGACTAAGCAGGCATGTAAGGGTGTATCCATACTGCAGAATTAAAGCATATCGACATCACTTTAACTGCCACAATGCTATTCTACAAAATCCTAGAATTTGTAGTTTGGAGAGGTATTCAGCCTAGTCTGTCAGAGAGCTCTGGTGCTTCAACAAAAATCCCAGGATTCTGTAGGACAGAGTCCTGCCAATCAAGGCCAATACGATTCTAGGCTGCATCAATAGAAGTACAGTGTCTAGATCAAGGGAAGTAATAGTGCCACTATATTCTGCTTTGCTCAGGCCCCACCTGGAATATTGTGTCCAGTTCTGGGCGCCACAATTCAAAAAGGACATTGAGAAACTGGAGCATGTCCAAAGGAGGGCGACTAAAATGGTGAAGGGTCTGGAAACCATGCCCTATGAGGAACGACTAAAGGAGCTGGGGATGTTTAGCCTGGAGAAAAGAAGGTTAAGAGGTGATATGATAGCCCTGTTTAAATATTTGAAGGGATGTCATATTGAGGAGGGAGCAAGCTTGTTTTCTGCTGCTCCATAGACTAGGACCCGGAGCAATGGATGCAAACTCCAGGAAAAGAGATTCCACCTCAACATTAGAAGGTACTTCCTGACAGTCAGGGCTGTTCAACAGTGGAACAAACTTCCTCGGAGTGTAGTGGAGTCTCCTTCCTTGGAGATCTTCAAGCAGAGGCTGGATGGCCATCTGTCGGGGATGCTTTGATTTGGATTTCCTGCATGGCAGGGGGTTGGACTGAATGGCCCTTGTGGTCTCTTCCAACTCTATTATTCTATGATTCTATGAAAGTGGTGTCAAAGTGCTTTAATTCTACACTGTAGATACACCCTAGCTCACGAAGACCCTTTAACACTACAAAGTTATAGCAATGTACTGTAATTCCACTTTAAATGATGTGACTGCTTACTATGGAATTCTGGGATTTGCAGTTCATTGAGACACTGAAAATCTCTGGCTGAGAAGCTAAATACTTCTTCCTAAACTCCAAATCCCAACATTACACAGGATGGAGCCCTGGTAATTAAAGTTGTAGTTTTACAATTATGCAGTTGTCTCTGGTCACGTCATTTGCCGCCACTGCCACAGTGACATGTATTGCATCTCTGTTAAATTAAAGCAATTGTTTTTTTATTGTGCATGAACACATATATATTACCAGTGTGTATTTGTCATCTTAACCCCTTTTGGAGGCAATATATAAGTAGCCAACCTATATAGAATTACTGGAGTGAAAGCCAACAGTGTTGATCCCTAATATTGTGAGTAACCATGTTTACTCAGAGGTAGGTCTCTCTACTGATCAGCATGGCATAGTGGTTTGAGTGTTGGGCTGCAACTCTGGAGACCAGGGTGTGATTCCTGCTTTGCCATGAAACCCACCAGATGACCCTGGGCAAGTCACACTCTCTCACCCTCAGAGGATAGCAATGGCAAACCCCCTCTGAATAAATGCTGCCAAGAAAACCCTGTGATAGGTTCACAATGAGATCACCATAAGTCGAAAAGTATTTGAAGATATACAACAACAACAACAACAACAACAACAACAACAACAGGCCTCTCTAGATTAAGCTTTGGAAAATTCAGAAGTCCATTTGTGGCCAGATCCTAACTGTTTCCTCAGAGGTAAACTTGGAACAATTATGAAAGAAAATCAAAGAACAAAGTGCTGACATAGAGTTGACAATCAGGTAGTTTGTTGCTGTGTGCTATCAAGTGTCAATTTGACTTATGGCAACCCTAAGGCGGGCCCTATCATGGGGTTTTCTTAGCAAGGTTCTTCACATGGGGTTTGCCATTGCATGAGGCTGAGAGAGTATGACTTGCCCAAGGTCACCCAGTGGGTTTCCATGGCTGAGCTGGGATTCGAACTCTGGCCTCCACAGTCCTAGTCCAATGCTATATCAAAACTGCAGCTCCAATCAGGAAGTAGCTACTAATAAGTTTCTGTTCTGCTGAAATACCAAATCAAAGTATTGATTTAAGTTCACTTAACCATTTGTTTCTCTGTAAAATTAACATACTGTCCACATTCATGATGCACCAATTTCTGTCTTTATGAAGGTCCCACACCCCTGAATACGAATATGATTTTGAGGCATCTTATTCAGTCTTTGTTAATAATTGTTTTCTAATATTCAAATTGGGCACATCCCCCAAAATAAGTGACACACCCAGCCCTATAAGGGGCAACCTTTCTAACTTTCAAATGAGCAGCAGCCCTTAAATTAAGGGGCAATTTGAGAATCCAGGTTGCATTTGCATTGCAGAAATAATGCAGTTTGACATCACTTTAACTGCCATGTCTCTGTCCTGTGAAATCCTGGGATTTGTAGCTTGTTGTGGCACCAGAGCTCTCTGATAGAGAAGATTAATTATCTCACAAAATTACAAATCCCAGAATTCCATAGCATTGGGCAGTTAAAGTGGTGTCAAACTGCATTGTTTCTGCAGAAGACTATGGGCAGAACAATGTGTGTTACCTTGTGTGAAGGCCATCAAATAGATGAAACCTTTTTTTAATTATCAAAAATCCAAAGCTCACCATAAGGAGAAAATCAGCACAGGGAAGAATTTGGCCAGAACATTTTTCCCTGACATGGTCATGATCATTTTCTTCTTGAAGTGACTATTTTTCTACACGAGACAGTGACTTCCTTCAAATCAAGAAAGCATTGGATTGCAGCCTCAGGGTCTTATTGTCCTGTTTTTGAAGAAACTCTCTTCTACCGTCACGACTGATGCACAAAAAAATGAAAAAAGTATATATTAAGATAAATAACAGGGAACACTTCAGCCTCCTCTCCTCTTCCAAATGCAATGTAACTAAAATTGCCACCATCTCCAGACATCATTGGGGATGTTGGGAGCTATAGTCGGCACATCTGGATGGCTGCATGGGGAAGTGGAAGTTCACCTCTCTGTTCGTATTTGCATCCATTTAAAAAATCAGAGGATTTTTTTAATTGTTGTTTAAAACTTATGGCAGCCCTAACTAAGGTATTCTGGGGATTTCTTGGCAAGATTTCTTCAGAGGAGGTTTGCCCTTCCCCTGAGGCCGAGAGTGTGTGACTTGCCCAAGGTCACCCAAAGGGTTTCATGGCTAAGTGGGGAATTCAACTCTCCAATCCCATTTTTTGTTGTTACTGTGCTGTAGCTTCTAGTCATTTCCAGTTTATGGCAATCCTAGCAAAGGGCTTTCTGCACCCTGAAAGTGTGTGACTCGCCCAAAGGGTTTCATGGCCAAGTGGGGAATTGAACCTGGGTCTCCAGAGACATAGTCCTAGAGTATCCTACAGTAAAGGAGGATACACCTGGTCCCTCTCTATTTGCCTCTGAGCTTGGGACGAGTCTTGAAAAGAGACGTAAAGACCACAATGGAGAAAGGGCGTGGAGGTTCTGGGTTTGGAGGTTGTGTGCTAGCAATTGCGGGGTTAGGCTTCCACGCAGTAATAACCAGAGACATTAGGAACATCTCCAGCCCTGACACACAATTAAAACACACCTCACCCAAGAGGTCTGGTGCCATTCAGGCTCAGCCAAGCCATATGGCGCTCTACGAAAATATGGGTGGACTAAGCAGGGAAAGTCCAAAGGTTGTTTGGGAGATGTCCCTTACAGAAGGAAGGTACTGATAGCATTTCACCGTGCCCTCCTTTTACAACTCTTAATGCCTGGTTTTAGAGGCTATCAGGTTTTTGGGAGGGGCGCAGTTTTGTATTAACTAACAGTAAGGCATACTCCACCCTTTATGTATAGGCTAGAAAACATATCCTTGCTAGATATGTATTGCTGGGAGATGACGGCTAGATCCTTGCCGTAAGCATGTATTGTTGTTAGTATGTATGTGCCTCCCAGTCAACACTGATTTATCATAGAATTTTCTCAATAAGATTTATTCATAGGGGTTTGCCATTGTCTTGCTAGGGTGCCCAAGTGGATCCATGCAGGGATCCAAATTCTTTTCCTGTGGTCCTAGTCCAATGCTCAAACCACTACACCACAGGCATACATGTACAAAAACCCTGGTTGAAAGAATCATAGAATGATAGAGTTGGAAGAAACTCCAAGGGCCATCCAGTCCAAACCCCCCCACCACCATGCAGGAATTCTCAATCAAAGCATCCCCAACAAATGGCCATCCAGCCTCTGTTTAAAGACCTCCAAAGAAAGAGACTCCACCATTCTCTGAGGGAGTGTGTGCCATTGTTGAACAGCTTTTACTGTCAGGAAGTTCCTCCTAATGTTGAGGTGGAATCTCTTTTCCTGTAGTTTGCATCCATTGTTCCGGATCCTAGTCTCTGGAGCAGCAGAAAACAAGCTGGCTTGGCTGCCTTCTCAATATGAGATCCCTTCAAATACTTAAACAGGGCAATCATATCACCTCTTAACTGTCTCTTCTCCAGGCTAAACATCCCCAGCTCCCTAAATCTCTCCTCATAAGTCATGGTTTCTAGACCTTTCACCATTTTAGTCGCCTTCCTTTGGACACGCTCCAGCTTTTCAACATCCTTTTTAAATTGTGCTCAGAACAGGACACAGTATTCCAGGTGATGCCTGAACAAAGCACACTGTTACTTCCCTTGAGCAATACTTCTATTGATGCAGCCTAAAATCACATTGGCCTTTTTAGCTGCTGCATCACACTGCTGACTCATGTTCAATTTGTGGTCTACTAGGACTTTTAGATCCCTTTCACGTATGTCCCATGTACACACTGTTTTTCATCATTGTTGTTGGATATGTAAAATATTGGGGTTTGGTGTCGGGCTGTGACTCTGGAGGCCTGGGTTCGATTCCTCACTTGGCCATGAAAACCTTTGGATGAGTTACACACTCTCAACCCCCAGAAAACCCTATGACGGGGTTGCCATAAGTTGGAAATGACTCAAAGTTACACAACACCAACAACATAAAGTGCCATCGAAGAGTTCAATTCCTCACTTGGCCATGAAACGTGTTGGGTGACCTTAGGCAAGTCACACTCTCTCAGCCTCAGGGGGAAGGCAAGGGCAAACCTCCTCAGAAGATATCTTGCCAAGAAGACTCCATGCCTTGTGGTCGCCATAAGTTTTAAACCACCTTTAAAAAAAATTATTTACAAGTTTTATGGTCCATAATACTCTTTGCAACCAGATCATAACCGTTCCCTCGAACTTGGAACAATGACTAAAGAAAGCCAGCATATACTACTTGGAACAATGACTAAAGATAGATATATAACTGTATCATTTTAAGTGTCGTATCATTTTAAGTGTTTTAAAATTTTATCTTTTTTAAACTGTGTTTTTATTCTTTTAATAAGTCACCTGCTTTATACATTGGAACAATTTAATTCTGTTTTAATGCATCCCCTTTTCACATGTTTTGAACTGGATTGTTCTATTAAGGTTATGCTCCGCTCTGGGTCCCAGTTCTGGGGAAAAAGCGGGATATTAATAATAATAATAATAATACCAAATATTACCATTTTTAACAGCAGTTTTAAACAGTTTTAAACTACTTTTTAACTACCTATTTTAAATTTTGTCTATTTTAAATTAATTTTCATTTGTATTTAAAGTGTTGTATTGGTTAAGGTAAGGGATAAGGGGATATGTCATTTTTAGTTGTGTATATGCCTGTGTATTTGTTTATATATTTTCTTGTAACCCGCCTTGATCCTTTGGGAAAGGCAAGATATACATAAAATCTATTATTATTATTATTATTATTATTATTATTATTATTATTATTTGAAGGCACACAACAACAGCAACAGCATCCTAATGCCCTCCTGTTACTAGCCTCCAAACTCTGGGATTTGTAGTTTTGTGAGACATTTAAAGCCTCCAAGAGCTCTGGTTCCCCTAAAAAACTGCAGATTGCCAGAATGCCATAGCCTTGAGCCATGGGCGGTTAAAGCGCTGCCGACCCGCATTATTTCTGCGGTCTGGATGCAGCCTCCCTTTATTCCCTCCTTCCATGGCTGCCTCTCTCCCCTCGGCCGGTAGATGGAGTCCTCCTCCGGCTCTCGTCCTCGGCCTCTTCCTTCCCTTCCTTCCCTGCTTTTCCCTGCCTTCCTTCCTGCGCGGAGAGATGGAGCCTGCGCGCCTCTAACAAAGAACCGGCTAGGCCCAGAAGCCGCGGCCTTTCCTGACTCGCCTTGCCGGGTTTGCCCTCCTCTGGCCGGGGGGAAGGAGCAGGGGAGGAGGAGGAGGGGGGCGCCTCTCTTTCTCGTCTCCTTCCCCCGGGGGGCCCTTGGGGGGTGTCTCAGGGCCTAGCATCCCCCCCAGACCCTCCCCAGGCTCCCCATGCCTTGCTGAGGGTTGGGACCCCCACTTCCACGCCATGGGAGCCCCTGCTTTCCACCCCATAGCTGCAGGATAGGGCCCCCCAGTCAATAGGGGTGCCTTTTCCAAAGGCATAAGGGACCCCCTTTTGGGGGGAAATATTCACCCACTTCTGGGCACCCCCCCTCCATATTTCCCTTCCTATTGCTTCCTGTTCTTCCTCCCCAACTAAAAGAAATCCTGCCCCCCATAAAACCCTCCATTGTACCCTTGTATTTTAAACTCCCCCATTGCCAAACCTCAGCCTTCTTTAATAACATCCATTAACAATAATCCTTTAATAACATCCATTAATAATAATCCTCCAATAACATTCATTAATAATACCCCTTCAATAACACTCTTTAATAATAAGCATTTAATAACATCCTTCGATAACCACTACTTTTGGGAAGGGGGATAATTTCTTAGACCCCACTCCCAGATTTGATAGAAATAGAAAAGGATTGGGGTCCGTCCGTCCCCCAAAAGGGAGACTAGCATTGGGAAACTTTCTCAAAAGTGAGCCACACACCCCTAGAAAGAACCCCTCTTTTATTCATTTTCTGGCTCCCCTTTCATAGCTTCATAGTTGAGAGTCCTACAACCGATTCACAAGTTTCCTTCTCTCTTTGGAGAGAGATCTACTACCTGCTTCAGCCACTAATAGTTTTTGCTCCCTGAATATCCTCGTTTTATCAAGGCAATAGACCCCCCCCCATCACCACCACTTTCCCAATATTTTGAAGTGCACTTCTGAAATTTGCTCCCCTTTCCCAGATTCCAGAGGGGCGCCTTGCCTAATAATTGTCGCCCATTTATGTCACAAGGTTCCCCCCCAGTTTTTTGGCCCTCTGGTGACAGACAGATTTCAGCCCTCCATAGCATTTCTCGAGAGGCTAGAATTTGTTTTAGCTTGCAAAAGGGAAATAAATAAATATCCAGGTCTCAGCTATATGTTGAGATAAAGTGTGAGCGTTCATATTGCAAAAACAATTGTTAATTCTGTGGGCATCTGATTGAAAAGGCAAGAATTCTTCTAGTTCCCCAGAAGAAGAGTAATCCTATCCAGTGTGACTAATATTTGTATAGACCATTTGCCCACAGATCTGGTTTGACTCCTGTTTTGACAAATGATTTCCTTTTCTATGTAGAAAAATCCAGCATTCTGAACTTCATGTCCTACTCAACAGAACTTGCCGTACCCTAAACCTAGCTAGAAAATCTTCCCCAATGCTTCTCCAAATCAGAGGGAAAATGGTTTAGATAAACTAGGATTTGTAGTTACCGAACCATCCCAATTTTGAGTGGATTGGAAGCAGACATCCAACAACCTTCAAACTGCTCCTGTAGTGTCCCAGAATCAAAGCTACGTCAGACCACATTTCCAGCAACTTCTAACTCCCAAATTACCCTCCAAGATACCTCCTCTTGTTGTACGATGGTGGAACTTTAGAGAAACCAGGCAATTGAGTCCATCCAACTATTTAGAACGCTCCCTAGATAGATTTTAGAACTTTTGAGCACTCCATTTTGAAGAGGTTTCTTCAGCCTTGTATACCTACACTCAGATGATCCTTCCCTGTTAGGCATCTTCAAATTCTTGCTTTAGTTCCTTCACTTTCGAAAGGATACCTTGATATTCTTATTTGACCCACAAGAGCACATCACACTTTCAATTCTGGAGTCACCTAACTCTTGTCCTGTAGCATCCAAATCTGCCATTTCTTTCATCTTCCCTGTCCTTCTGTCCAATGGCTTTTCAGGACCCCAACCACCCTCTGCAAGCTCAACTTTGTAGCAATGTTTTTGGGGCACTGACTGGGCTAATACAGCCCCCGTTGGCAGCCGGGCTAGGCGGGGGCCAGAAGTATTATTGCAATAATGGTGTACAGATAGCCTCCCCACAGCAACAGCAGACGGCACCCAGTAATGCGGTGATGGTGGAACCAGAACCCGACCGGCCCATCGGTTATGGTGCTTTTGGTGTGGTATGGTAAGTGGGGAAGTATTTTCTTAAGGGGGTAGGTGAAAACAATGAAGATGGAGGCAGGGAAGGGAAGGGAAGGGAGAGACTACAGGATCAGTACAACAGGGGATTGTAAATCGGAAGGCATCTTGTTTTTCTGTCCACAGGTCAGTGACAGATCCCCGGGATGGGTCACGAGTTGCACTCAAAAAGATGCCCAATGTTTTCCAGAACTTGGTCTCTTGCAAACGGGTCTTCAGAGAATTGAGAATGCTCTGTTACTTCAAGCACGACAACGTGAGTGGGCCTGGGGTGCAGGGCTGGCTGTGGTTCCAAGGCAGCCATCTTAGCGTTTTGGCTTCTGGTCATTCTCCCCACAGATCTGGATGTCCCAATCAGAGCTTGGGGAGAAATATTTTTCAATATCAGCTGCCAGAATAAAGGGGACATAGAATAACTTTACACTCATGGAGTTGTGCTTCATTTTCTCTATGTGACATTATTACAAAATTGCAGTGTTGCACAATCAGTTGACATTGTGCATTGATGTGTAGTTCACAACCACAATGCTCAACATTATGTCAAGCACAACAATGTACCGTGTGAAACATGCAGCACTCAATGTGTTACGCTACACAATGACACCACATCTGTAATCCACTTTCTTAACTTTCAGTTGAATACATCCATTACACATCGGCCAAAAACGTCCACCCAATTACATAAGGAAACTGATATGTGCACAGGTCATCAACAGGATGCCAGCCTGTGGGAGCTGTCATTCAGAAAAATACCTCTCCAACTGCTGGTCATTGCAGGCTTGCCAGTGGTTATACAGTGCACCCTTACTTTACGTGGGGGATCCGTTCCTCACTCCCCCGCGTAAAGCAAATATCGCCTATGCCCCATTTATTTAAATGGGGCTCATGCATGCGATGGCACAGTGGTGTATGTGCACCATGGGCTCGCGCCCCATTTGTCCCTATGGGACATGCTGCCCCTGCTCCCTGCTCAGCTTTCAACGTATGCTGAAAGCCGTGTAAAGTGCACCTGCGTATGATGTGGGTGCACTGTATTAAATGCTCTAGTCACTTCCTGGTAGAATGTGTTCTTAAATTCCCCAGGAAGCCCCTGATTCTGTAGAGAGGTGTGGGAAATTAAAATGGTTGCTCCCAGGTTCAGTCCTCTAGTGCTGGTTGGAGTGCTGGAAAGCTAAAATCAGTGAAGGAAGTGGCACTGGCACAAGACTGTCATATGGCCATGCCAGGCCTAGTGAGGTGGTAATCTCTTATACAGACCCAGTTGAGATAGCTAATGGAAGTCCGGCGCTGATCCATGATGTTTAAGATGGAAGGAGTGCTGTGGCGTTAATATGTTTAAAGCTCCCTTGACTCGGTTTTGAAAAGGGCTTCCTCACATAATTGTAGGCATCTTGGTGTAGGGTAGTCTTACTTTTAGGTGGCATATATCGGTTTTCTCAGTCATCTGATAATTATTTTTTTTGTATCATAAAATGGCAGCAAACTGCTTCTTACTTAATTTATTGCTACTTTATTGTTTAAAATATTGTTTTTAATTTTCAAGAACACTTTGAGAGTTTCATTCTGAGGCACCAAAATAACCTTGGCAGGGGGATTTTAGGAACATGTAACTGCAAAACTGGTTCAGTCAGGTGTACCTTCATCTGGGCTCTCTTTTTGAACTCCATTAGTTTTACTTTTGCAGATGCATTTGTGTTTTATCCCACCTGCCTGTCTATGACTGGACATTTAAAAATACTTTTAAAAAATGCTTTTTGGATGCTTTTTTTTCTCTCCCCTCAGGTCCTCTCAGCTTTGGATATTCTCCAGCCTCCACAAATTGACTGTTTTGAGGAAATGTATCCTTCATCTCACACATAACCTGGTGGGGCCTGTAACTATTTGTGCAGTTATTGCTTTATTAATCATGCCTTACGCCCCATACATTGCTGCCTTTTCTTTTCCTTTTTTCCTATTAGGCATTTATTTTCTTCATTTCCTTGTTAAGTATTCTGAGGTTACATTTGTTTTTGTTTTCACTCCCTCTGTTGCATTTGTTTTGTATTTCATTTTATTTAGCTTTTTGTTTACCATCTGTGTTTAGCTCCCTTCATTTGCAGTTGCTGTCAACCATTCTTCAATTTCCCAGGCCAGCCCCAGTATTCTCCCACGATTGTTTCACAGCTTTTGATGTGTTCTTGGCAGAATCACACCTTCTTTCTCAGCATCATCTCTCACATTTTGTTTGTTTTTTCTCCTTACTCTTCATTTCATCATACAAGTTGAATCTCCCTTATCTGAAATGTTTAGGGCCAGAAGTGTTTGGGATTTCAGAACAGCTGTATTTGTATTTGTTGTTTCCTGCCCTTGAGTTGGCCTTGACTCATGGTGGCCCTTGGAGACACCTCCAAGACTTCGTATCCTCACTGCTCTGCTCAGTCCCTGCAAACCCATGCCTGCGACTCCCCTGATTGGACTCTTGCTTGCAGTCTTCCCCTCCTTCTACCCTCTACTTTTCCTAGAATTATTGTTTGTTTGTTTTTCTAGTAACCATGCCTTCTAATTATATGGCCAAAGCATGACAGCCTCAGTTTTATTATCTTGGCTTCCAAGGAGAGTTCTGGTTTGATATGTTCAAGGGCCCATTTGTTTGACTTTTTGGCTGTCTGTAGTATCCTAACCACTCTTCTCCAGCATCACATTTTGAATGCATTGATTTTCTTTCTGTCTGCTTCCTTCACTGTCCATCTCTCACATCTGTACCTGGTGATAGGGAATATTGTTGCTTGGATGATTCTGACTTTAGTGCTCTGTTGTATATCATTTCTCTTAAGGATCTTTTCTAGTTCTTTCATAGCTGCCCTACCCATTTCTAGTCTTCTTATTTCTTGACTGCAGTATCCACTCTGGTCATTGTTTGATCCTAGGTATGGGAATTCTTTGACCATTTCAATTTCCTCATTGTTCATATTGAATTTATTTTTGTTTTCTTTATGTTCAGCATTAACCCTGCCTTTGCACCTTATTTTTTATTATGCACATATATGCAAATATGTATATGTATTTGCATATATGTGCATAATGAGATATTTGGGGATAGACCCAAGTCTATCCATGAAGTAGTTTATGTTTCATATGCACTTTATACACATAGATTGAAGATAATTTTATGCAATATTTTTATTAATTTTGTGCTTGAAACAAACTTTGTGTATGTTGAACTATCAGAAAGCAAAGATGTCACTATCTCAGCCACCCATGAAAAAAAGTTGGATTTTGGAATATTTCAGATTTCAGAATTCTGGATAAGGAAGATTCAGCCTATATCCCATTCTCTATAATTCTTTGCTAGAGTCTTCCCCAACCTGGTTCCTTCCAGATGTCTTAGACTAAACTCATCATACTTTTTGTGGATGAAGCGAGTTGTCCAAAACATCTGGAGGGCATCACATTGGGGGAGATTAAGGTAGTATTTTACCTGTTCCCCCCCCCCCCCCCCCATTTTACTTTTATATTCCTCTACTGTTTAGATAGTCTTACTGGTCTGTCTCCTTCAATTAAAACGTCTTTGTTTTTATTTTCATTTTTTAAAATTATTTTCTCTTCTTTCTGGCTTGTGGCCTTTTTTTCATTGTCCCAATGATTTTGACATTCTCTTATAGGGTTGCCAGATTGAAAACTGGTGCTGGGTCCTCTCCTTTTAATGGTTGAATAGAAAGGCAATTTCATTAGGTGATGTTTGTTACCTGCTTGCATGACAAGTAACATTTGCTGAAATTCCCTCTTCAACACCAAACATTAAAGGTCAGGAGCTCTCTCCAGTTTTCAGTCTAGCAACACCATTTTCTTAACATTAGACTTTTGTTTTGTAAATTCTTTCCCTGTCCTTTTATCACTAGGTAACACTCTTGTTCACATTCCTTTTACTTTTGTTGTGCCAGTGCTTTCTTATGTTCTTTGCTTCCTCCTTCTAATTTTGCTGAATGCAGTTGGTTCAACTACTGAACAGTGGAGAACCAACTTTTCTTTTTTTAACCTACAATAGAAAGGGTTGGGCGCTCAGATGCTCCCGTTCTTGTCTGTCTCCCATCACCCTCCTTGACGATGCCCATCAGTTATGTCATTACTGAGTTGATGCAAAGTGACCTTCACAAAGTCATCGTGTCTCCACAACCACTCAGCGCTGATCACATCAAGGTCTTTCTATATCAGATCCTCAGGGGTAAGTGTGATGTTAAAGCACCATGACCTTTCCTTATAGAAGAGTTGGTCATCTTTGGGCAGAATTCTGCATTTAAGTCAGACACATGTGTAGATATAAGATGGTTGATATCTGATTTAGTAACACTATATGTGGAAAGGTTCTTGTGATTCTTATTGACCACAAGCAGTTCATGAGTCAGCAGCTAGATATGCCTGCAAAAGTGGCTAACATGCTTTAAAGTTGCATTAAGAGATTCATAGGTGCGTTACAGACCACCACTTTGCGGTGGTCTGCTGGCGCTGCTGTTTGCTCCACGAGGGAGCCACAGCAGCCAAACCATGCGACTCCCGCACGGAACAAAAAAGAAGCTCCAAAATGGAGCTTCTTCCTGTGGCGCAGTTATGACGCTGCGAGGCGCCAATGGCGCACTCGCAATGTCATAAGCACCGCGCAACGTGCGGACGCGCAGCGTCTGCTACGTCAGTATGGCGGCGGCCGTGTGGAACAGCCGCCGCCATATTGTACGTATTCACTACGTACTAGGGTTAGGGGGTGCGGAAGCACCGCCCCTTCCTAACCCTAATACGTAGTGAATACATACTTTATGGCGGTTTGTAACCTGCCATAGTTTTCAAATCTTAAGTAACACATTTTATAATTTGCTATTCAGACCTCATCTGGAATCCTGTATTTAATCTTTAGGAAGGATGCAAACAAAGTAGAACAGGAATTGTTGGAGGATCAGAAGTGTAGAAAACAAGTCCTCTGAGGAAAAATTGTAGAGTATGGCGTATGTTTTTAACTTGGACGATACTGGGTTACAAGAGGAGTGTGACAATGATGATGTTGTGTGTGTCTTCAAGTTGTTTCCAATTTAGGCCCTTTTATCACAAGGTTTTCTTGGCATGATTTGTTCAGAGTTTGCCTTTGTCTTCCTCTGAGTCTGAGAGAGTATAATTTGTCCAAGGTCATCCAGTGGGTTTCCTTGGCTGAGTGGGGGTTCAGACCCTAATCTCCTGTAGTCCTAGTCCCAACACTCAAACCAATGTGCCATGATGGCTGTCAGGAGTATGGTAGCACTCTGCAGTTACCTGAAGACTGATACAGAGAAGAGGACAAAGCCTTGTTCTCTTCTGCTTCTCTAATTTATTTGTTAGAGAAGGGATTCAGTTGAACATTAGGAAAAACTTGTAGATGGCAAGACCCATTATGGGTCCCAGATGAGCAGCAGCCTCTCTGTTGCTGGAGATCTTCAGTTAGTGTCTAATGACCATTAATACTCTATTTATAGACTTCCTACACTGAATGTGGGTTTGAACTAGATATCCTACAGTCTGTGACTCTATCGTCTCTGCAGTCTCTCTCTGAAGTTTTTGTTTCTGACATAATTCTTCCATTTGCCTTTTAAATTTTCTCTTTTCTGATCTTCTTTTAAATTATTTTCTCATTTTCTTCTCTCTATGCTGTACTGAATAATTCCTATCTTTGTGAAACCATTTTTGCAACATGACCCAAAATTCATTTGAGTCATCTTTCCACCATTTCATTCCTACTTAGGTTTTTTTGATACTCTGAGTGGTTCATTGCTTATCTAAAGCCTGTTAAAAGAAATGTTAGTTGATGGACTCACAGAGTTGACTATTTCTTACCAGTTACGCTGTTATATAGGTAACATAATAGTGTTGTGGTTTGTGTCACCCTTAATATTTCTTTTCCCACCTATCATCATCAGGGCTGAAATATTTGCACTCTGCTGGTGTTCTCCATCGGGACATCAAACCTGGGAACTTACTGGTCAATAGCAACTGTGTCCTCAAGGTAATTCATGTTGATCACTAACAGGAGGAGTCGTTAGGGTGTGGTATTCTGTAATTGCTGTCAGAAGTGGGGAACATCTGAGTTTGAGGGCTCAATTCAATTTGAGAACAGTTCATGAGATCTTCATTCCAGTAATGGTGGGCAAAGCCAAAGGTAAAAATACGGAACCAAACATACTTGAGCATTTTAGATGGAAGGGCCTACAGGCAATAAGTCTGTCTCAGGAAAGGTACTACAGCAGTTTAGAATGGGGGGAAATACACTATACGAAAGAGTCTGATAAGTCTCCCCACCTGTGATTATACTGTGTTTACTAGTTAGGAAAGAGGTTTTTAAATCATGGTGGGCAACTCATGAAAACTTCAGTTCAGAGTGTGACATCTATAGAGGCAGCAAATTCCGTGCTAAAATGAAAGCATTCCAAAACAGTGAAGGAGCTAGTATTGTCATGTATTTATAGCAGAAGTGGGAAACTGTGGAAGACTTGGGAGCTGTATTAGCCCTCAAGACCATGGAGGAAAGTTCCTCGTCACCACATATGTTCCTGCAAAAAATAAAAAAGATATAGTGGCTCCTTGGTATCTGCAGGAAACCCCCCCCCCCTACATGGATACCGAAATCTGTTGATGCTCATGTCCCACTAAATACAGTGGCATAGTAAAATGGTGTCCCTTATATAAAACAGAAAACTCAAGGTTAGCTTTTTGAAATTTATATATTTTTAAAATATTTTCAAACGTGGATGGTTGAATCCGTGGATAAAGAATCTGTAGATACAGAGCACCAACTGTATTTTCCACCTTCAAATGCCCTAAAACACCATCACATCTCTTTTCTGGTTCCCACACTACATTCCAATACTTCAAACACCATTTGTATGGGCAACATCCTGCTTTTGTCTCCCAACAACCACTGTTAAAAGTGAATTTGTCACCTCATCTCCTTACCCACAGGTTTTGCATTTCTACTGCTATTCTCACACAAAGCCTGCTTATATTGGTCTGTCCATGGACCCTCTACTCCAAGTATCTGAGGAAATAGGCTCAAGTCTGTGAAAGCTCATGCTACCAGCTTCTTTGTTTTAGTTAGTCTCAAAGGTGCTACAAGATTCCTTTGCATATGGAACATGGGGGCATTTTCACCATGTATTTTGGTCTTCCTGGGTCCCTAGAGGACATTTTGGATCATTTTAAGGGGGAAGAGGGGTTTTGGAAAAATATATTTTGACCCTAGGGGAGACTCCAGGGCTCTTCAGACATAATGGAAATGCCCTTCACACATCATAGAAGTAACTCGGGCATTTTGGAGCAAAACAAATATTTCTGACCCAGGCAGGAGGCATAAAAACAAGCCACATTGCCCGTTCCTCTTTATATGGACCCATGCTTAGCTATATTTGGATTTTTTTATTAGTGTTTGTGTCACCCTATCTCAGAAAAATGTAATTGAGCTGGAAAAGGCACATAGTATCTCACTTCTTGAGTTGCTACCAGGATGTGGTGGTTCAACATGTTCTTCTTCTTTGCTCTTTTTTTTTTTCTGCTGGATGTGGCTGATAATCAGTAAAAGAGATTTGTAGGAATCTGGTTCACAATCTGTCTGGCCCCTGATGAGTCACTAATATTTGTCTCAGTTGCTATCATTCTCCCCACTCCCAAAATGAAAATATCATAAACCTGCATTGTACGGTTGTCATGAAGACCAGAGCAATAAAGGTTATAAAAAACTGTGTACTATATAAATACTGTAGCAAATAATGCTGGAGGGTTAAAGCTATCCAAATTAAGTAATATTATGCATGCCCACACCCGCAAGCAGGAAGCAGCCTTTCCATACTACGTAGGTTAGGTGGGGAAGACTTCATTTTGATGCAGAATTAAACAGATCAACTAGAGCAGATCAGAACCTGAACCCAGGGCTCATCTTTAGCTTAGATGTGGAACATAAATGAAGCAATGAAGAAGAGGCACAGTTTGGCACACCTAGAATTGTAATTTTAATGATCAACAAACATATCCCCAATAATTAGGATCAGGAGGAAAATCCTTCCAGGTCAAAGGTCACGGGTAGGAGTCTGTAATCCACCATCTCCCATTATAGAAATGAATTTGGGGTAGCATTGGTTTCAGGGAGACCTGTTTGTTTCAGCAGAAGCCAATGCAGAGTAGATAAGATTTCGGTGTCAAATCTCTTAATCACCTTTACTCTTGAGATATCACTAGTGTTTGACACGCTTCTTGTTTTTCCCCCTCCAGATTTGTGACTTTGGTCTAGCCCGGGTAGAGGAACCTGATGAGTCCCAGCACATGACTCAAGAAGTGGTAACTCAATATTACCGGGCCCCTGAAATCCTGATGGGGACCAGGCACTATGGGCGTCCGATTGATATTTGGTCTGTGGGCTGCATCTTTGCTGAACTCCTTGGCAGGCGTATCCTCTTCCAGGCTCAGAGCCCTATACAGCAGGTATCTATAATGGGAGAACCCATCTGTAGTGGGAGAACTAGATGGAGGGTGAGGCAACAAGAAAGCTATTTCGCTATTATTATTGCTTGCAATGCTACTAAATGTTCACTAGTTGGCATTACAAATAAAAACTAAAAATTCTAATTTTCCTTAATGAACGCCAGGTGGCAAAACAATGGCACCACATTATAGCTTCTGGGGACATTTTGTGCCAAAAATTGCTGATGTCCACCAAGTAAAAGTTGTTATAGAGGATTAGTGATGCTGAACATCAAATGTTTGCAAAATTTAAATTATTCCTCAAGAAAAAAGTAGGCTATGTTGTAATTCACCATTTGATGTTGTCAAATAGAAACAGTTTTCACATACATGTGATATGGCTACTGCAAGGCCCAAATATGTGGGTGGCAAATAAAACTGAAATGATGATGGTGTTCTTCTATCTGAACTGTAGAGGCTGTAATTCCCACCACTGTTCCACTATAAGTAAATTCTCGCTTATCCCTTTGGGGAAAGCTGAGAAAGTGTGTAGGTTGAAGGAGGGACAGCTTAACATCAAGTTACAAATTCTCAGATACCATCCAAGAAAGAAACCATTCTCATTTGGAGACAGCATCTCAAGCATGGGCAGCTGTTGGGGGTTAGGGGGCTGAATAGGTTCCTCAAGCAAACTTGGAGGGCTGCACCCCTGAACCAAAAGCCTTTGTCCCCAAATATCACCCCTATGTCTCCAAATTAACTGTGATTTTGACTTATCTAACAAACCCAGGAAGACCCCCAAATGTTGCAGAATTGCTACCCACTTTCCCTAGCGGCTATTTTTTTTAAAGCATTTTTTGCATATTTAAGAAAAATGACAAAATTGTGGGGATCCTGGTGACCACACCAAGCTTACAGGCTGCACACTATAGCAGAGCTGGGGTAAATTGAAAAGGGGCTGAGTCAAAGCCATTTTGTTATCAGGTGGATTGGGAAGAAGTTAAAACTAACCAGCCCCTTCCTAACCTGGGGCCCTCTAAATGTGTTGAGCAGTTCTCCCCATTATTCCCAATTAGAACAATTGCACCACATCTGGAGGGCATCAGCTGGGAAAGGCTGAAGCGAACAGTAACATGTTTTTGCTTCTCTTCCTCCTTCCATCCACCCACTTGACTTGCTTCACTTTGGACTCTGGATGGCAGCTGGACCTGATCACAGACCTCCTGGGGACACCTCCTGCTGCCGCCTTGCATTCAGCCTGTGAAGGTGCCCGGGCCCACATACTGCGTGGCAATCACAAGCCAGTGAGTAGAGTTGGGACTCTGAGGGGTGGCCAGTGGGAATGGTGGCAGCCTCCTTACTGGTTTTCAATTTTCTTCCAGCCGTCACTGTCTGTCCTTTACATGCTCTCAGGAGAAGCCACCCATGAGGCCATCCATTTGCTCTGCCGGATGCTGGTTTTTGATCCGGTAAGTGGGTGATGTCATGCTAATGAAGAGTTTTCTAGGCGCTGGGAAGATAAAACACAGGTTGGGAGGATAAAACACAGTTTGAGTAGAGACAAATGGCCATGCCATTGGAACTGGCTGCAGTTTCAGGCCACCCCAAGATTTTGTTCGATACCAAACACACACACACACACACACACACACTACTGCTCTGAGAGAAGCTTTATGGATGTGTATCAATGCAGCAGCAGATCTACAGCAAAGGAAGCACCACAACCCCTTAGTTGATGGTTTTCTGCCATCTCCCCAGAGAAGGGCGTAAAAACAGGCCTCTAAACAGCCAATTCTATGTGGATCCTCCCAGGGAAAACACTATGGATCCCTGTGGCTGGATGATGATGATAATGATATTTATTTATATCCTGCCTTTTCCCCAGTTAAGGACTTGAGGCAACTTACAACAGATTTTTTAAAAAGCTTAGTTAAAAATTCACAAAATACAGAAGTTAAAAAATGATTAAACTGTCAAAAAAAAACCAATTAAAACCATAAACAGTAAAAAGCCAACTTACAGCACAATGAAGATAACAAATAGAAAAACCAGCACACTATTGGAGAGATGAGCGATGTGTGTGACCAGTTTCCCATCCTAATAATTAGGAGAGCAGTACTAACAGGAAGATTTGTACACACACGCACACAGGTTCTGTTTGCAGTTACCTCTGTGTCCTTCAACTGCCAAGGTAAAGCATAAACTCTCTGGCAAGGGCTACTAAATGCAAAATAACCCTTGTGCCATGGGCAACAGTTAATGATGCTGATAAACATTGTTGAACCCAGTCCACCCCTACTGCTGTCTTCCTGAGCAACTTGAAGTAATGGATGGTAAAAGTAATATGTTAAAATATCCATAATTCATTACAAACTGACCAGCTGCTCCTCTATGTCCACTGAAGAACAAGGGGTCCCAAGGATGGAGCTGTGAATTTTCTGCTAATTTGCAGTCTGAAGGTGCACAACTGATGTTCTCATGCAGCTTTGCTTTGGAAGTTATGGGAAGCAGACATAAGTTTTGGAAATTTAATCCATTTGCTTTTTCAGTAACGATAAGCTGTTGGTTTTCTTAGTACAAAACAGGCCTGACCTGGCTTAGCTTCTGAGATTGGATGGGACTAGGTTTATACAGGGTAGTTTGGCCATAATATGGTTTCAACTATTGCCCATGGCACAAGGATTATTTTGCATTTAATAGCCCTTGCCAGAGGGTTTATGCTGGTTTTCAACCTGGTGAGTAGTGATGTCAATGAAGAGCTCTCTAGGTTGTTAGACTGGGCATCCTTATGCATTGAGGCACTCCCAGTGTGCATTCAGACACTGGCTAGGAAGTGCCAAAGTGCCACAGGAGTGACTGATATACATCACTAATACTTGATGCACATCAAAAGTGTCCAACATACTTCAGAAGTGTCTGATGTGCATCAGAATCACTTGATATGCATCAGAACCCTCTTGCCCACATTTGAGTGTGCATCTTTGCAATTTACTAATGGTTTTCTTGCATTTCCTCAACTTTGCTATAGCTTCATAAAATTATGAAACATAGAACATTACGTAGAATCTTGAACATTGTATTTAAAAACTTGCCTGGTTATGATGAATGGCCAAGAATCTTATTCAGAGAAATACTCAGAATTCCACAGGACTGGCAAAGGAATTATGAATTTCTCAATCTTCCTCTGCCATTCTGTTTGGTTGCTGTACTAGTTGCAGAGGAAGGAAATCCACCTCTCACCTCTGTACCTCCTCCAACAGCATATTTGGTAAAAGGCAGAGCTGGACTTGTTTTGGACTACAGCTCCCAGGCAGAATGGCCACTTTTATAGACTAACACAGACAATATTTTTAAGGTAGCAAATTAAGAAGCTAGTACTTGGCATTTCCTCACTACCTGTGGAAGAGAATGCTTCCTCTCCAGCCAGCATATATACATGGATGACTAGCCCTATAGATGATTTATTTTTTTTAAGTGAAGGCTAATAAAACTATTGGCTTATTTATTTTATTTATTGTTGAGACCCATTGATGCTGTTAAAACAACCTTTTCATTTTGGGGGGGGGGGCAATATTTGTCCAGAAGGGGTTTGCACTTGCCTTTGGCTGAGGCTGGGAGAGTCTTACTTGCCCAAGGGTGCTCAAGTGGGTTTCCATGGCTGAGCAGGAATTCAAACACTTGTCTCTTGAGATACTGCTCCAGCCACACTGGCTGCCTAAAGATGAACATTTAAACGTACTGAGTTTAGCAAGGCTTGCCCAAATAAATTTGCATAAGACCGTAGAGAAAAATCCATTGCCCAAGATTCTTTTAGTTGGGTAGCAACTTTGCTACCTGATTCAGTATTAATTAGCCATTGATGCAGAGAATCTTTGTGATACTGAGTTTCCCTCTCTCTTCTGTAGGCCAAGAGAATTTCCGCCAAGGACGCTCTCTCTCACCCCTACCTGGATGAGGGGCGGCTGCGATACCACACCTGTATGTGCACCTGCTGCTTTACAGTCTCCTCGGGTCGAGTCTACACCAGTGACTTTGAGCCCCGAGCTGACCCCATGTTTGATGGGTCTTATGAGAAGAACCTCACCTCTGTCTGGCAGGTCAAAGGTAGCTAGCTTTCTCTTAACCAGCCCTGGCCTCTAAGCACTCAATTAATGTCAACTCCTGAATCTAGCTTTTTATTTAATAATTCAGTATCTTTCTGGCAAAAGCAACTCCTAAAATCTCCAACCAGTGCCCATTCTTGCTGGGACTGATAGGCTTGCCTTGGGGTTGCCATAAGCCAGAAATGAACTTAAGACACACAGCAGCAGCCATCACCAGTATATACTGGTTACTCAACAAATGCTACAGTTCTAAATACATTTACATGAAAGTCGGCACCATTAGAGACAGTTAGGCTGCATCTATACTACAGAATTAATGAAATTTGACACTGCTTTAACTGTCATGGCTCAATGCTATGGAATTCTGGGGTTTGTAATTTTGTGAGATACTTGACCTTCTCTGTCAGAGAACTCTGGTGCCTCAACAAACTACAAATCCCAGGATTCCATAGGAATCCTCATTCTTAATTAGATCCAGTTTTAGTCATAATTAGAACTGACCCGTTGAAATCCATGTGGCTTAAGTTCCATTCAGTAGGTTTACTCTTCAGTGTGTCTCACTATGGATCCAACTCTGTGGGACTTCAATATAAATGTGGGGAGGATGGACACAAGAATGTCAGGTGAAAATCACTTATTTTGGTCTCTTGTACAAAAATGAAAAATTTAAAAAAATTCTCCTTATTGGGTGAGATGAGAAATTGCTTGATTTTTTTTGCTTTTGGATATTTTTGTGAAAAATTTGTTTGTTCAGAAGCAAGGAAAGCACACACACACACACACACACACACAGATTTCTCCACAGAAGACAGTATTAATAGTAAACTGTATTCATAACACTGTTTTCTGGAGATAAAAGTTGGGTTTTCTGCAAAAGAGTTTTTTTGTGCAAATTTTTCACAAAGAAATTCCCAAAATACATAGATGCTTGCAGGGTTTTTCATCAAGGTGTGTTGAAGTGAGTATAACAGTGTTGTGAATATTCTTTACATCTCTAGAACATGTTGCCAACTGTGGTATATAGTTAAAGAGGACAGGTGGCTACCCTGAAAAAAGTCTTAAAAAGTGTAAAAAGGTGAACAAAAGAGGAAGTGGAGCCAGGGATAAGGAAGGAAGCAACCAGCTTTTTTACTCCAGGTGTCCCAGCTGAAAACACCCTCTCACTATCCATCTCACTTTACAAGGAAGGATGCCTGTCAACAATATCTGTGCAAACAGATAAAGGTTGTTGTTTTATTCATTTGCATCCTGCCTATTTCCCAATCCTGGGACTCAAGGAGCTTTACAAGATATTTAAAATAGTACAGATTAAAAACTACAAATGCACCAGTCAAAACATATGAATTTAAAAGTTATTTTAAAAAATAATCTGTAGTGTTAAAACCATTTAAAATTAATTTTAAAACCCTATTAAAATAATTAATTTATTATTATTATTATTATTATTATTATTATTATTATTATTAAGACAAGACACCATTGGAAGCCTGTCACAGTCAGCTTTTAAAAGCTTGATTGAATAGGAATTTTGACTTGCCAGTAGAAGGATAATAAGGAGTGGACCCTTTAGCACCCTAAGGAGGCAGTTTCTCCCTTGTTCCTTCCAGACAAGCCTAAGAAAGTAGTGGGACAGAAAGAAGGACCTCTCTTGAAGATATTGGAGCTCCAACAGGCTCATATGGGCAAGATGGGCTTTCAGATACCTAGGCCCTATTCTGTTTAAAAAACCATCACATATTCTTTGAAGTGAATATGGAAACATTGGGCGTCAGCTGCACAGTCGTAAAAAGCAGTAACTTGTGTTTCTTATTAGCTAACTAGTTATGTTCTGAAGTAACAGAAGCTCCTGAGAGGTCTTCAAAGGCAGCTCTTTGTATGTAGGTCGTGTACAAATTTGTGAAAGTCTAGCAGGCATGGAGGGGAGAAAAGGGAAGCTGGTGGGCAGAATGAGAAGGCATAAAATCTGCCATGGCATGTAGAGTTTGCATGATCCCACATAGCTTATTTAGAAGCAAAACTAATAGTAATTAAATAAAACAGAAATAAAAGCTTATTTTGGATGCTAGAAGGAAGGATCTGGGGGAGTTGTTGTCATGGGCCAAATAAAAAATCTTCCCCCTGTCCTTTCGGCAAGGAGTCCAAAATGATGCTGGCACCAAATCTCCATGTTTGCAAACAGTTCATATAATGTGCAGCAAGCTCAGCACTGAACCTGCAGTATAACACCCTTAAAACACTTTAAAGAAACTCACTATTTGTTCCAGATCTTTTTGGGAGATCTGAAGCCCACTGTTGTGAGGCTGGGTGTTTACCATGTAGCCACTGCCATGTTGAATTGTTTGATTTGATACCCAGCCATGTGATTAATACTGCACACCCCGTACTGACCTCAGAGTGAATGACTCTATGTGACAATGTCTGTGCCAGGTGGCACAGTGGGACACGTGCAGATATCTGCCTGGCATCACAACAGAGGCCCCCAGGTAATGGGGGGATGTCAGAGAAGCTCCAGGGCCAGAATACTCTGGGCTGCTCCCAGAGTATTCCGGCCAGTGCAGACCTGGCCAAGGACAGGAGAGTGTATACAAAATGGAAGTGGACGGAATATGAATGAGAGACTAACTGGGTGAAAAGAATAGAGACAGAGGAATTCATACGATTGCTTATTTTTCAGAACTCGTGCACAGGTTTATCTTGGACCAGCAGCGAGGGAAACGGGTCCCACTCTGTATCAATCCTCAGTCGGCTGCCTTCAAAACCTTTATCCGGTAGGTATGAGAAGCTGCCTCTTAGTGGCTTAGCTGAAGTGGCCTGTGCCCTAAGAATGTCTGCCATCTTTATAAGAGGGTTTCCATCTCTTTCTGAGGAAACATTCAAATTCTGTTGTTGTTGTTGTTGTTGTTGTTGTTGTTTTGCTTTCTTTTTGACAGCTCCACAGCGTGGCATTCTTCCAAAGTCTCCAAAAAAGAAGAGAGATGAAGGTGGCCGTTTTTGACAGGTGGAGAAAAAAAGAAAAGGAGACAAAAAATAAAAATGAAGAAGGCAGACAACCTTCCTGTTGGGAGACCGAAAGAAAGATACAAGAAAGAAGACAAAGAGAGCCACTGTTCTTAATCCTGCACTCTTGAATATTTTGACTCATGGACAGACATTTGGGGATGCGTGGGGGGATGATTGTGTTTTTTTTAATGATTATTATTAATATTATTTGTGGTGGGATGGTTGGGAAGGGATTCTTTTGGAATTGATTGGTGTCTTTTTTCCTTCCACCGTTACTGTTCTGCACTGGAAAAACCCTTTAGGTTGTAGGTATACTCCTTGTGCAACCTCCCTGCCTGCCCAAATCTGCACTGTTCCCTGACACACTTGTATTTTCTCTCACCTTCCCAAGTTAACCTTTCCTCATAATCCTGTGTGTGGGCTGCATCTTGCCACTTTCAAAGGGGTAGTGATATGGGAGTGAACATAATTCCTTTCATGAATATATTTCCAACACTTTTTTCTCCAAATGTTGCAATCTCCTCCACTTCCCCTGGCCCTGTCTGTCAGTTCCCAAAGCCTTACAATTGGTGAATAGCTCTTTTTCCTTACCTGGCTGTGTGCCTCCTCTCCAGAAAATAATGCCCTCCAAATAGGTGGTATCTTATTTTAGTTTAGTTTTCTTAGATTGGGTGGGGAAGGTATGGTCCATCGGCCACACGAGGCCTAATGAATCCCCATTTTAAAAATAATAAGAAGAAATTTACATTTTTGGACCCTGGGCCAGTTCCTCTTAGGGGGCAAAAGGTCTCCCCTGGCCTTAAAATGGCCCAGAGAGAACCAAAAACATGATTAAATTGCCTGCCACTTCCACTAAATACCAAAAGGGGTATTTAAGGGACGAATTTTTTTTCAAACTTTCTGGGTATGTATATGCAATGTGACCCTCAGAGCTCCCCATGGGGTCATTGTGGTCCTCTAAGACCAATTCCCACATGAGCCTTATTGCTCCAGATGTTCTGGTCTGCATTTACCTGAAGCTTCATGCAACATGGCCAAGGGTGTGAGATCGTGGGAGTTGCAGTCCAAAACATCAGGAGAGACAAAAGTTTCCCAGTCCTTGCTCTAGATCACCTGAAAAACTAGTGGCTGAGGGGAGAAGGCATCATGAACTGTATAGTCTCAGTGGCTTTCCACACTGAAAAAGCTGCACACTTAACGTTTTGCCAGTTCTTGCACTCATGAGAGGCTGGTATCAATGGGCTGTAAATTGAACTTCAAAGGAGATGAACCCATTTTATGGATAGGGTTCAGCACTTTAGATAGCCCAGTTTTAGTTTAGAACCTGGAGCAGATTCAACATCCCATTGATGTCAGAGCCTTCCAGATAAGAGCCTAGGTATACATTACATATAGGGAAGCACCAATAAAAATGAGAAAGAATAGCACAATGGTAAGGGGGTGACTGAATTTGTGTGGAGAGTGGTAGTTCTCTTTGTTATTCCATATGTCTAGGAATCCAGCTCCCAGGATCCCTGACCATTTGTTGCAGAGGCTTGGCTTTTGGGAGTTAGAGTCCAAAATGCTTAAGAGGACCAGTGTTTGAGAACTGCCAATATAGAGGAATAGTTAATGCCTTCCTTGACTATTGCTTGGGTGCTCCCAAAACAACTATGAGGGTGGGGAATGCAGCCAGAGGGGGCAAAATGCTTGAAAAGTTGCCTCTTTTGGACTACAATTCCCAGAATCTCCTAGCCAGATGGCTGAGGGATTCTGGGAGTTGTAGTCCAAAAGTAATTCCTCTCTCTAAAGTTCTGGTCCTTTCTCTACTATCACTTTTCCATTCAAATTTGCTATCTTTTGAATATAAAACCACTTGGGGTGTTTATATAAGTAATTTTCCTACCATTAGAGTAGCTTTGCCTCACTGCAGCCAGATTAATTCTCCCCACCCCTTTCTTCCCAATAACTCTTGTTATTAAATGTATTCCTTCACTTTTTTTTTTCATGCCCCTTCAAAAATCTACCTCTATCCTCCCCGTAGTTTGTTTGTTTTAAACACACTTGGTGTTTTAATTTGTTTGCATTTTGTTTCCTTAGTGTTGTGTTTTGTTTAAATTAGCTGGTGGGTGTTTCATAATTTTTATTTTTTTGGCTTGGTCCATTTCCTTTATTTATGATTACAACGGTTTTTATATAATCGTTCAAGTTCTGAGCACGTGTGTGTCTGTGCGTGTATATATATTCTTCCCTTGTCCCTGGAAAAAAAACAAAAACCTGAACAACCTGAAAACTTGAACTGTCTTGGCTGTAATAATCCCCTCTCCCCTAATTTAATCATGCTCCATGGTAGCTGAATTAAATTTATGCTGTGTATTCTTTTTCTTGTGATTTTTTTTAAAAAACCTGTTTATAGAATTGTAGAATCATCAAGTTGGAAGAGACCTCAAGGGACATCCAGTCCAACCCCCTGCCATGCAGGAATACACAAAGCAACCTTGAGAGATGGCCATCCAGCGTCTCTTTAAAAACCTCCAAAGAAGGAGACTCCATCACTCTCCAAGGCAGTGTGTTCCACTGGCAAACAGCTCTTGGTGTCAGGAGGTTCCTCCTAATGTTGAGGTGGACTCTCTTTTCTGGTAGTTTGCATCCGTTGCTCCAGGTCTTATTCTCTAGAGCACCAGAAAACAAGCTTGCTCCATCTTCAGTGTGATACCCCTTCAAATACATATACAGGGCTATCATATCACCTCTTAACCATCTCTTCTCCAAGCTAAGCATACCCAGCTCCCTAAGTCACTCCTCATGGGGAACGGTTTCCAGGCCTTTCGCCATTTTGGTCGCCTTCCTTTGGACATTCTCCAGCTTTTCAACATCCTTTATGAATTGTGGTTCCCAAAATGGGACACAGTATTCCAAGTGAGGCATAATCAAAGTATATAGAGTGGTACTATTACTTCCCTTGATCTAGACACTAGTATACATTATTGATGCAGCCTAGAATCACTTTGGGTTTTTAGCTGCCACATCACACTGTTGGTTCATGTTCAATCTGTGATCTACTAGAACTTTTAGATCCCTTTTACATGTACTACTGTTAAGCCAGGTGTCCTCCATCTATATCTGTGCATTTAATTTTTTCCCCTCAGTGCAATACCTTACATTTCTCCTGTTGAAATTCATTTTGTTAGTTTTGGCCCAGGTTTCTAATCTATTACGGCCATTTTGAATTTTGATCCTGTCCTCTGGAGTATTAGCTACTCCTAATTTTTCATAAGCATGCCCTCGCAAACATGAAGCACTTTCGTGTGGTTGATCCCAAGATCTCTTTTTAGGACAGCTGCATTTCTGGGTGAGCATGAACCTGTGCAAATGAGGTTGGCTTCAGGAAGTGCTGTCTTGTGAGCTCCCAGCCTTGCAGGGTGTACTCAGGAAGTGATGTGACTAAGCTGCGTCTCTTCCACCACATCCTTTTTTCTACTGTTGTCGAAGATGAGACAACTTTGTCTTTGTCTTGGAGACACTCAGAGGCAGTGCTGCACCCAATGCGTTTTGGGATTCAAAGACCAAGGAATGCAGTGCTAAGATATTAGAGGTGAGAGTTTACTTCCCTATCCCACTACCTGCCCTTCCTCTCCATCCTCTACTATAGCTAGAAATGAGAAATGGCTTCTGTACCGTGGCATAGTGGTCTAAGCGTTGGACTATGACTCTGGAGGCCAGGATTCAATTCCCCACTGGGTGACCGTAGGCAAGTCACACTCTCTCAGCCTCAGAGGAAGGCAATGGCAACCCTTTGCACAAATCTTGCCAAAAGAAAAACCCATGACAGGTTCGCCTTAGGATTGCCATAAGCCGAAAGTGACTTGAAGGCACACAACAACAACCAAAAACCTTTAATTGTGCACAAGGAAGGATTTCAGCATGTTACTTCTTGCACAACCAGGTAATAAGGAACACTTGCTGGAATTCCCCTTTCTATACAGTCGTAAAAGGTACAGGATCCCTCTCCATTTTTCATTCTTGCAACCCTATTTACTACATTGGAACCAATTTCCTCTAATTATTAGATCAAATAGGACTCCCAAGATGGCTAAATACCCTAAAGGCACCAGATCTCATCTGAGCTTGGAAGCTAAGCTGGGTCAGCACTGGTTAGTCCTTGAATGGGAATCCTGGGAAAGTTCTTTGCTGTAACAGGCCAGCCTTTTCTCTGGGACTAACATAGGTGTTTGCAAAATACCACCACAAAGGACAAGGTCCAGTCTTAGCCTATATCCTGTTACTATCTGCTTAGGTGGTCGTGTTTTTTCAAAGGAGATATTAGTTTTAACAGAAATAGCCGTGTTAGCCTGTTGTAGCATAAACAGGGAGGGCAAAAATGGGAATCTAGCAGCACTTTTAAAACTAAATTTTAGCATGAATTTTCATGGATCTCAGTCCACTTCTTATATCTGAGGAAGCAGATGAATATCCTAAAATATCAATTAGTTAGTCTTAAAGGTGCTACTTGATTCCTCTCTCCTCTTTGCCTTTTTGAGTGAGATTTATTAGTTAGCTAGTAGATGATCGTAATGAATTCACTAAGTCAAAGTGAGCCTGTGTCCCAAGTGGGATTTGAACTAGGCTTAGTCTGCATCATGATTTGTAAACACACAAGCGCTTGGGCTTCATCTCCTAGTGCATTTCAAGCAATTATTATTAGTATTAGATAGGGCAACTGGCATCATTTTGCTTTCCAATGTGCCAGTGATCAATACCATATTTGTGGTGATGGACAACAAAAGTTTCTTTCCTAGTTCATCAGGTACCAGCAGCCCATTGGTTGGGGACTGGTCCCAGTCCATGCAGTACCAGTTTCAGTAGCACTGCCTTAGAACACGGGGAAGGGATTTCAGGTTTTGAGGCTGAATCCAACCCTTTGGGAATCAGAATCTCTCCTTCTAGGTTTCCTCAGGTAGCCACACATCCTTCCCCATGATCTTATCATTTGATTTGTTTTTCAACTTTGGTATGTTTTTTCCATTCTATGGACAACTATGTCCATATGGACAAGGTTGAGACAACTCTCCTAAGGCCTAGTTGCTAAATGAAAGAGGTTTAAACTAAAATATGCTGATATTTCTCTTTGCTTGCTTTTTTCATTACATCCACCCACCACTGAAATGAACCTTCTGAGAATGTGATTATTTGACATTGGTCCTCAGTCAAAGAAATACCCCAGCACCAGATTCTGCCTCAGTTTTGTCCAGTGTAGCGTCCTTCAGAGGTTTCTGGACTACAACTCTCATCATCCCATAGGCAATGCTTGCTCTGGGTTTATGGGAGATGTAGTTCCAGAACTTCTGGAGGGAAGTTGAAGTTGTCTGTTCTAAGGTCTAAATGCATACTAGTTCTATAGGAGCTCAGAAAAAGTACAGAAGAACAGGCCCCATCCAAATATTTTGGTTTACAGCTCCCACTATTCCTGGCCAGGAAATTATGAGAGTTGCATTCATAACTTCCTGGCCATGAATGATAGGATCTGTAGATCAAAATATTTGGAGGGGGCCTGGAAACCAACAGGTTGGCTAAGGCTGAAATAGAATGTGGTAATGGGTGCCGACTTCATTTTCTTTGTCATCTTTTAGTTTTGATGTTAAAACTTGATCATTTTTGGTCACTGTGATTGCAAAGTGAAGCAAGAAGGAAACAAATTTTGAGGGGGACTCAAAAAGGTAGGAGCAAGATTGAGCAAGACTTCCAACATAGTTTTGAGACTGTCCATCATCCCTTATTCCAACCTCAGCAAGCACAAAGATAAAATATGTAATGATAAGCCTAGGAATTCCAATTTGCAGAGTTTACTGGGGCTGTAGAATATAGATTGTTTTCTGTTTGTTTGGGCTGAGTTTACCCAGCTTCACCTCAATTTATATTGTGAAGAAAACCAGCTCCATAATTACAAACACTGATCTGCCTATTCCTGCTTCTCCCCACCCTGCACAGTCCAGTTGACAAGATCATTGGAGATCCAGATACAACTTTGCTCTGGCTCACCCCTTCTGTTCCCTGTCTCAGCACTGGCGCCCCCAACAGGTGTTCCGATGCCTCCCCCTTCCACTGCTCCCCTGTTCAGCGAATGTGGCAACTGCTTGCTGATCATGATCTGTCTTGCCTTCATCGCGGGTGTCTTCATGGTGATCGCCGCCATCCTCTGCGAACGGGTTTTCCGTGGGTCCCTGCCTCCGGAAAGAAGAGGAGTGCCATCTGTCTGGAGGCAAGGTGGGACCTTGTGGATAGAGCCTAACAGGGACCATGCAGAGCCAGATGTCCTCTCGAGGCAATCGGCAACAGTCCCTCTTTGGATCCAGCGCTCTCATCACTGGTTTCAGGATATTCTCCCAGCAGAACCAAGGAGCTGTGATTCCACCGATGACCTTCAGATGGAGACATACAGCCCAACCAGTTCTTCTCCTCTCTGTGACCACAATGAACCAACATGGGGGGTCCAGCCACGGGTAACCCTACAAGACCTGAGGGGTTTTTTTCAGCAGAGTACCCGTGGTACTTAAGAAGGGCCTGTACCTGAATGGGTTCAGGATGTCCAAGACCTACCTTCTCCTTTCCCTCTCCTCCTTCTTTCCTGAATTCATGAAGGCTGAAAGGTCTGTGAGATGCAAATATTTGCCTTAGGGATGTGTGCTTGTGCAGGCAACAAGACATGAAAAGAGTATAGGGTACTACATTCAAAAGACTGGGAGTAAAAGGCATTTGAAAACAGAATTTTTGTGTTAAAAAAGTATATTACGTCAGGGTGGTCATGTTAGGCTGGAAAGTGTAACCAGGAACTTGTAAAAGCAGACATGAGAAGCTCACAGACTTTGCTTCTTAAATCAACATCCTTTTCAAAAATGCTCTCCAAGTGGCTATACATCTCTGGGCTATACAATACAAGAGAACATAACATTATTAAACAAACACCAACAAACAACTGAACAAAAACAGATAAGCATAACTATGTCAATTACAACATTCAACCAAACACTAAAAACACAACAATCACATAACAACACTTCCTCAACTATTTTTTTTCCTGTTAAGGTACAGAAACTTATTACCTCCATATATCTTATCATTTATTTCACACACCCCAATTATATATTATAAATTTCTTCAATAACTACTAAATATTGTATCTTAATCCAAGGCTATTATAAATTCACCACCACATTCTTTTTAAAAGTAAGTTATCGATGGGTTCCATTCTGTTTTAAATTTATTCAGTGATTTCTTTTTTAACATTTGTGTTAATTTATTGCTTTCAAAATAGTCATATAATTTTAAAAGCCATTCTTTTACCCTTGGACAATCATCTCCCCCATACTTGCATATAAAATTTGAGTTGCTGTAATCATGTAGAATATATGCTTACCATATTTATTTTCTAAATCTTCATTTATGACGATACTTAACAGGTACATTTAGGGGGGCTAAAGTTTCTTTAATTTTTAGTATTTTTGTAATTTGATTATGAATAGCCTTCCAATATCATTCCAATTTTTTGGCCTCTTTCATGACCACCAAAAGTGGAAGAAAGTGATAGTTTCTTTGTTGCATTATCAACATATGGGGGCTTTTTTAACTATCCTAATTCATTTTGGCTATTTTATATGGAGTACAATACCATCTATGTTGCATCTTATATATATAAAAAAATTAGGTCATAATTTAAGGTATATTTAATTCTTTTAGATCATAATTTTTCCCACTGTTATTATTAGATGGATGGTCCTATGGGGTAAAACAGATGGGCCAAATAAAGTAGTTTCCACCTGCTTTGAAGACAGGGTGTTTAGATGACGCATGCCTCCAAAGCAGGCAGAAACCAGATTGAAGCTGTGCTTTGGAGCTAAAAACTGGAGAGAGAGAAAAAAGTCAGGATATTCCAATTTAGCCTGGAAAATGCATGTCTTTGACCCTGTATATAAACACCCTGAAGTGAAAGCAATTCTGAAGGAGCAATCCAGCCTAACCCTAACCCTAAACCTGCATATAAACGAAGTGGTGCAGGTGCGCATTTAAAAAGGACGAAGCCGGCCAGCAATGCAAAAAAGTGAAAGTATGACACCTCCAACAGATATAAGTACAACACACACAAACCAGATAGTCCAAGAGGGGGCATGGGGTGGAGTGAAGGGAGCATGTAGGGGGCCCATGATTGTGCTTTGCCAGTGTTTTACTGGGCACACCGATGCTCCAATGCCTTGTGGAGCAAGGTGAAGGATCGCAGGTACGACTGTGTGGCTGATCAAACAAAAGGCCATCCAATGGGATGGCATCTAGGCTGTAGGCAGTTACTGGTGGTGTGTTTGTGGAACAATGCACATGCATGGTGGGGAAGTGACCAAAAAAAAAAAAAAAATTACCCAGCAGTGTGGCTTGATGCCACACCATGCAGTTGGGCTGTGTGCATTTGAGCCACCTTGGGAGCAATCAGTGCAGGCAATTGCTTCCGTAAAAGGCAAGTTCCAGTCGCTTTTTCCTGCCTGTCTGTTCCTCTCCTACATCTTGGACACACTTTACCATACACTTTACCAAACCAAACCATCTTCTCCACCATTAATCTGCCCAAACATTACAATCATTCCTGGAGGTCCCCCCCCTACCTTCTGCAATAAAGGACTATGAGAAGGGTCTTTTCTATTTGTGAGCCAGTTTTTGAAATTTCTCCTTAGGAAGGCCTGCCTGATACCATTTTTAATGCCTTTTTGGCACTATGTGAAGACCTTTTTCTTTACTTGGTCCTTGGGCAGAACAATCTGAAATGGAGATAAACTCCATGGTGGAGGAGCCATCACATCTCTTCCAGTAGGTTTATATGGTCAGTTTTAAATCATGACTTTTAATTGGCATATTTTAAAGACTTTATTATAAGTGTGCATTTTAATTATTTTATAGTATTGTATTTTAACTGTAGGTTTCATAGCAATAGCAGTACAGCATGTACATTTCTATACTGCTTATCAGTGAACTCAGCATTCCTTAAGTGGTTTACAATGTGTAAGCCAATTGCCCCCCAACAAGCTGGGTGTTTACAGCATATTCATCTGTCGAATCTCTTCCTGGTGCTGTCCACATCTTTTATCTGTTGTGCTGATGCGGCTTTTAATGTATTTATTTTTGAACTTTTATTCTTCCTAAAAATGATTTTATTATAGGTAGCTGAATATCCTGTTATTAGGACAGAACAGGGATATAAATCTATGTATTTCTCTTTCTCACAAGTAGGTACAAATAATCTCCTCACTATTCACCTCACTGAACAAGACTTTTTGCGAAACTTTGAGAGCCAATTGTAATTGGACCCTCAAGAATACATGTAATGCATGCGCGTGCGTGCACAGAAAATATATATAAAACACATTTCCTGCACAAAATAAGCACTTACCTATGCACAACACATGCTTTCTGTGGGGGAAAGGTATGTTCTGTTTAGGGAACAGTGTATTTTGCACAAAGACTAAGGGGACTTTTTGAAATGCAATGTGCAAAGTACCTCCTGGCTTTCATTATTTTACCCAAAAGGAAGAATAACAGGATAAAGTTATAATTTACTAAATAAATAAATGTGCACTGTTTCTTCCAGAAAACTTGGTTTTGTGTTCTGTCTTCTGCCAAAATGGAAGACAACCAGCTCTGGGGATATCAAGACAGAGAAGCTGTCAGGATCTTGAAGCCAACATGAGACCTACTGTGTGGAGCTCTGAGAAAATGAAACCACTCTCATCTTATCTATTTCACCACCACCCCACTGCCTTTTATCTCAACCCAACTCATATTGCCCACCCGTCGAAAGAAGCAGCTTCCAAATTTGTATAAAACCTTCCAGTGCAGACCTATGTTGTATCTGTGGTTGCTAGGTTGAATATAGGATAGAGTTCCTTTAACTCCTAACAGATCATGGAGCAGATGAGGCTGTGTGAAGCTCCATCTAGCAGGACAAAGGCACAGATCCTCCCTCACCATCAAAACCCAACTTTCAGTTGCAGATGTCCCCTCCCAATATCGCTGTTGAAAGCAGGAGAAAGGTGTATGGATGAATGCTCAGCTCTGCTCTTGTCACAGATCGATAGGGAAGATGTTCTCACCCTTGACAAGAACAAAACTGGGTGATACTGCACACCTTCTTTTCCTGCGTTCCAACAGGGAGGCAATAGCTTTGTTGAGAAAGGAGATAGCTGCAGTTAAAAGTTGAGGTTTGGAAAGTGTGGAAGCAGATATCTTTGTCCTACTTGAGGGAACCAAGCCCTGCTCCATAATTTGTGACAATTAAAGTTACAGGAGCACCATCCTGTACCCAGATTGGTAGCCCTAGCACTGGCATGTGTATATGTAAATATATATGTATATGCTTTCCAGTTGTCTATCAACTTATGACAGCTCCATAAGTTTCATCAATTTTTTTTAAAGCAAGGAATACTCAGAGGTGGTTTGCCAGTTCCTTCCTTTGAAATACATCCTACAGAACCTAGCGTTCGTTGTCTGGAATAGACCACCCAGAAGCTGGAGAATGTGCACCTGGAGCTGACCCATGAAATTTGGAGTCTAAAGTCAATGTCTTGAGATCTAGTGACCTCGCCTGAAGGACGTTTGAGCAAACTGATAGGTTACCCCTTGGGTTGCATATTCCACTCCTCTCTGCCCCTCACTGACTAAATAGGGCCAATAGTTGTCTTTTGTTTGGGAAGGATCTGGGACCCCAAAATCCCAAAACTGGTTCCTTGAGGGTTGTAGTTGTTTTGCCCTATTTGACTAGATAATATACCCCATAACAGCTCTCCACCTTCCTCCACAGACTCCCCAGAAGTTGTAGAGAATGGCAGCCAGGATATTTGATCTTTCTGAAGGAACAACTGTGGGAACATACATTGGCTGATGCTGTAAGGGCAAGACAGCACCCCTAGATTGCCTTCACCTCACCCTATTTCTTGTTTATCATTGTGTTTGAAGACAACATTTTACGCCTAAACCATCACATAAAAACACAGAGATGAAGTCCGCAGATGAACTGGCTGCTCTGGCAGCCCAACCCTTCCTGTGTTATTGGGTGTGTATTTACAGTTATAAGACTGTCCTCGATTGCCTGGCAGCTTACTAGTTCCCCGGGTAACTTTTGTTTCTTCCTGTTCCTTTCCCCTACCTTTAACGGTTCATTCTCCTGACATGTCAAGATTAAGTAGGTGACATGCATTTTCCCCTTCAAGTGTCCATACCACATACGTCTCCTCTGTGGTATATCAGTTTCTTCAGGCAGTTGGAGGTAACGTGGCAGCAAAAACTGTCTTTAGCAATCAGAGAGTGGTGAAATAGATATCTGAAATATATCCTACAGCACCTAGTGTTCATCAGCAGTCTCCCATCCAAGTACTAACACATTAGTTAGTACTTTTAGGCTATTGACTTAATGAACTTAGGATGAGCCCCTTTCAGTGGCCTTATGGCAGTGGTCTCCAAAGAAATGTAAGATTTTATACTCCGAGAAAACAACATAGACTTGGAACGATTACCAAGGAAAGTTGAAGAACAAAATGCAAAGGCAGGCTTACTGCTGAACATTAAGAAAACAAAAATAATGAGCATAGAGGACTGACCTAAATTTAACCCAGATAACAAGGATATCGAAATATTTAAAGATTGCCCATCCCTTGGATCTATCACTGATCAGAATAGAGATCTTGTAGCACCTTTGAGACTAACTGAAATAAAGAGGTTGGCAGCATGAGCATTCATAGACTTCAGTCTACTTCCTCAGAAGCATATGGTAGAGTGCATCTATATGCATCTGAGGAAGTAGACTGAAGTCTATGAAAGCTCATGCTGCCAACTTCCTTCTGTTAGTTAGTACCTTATCGCACTTACTTTTGCCCCGGGTCTGGGCACGGGCAGGGGATGCGTGTGGCCGATGAAAAATGCATTTTATCACACACCACACTGCCCCATGCCATTGCCCAGCACCAATCCGTCTCCAATCAGGGCTCATGATTTTGCCCCGCCAGAAAGCTTCCACCTTTCAGAATTCACGCGCCTGAGTTCTGATTGGGGATGGCTTGGTGCCAGATGATGGCATGGGGCCACCTTGGGGACAGTGTGACGTGCAATAAAATGTGTTTTCCCCTAGGCCATGTGCGTCCCCTGCCCATGCCCATATCGGGGGCAAAAGTGAGCATGATAAGCTCCTAAGGGTGTGTTACCACTTGGCAGATAAAACAGATTATATTGGCGCAATTCTGATTCGGATTATGTTCCGGGAATAATTCGAATTTTTCCATTGTTTCCATTACCAAAAGGGACAAATTACCTCGATTCATTTAGACCCTGTTTTAATTCCCATTTATTTTAAATCGCTTTATTTTAAAGTGGATTAACTTGCTCCCTGTTCCCATTTGTGTCCACAAGCTGTCAATCAAGCACGTAGGTTTCAGATGTCACAAGTCTAGGTTTTTATTTTTATTTTTAGGGCAGCCAATGAAAATTGGCTGCATCCAAGGCTCTTCTGTTATGTCTCCCCAGACTAGAAGGAGGCTTGGCAAATCGGATCAAGGAGGAGAAGGCAGCGGGCTTCATTACTGCGGAGAGAATCTTTGGGGAAGAGAGAAGATAAGGCTCGATTCCCCCCCCCTCAGATCCCAGGGCATCCAGGCTCTCCTTTCCCCAAAATCGCTTTGCCTCCCCCATTGCTCCCTGGGCCGTCTGGGGGGCGATCAAGCAGGCATGTCCTGCAAAGCCCATCTGCTGCTCAGGCGCTCAGGCAGAGGTGAAAAAAGAAAAAAGAATAGTTTAAAATTGTGTTCAGTGGCTCTCCTCAGATATCGGTCTAAGAATGAGGAGCAGAGGGGAGGTTGCAATCCACCAGGGGAAAGCTATGCGAATTGAAGAAAATGGTGCTGGCGATGCAGAAAGAGACCAAAGAGGGTGACACCCCCAGGCCACCCCCTTGAGCGCTGCTCCTCCCATCTCCAGGTTCTCGCTTCAGACACCCTTGTCGTTCCCATTCGGATACAGCAAATTGTACCCCGCTTTCAAAAATAACTCGCTTTATAACCTACTATTTTTTAAACCGGTTTATAGGCGTCTAATTCGAATTATACAATATAATTTGATTTTGAATCGAATCGCAGTGGAAACAATTCCGGGGCATTGAGGAACTAATTTGGGCATCAGTGGGAACGACACCTCTTAATTTGCTTCATGATCCGCTTTATAGGCAAGTGGAAACACCCCCTAAGTCTCAAAGGTGTTACAAGGGACCTTATTGCACACACAATTTTAAACATTATGGGGACTGGAGGAGGACACTCATGTGCACGCGCGGCTGCCCAAAACCAGATTTTATCACACACAATTCAGTCCTCCAACAGTCCCCGTTCCGTCCCCGGTGCGCACCCGTTCGCATCCAGTCCTGACGGGCATGATTTTTGCCTGACGGATTACCTTCCGTCAGCAAAAAATGGCGCCCGTCAGGACTGGACGCGAACGGGTGCGCGCCGGGGGATGGAACGGGGACTGTTGTAGGACTGAATTGTGTGCAATAAAATCCGTTTTTGGGCAGCCGCGCGCGCACACGAGCGTCCTCCTCCAGTCCTCATAACGTTTAAAACTGTGTGTGCGATAAGGTCCACTATCTCTCTACGGAGTAACATGGCTATATCTTTGAACTGATCAGAACAGAGACTGCAGTCAAGAAACAGATGAAGATTAGGACTGGGAAGGGTAGCTATGAAAGAACTAGGCAAGATTCTAAAGTGCAAGAATATTACACTCTACTAGCTGAGATGGAGATTTGCACCCAGCCCTTTCCTTTTGCCTAGAGCTGACTCTTGCACCTCAAAAAACTGGGCAATTTGCACCCTTGTCTCCTGCCTGGAAATAACCCATGAAAACAGAAGACTCAGGGCCAAGCAGACACACATACACATTATATTCTCTCAGATGAAGGAAGGCCATCTTCCTCACACTAATTCAAAAATACAAGATGGCTTCCTGGATATTGGGAGACCAATTTCTAACTGTCTGTTCCCACTGAGGGAAATATTAACCAACCATTCTGGACTACTGACCAAGGAGAAGGCCTGACTAATGAAAAAGTCACAGTGACCGTGTGGCACCAGGAACCTCAGTGCTGTAGCCATTGAACCAGTGGGATGTCATTCAGAGGTTGGGTGACTGAAGTTCCTGCTTCAGCCCCCAATATCTTCATTATCTGAGACAGGACTGCACAGCCATAGTGGTAGACTATCACTTTCCTTGTGGAGGGTCCCAGATTCATATTCTCCCATTTTTAAAAAATAAAAAAAATAGTCAGTGGGTGAGGAGTTGGCTGTCTCAATGCCTTTCTGGTCAGAGAAGAAGATATTAAACAAGATTGATTGTGGTCAGATGCCTCTTCAATCCCTGCTCCAGTCTCCACCAGCCATACAATGCTCATTCTGGAAACTGCACCAAAACCTTGAATCCTGAGGGGGCTTTGGATGCTGTGGAGGATGGAAAAGAATACAACCTCCGTAATAGCGTGCAAAAGAAAAAAAGAAAGAAGCATATACACAGGCATAAGGTGGAATTATGCTTGTATGTCAATGAACAGGATGTTGTCCTGATTTTCATCTGTGAAATGTTGGAGGGTATGGTCCTTCCTGTGCATAATACACACACATGCACATATGCGCGCACACACACATTGCATGCATACAAAATGAATACATGACAGTAGTCACAAATGTACAAAGTATGCAGGGACAACCCAAAGGTGCCGGGACATACTGACCAAGAGCAATTGCTTGGTTTTATTTTATTATATTGATTTTGTTCAATGCTGGCTGAAAAAGAGCCATTCCTCCTTCATTTGGGAAAGGGACAAAGCTTTAAAATGTCTTCCTTGCCGCACCATTCAGATGTCAGCTTCTCTCTTTCTCATCCATCCTATCCCTTCATGGTACTATCTGAAGGAGACTTCTTCACCTTGTGGTATGCCAGTGGGACTAGTCCAGCTTTCATGTAATGATTTAGACCATTTACAGTATTTGCTTACGGGATACAACAAATTCTCAACAAATTAGTACAAGATACAACATAGAACAACAACCAAACCTTGAAAATGCTCATTGAGAAAGAAGTCCAAACAGCAGCCAACAAATCAAGTAAATTCCATTTGGCACAGTCAGACACCCACCAGTGGGTCTTTTAAAACTTTAAAAATTAAAAAGAAAAAAGACTGAACTTCCAAATTTACTGACAAATCTGAACTGGTAAATGCTGGCAAGGTCCAGGAGCCACAACTAAGAATGTGTTGGCCACTAGATGAATCAAGAGGAACTTGACTCTCTGCTGAATAATGGACAGTAAGCACCCATGGAGAAGCGATAAGAAAAAGACTGGTGAGGAGAGATAAGAACTTGGGCATTTTGCAAAGCATTCCTTTAATTTGTGGATGCTCTGTAGTCACAGATGTGTAAGCAAGTTCTGCCCCCATCCAGGACAAGAGATCATTGCCCGGTAAGATGAACCTTCCATTTCATTCTATATATGCTGTCTCCTCTCCACTCCCAATGGTTGCTTTTCAACAACAACAACAACAACAACAAAACCTTTGCTTAACAATGGCATGTTTTATCATAATAGTTAATTCCACTCTGAGCTGTACCTTTTCATCTCTTGTCCCCATCTCTTCTCTATGTTTTGGCATAAGAGGGAGACTGGAGACTAGCTCAGAGTCACTCCTTAATTCTACATCTATGCTAGAGACATATCCAGGCACTGGGTGCATGTGTGTGTGTATGCTTGTATGCATGTGTGCATCCATGAATAATGCACCATTCCCAATTCCAACTAAGCATTATTTCTAAAAATGTTTCCCTACCTAAGGCCTCTCCCCAGATCCAACCTGATTTGTTGTTTTTTTTTTAAATGGGTGGAATTAAACAGTGTTTGCACCCCACAAAGCCACTTCCTCTATGAATGTAACGGTTGCATCTTTGGCTTTTTTCAGCATTTCTCCACCGCCACCACCTTCTCAGTTTCATTCACTGCTTCCTGCCTGGCCAGGCGAAAAACTGGCGAGGAAAAACCAAGCCTTGGCACGCAAACACCGGGCACAGTCACACCCTTTCTTGAAGCTATCCTAGTCAAAGGTAGAAGGGACTGGGATGGTATGGGTGGGAATAGTCCATAGGGCTACAACAGTATTGAGAAGCATTGTTTGGAAATGAGATGGTGGGGGGGGGGTGATACGTTTGCAGAGTGGACAGTAATGGAGTGGGATTTCTGAACTGTATTTTATTGGGTTTAAATCCAGCCTTTTCCCCCAGAAACTTGGAGCAGGGGGCATGGGTGGCCCCTATTTTAACCTTACAACAAATATGTAAGGTACATTAGCATGGAGAATTGCCTGGTCAGCCTCTGGGCTGAGTGGGGATTTGAACTAAGGTTTAAATCAAACAATATTTCCACTATACCCGTCCACTCCAAGCCAGCATCCATCACCCCCAGCTACATTTTCTGGGAATGATGGGCATTGTAGTTCTACATCTCTGGAGGGCACCATGAGGGAAAAGACTGCAGTACCTCATGCCTGCAGTACCTCATGCAAGGATTAAAAGACATCCTGTAACTTGTTAGAAGTGCTGAAAGAGAAGGGGTGGTGGTATGCAACCATCTCAGTTCCGGCAGCCTTGCCATGCAACAGGGTGAAGGAGACAGATCAAGGTGGGAACTAGATACTGTATTTTAAAATATTTAACCTAGTTGCCGGATTTGGGTTGCTCTGCTTCAGATAGCAAAATGTCTTGGGCTCATACAGCATTACTGACCAGCCAACATGTAGAGCAGATTTTGAGCCTGAAAGGTCTGCTTTCTTTCCTAGAAACCCAAGATCTGTCAGTCAGAGGTTGGTCCCAAAGATAACATACTGGAATTAGAGAACTCTGAGTCCAGGCATTTGTTCTGACTGTACCAGAAATGACCGCGTTTAAAGTCCTTCCGCAGAAAAGGACACTCCTGGTTACTCAATGTTTTCGTAAGCAGTGTAACTCTTTGCTGGAGGGATGTATCTGTTCTGAAATTGTTGATCAACTGGCAGTTCCAAATCTTCATGGCACTACTGCAAACTACTCACAACTAAACTGGTAGATCTAGATCTGTCTCCAAAGAATGGGAAAAGTGTTTTGGACTGACCATGCTGGGTGGAGAATGATGGGAGCTGCAATCCCCAAAAGGGGCTGTTTTTTCCCAGCTCCTGCTCACACTGATATACAATTGCTAGCTTGCGTCTATCCAGAATATGGCTGATACAGTACAGAGTTTTATTTAGGGATTCATGCCTCTCTGCTGATAGCAGGTTGACTTGTTGCACCCGCTAAATTTCTAGAGCCATGTAGCAGTTAAGGACACCAAAGCCTTTTCCAGGCGTATCAGTGGTTAATGGAACCAGTGGTTCTCTGCCCCATCTCTTCTGTCTCATCCCACACTCACCTTCATATGGAGTAATAGGGTCATCTTATATAGAGTTCTGCCCATTTTTCCTCCAGCTTCATGATCTAAGTGGTTTATAGCTGCCTGCTGAGGATAAGAAGGCAGTGAATCCTGGCACTGGTCAACTGGCCAAGACATGGGACCCACTTGGGGGGGGGGGGGGGGTGAGCTTTAGCCCCTTCTTTCAAACTGAGTGTGGGTTTTCTGCCCAATGATATTGGAGATACCAGTCACACTGGCTGCTGTTCCCATTTCTTCATCTCTTCTCTGCTGATGAAGAACATGTGTGCCTCTGTGATTTTTCTTGAGTCACTATTTCCATGCTGCAAAACTGAGTGAAAGGGCCACCTCAGCCAACTGAGTTCTCCCCACCCTGCTTTTGCTGAGTTGTTATGTGTTTGCATCACAAACAGCACAGAAGCCCTGAATTTTGCATCTTCTTGTCTGCACATGTCCCTTGGGGTGGGAGTTCTCACTTCCACTCTGCATGGGAAAAATACTGACATGTTAAGCCACTATTCGTGGGGTCTACTTTGGTAATGGTTTTCAAGGCTCCTCAGAGCCATCAGTCTTCCCAGAGAAATTATTCTGGAAACTTTCCTCCACAGAGCAATGTAGCAGGATCAAAAAGTCTGCTTCAGGAAGCCTCATGCTGCAGACTTTATAAAGTGTTGGGGTGTGTGTGTGAGAGAGAGAGAGAGAGAGAGAAACAAAATGTCTTTCACTGGCACAGATCTGATTTTACAGCTTTCACTTTTTAAAATAAATTTTTTGCTCTTTAAATTACAATGGGCCTTTGGTATCTGCTGGCGTTTTGTTCCAGGACCCCACTTGTATACCAAAATCCGTGGATACTCAAATCCCACTAAATACAATGGGGCAGTGAAATGCTGTTCCTTACATAAAATGTCAAAATCAAGGTTTGCTTTTTGGAATTTATATTATTTTGGAATATTTCAAGCTGTGGATGGTTGACTCCATGGATGAAATTCCCATGGATACAGTGGGCCAACTGTACAAAGATATAAGAGAAGCTTTTATATGTAAGAGAGACATTAGAAAGGGAAATGGCTTCATGGGGCCTGGAAAGGGAGGGTTCCTCTGGCTTGGCCTGCATTATGCAACTGCCACCTGCATACCCTCCAACATTTCACAGATGAAAACCAGGATACTGTGGCTAAGACACATCAGAGTGTGGTCAAGATAGCAAAAATTAGTGAGGAAGAACACAAGCTAGGAGAGGCTGCAGCACTTTACTTTTGTTTAAGCCTACTGGGAAGGGCAAGATTGCACCCCGTTCTCTTCTCTCCCATTGCAGAGTTAATTGAGTGCACTTGGAATTCAGTTTGCAGCCATTAAAATAAGCTGAGGACAAAGAAGCAAAGTGGGAGGAGGAGAGAGAAACTGGGACATTTTAAAAACAACTGGAAAAAAAAAGAGATGACAGAGGATTAATCAGGAGGGTATAAACCTGGATCCTTCCCTCATTTCTTGGAGTAGGCTCTGCTTTGTTGTCTCCCTCACCCAGTAAATGGCCATGGGAATGCATCAATGGGAGGAAAGGAGATTGGATATTATGCAAGGAGGCAATGAATAGCTCCTCAAACAACATCCCAAACCAGGCATAGCTACCTTGAGTCCCTATACTGGAAGAATGGCAGGATATAAATAAAACAACAACAACAACAACGTACACATGCATAGCTCAGAATTACACACATTCATGTCACTGCAGGGGCTAATAGCAAAATTGGTGTGGTTTGATATTATGGTTGTCCAATATATTTCACAGCTTCAAGTAAAGAACAAGTTAGTATTCCCATGCACAGCATCCAGTAGAGAGCTGCCTGGTGTTTGAATTTTAATTCAACATTAGTGAAGTGGCAGTGCCCACCTCTACACCTTAAGGTAGTGGGGAGACAGGAGAGCCACAGGTTGTTGGTTACCCCCATGCTGTCCCTGACTTCAAATACTCTGGACAGCCCTGGCGATAGACCCCCCTGGGCTGAAAAGGCTGCTGCCCAATGCCAATGCTGCTGCCTTGCAACCAGGTCACAAGCAACACCTCCTGAAATTCCCTCTTCTATATAACCATTAACCCTTGCTTCTGTACAAGCATTAAAGGCACAGGAGCCCTTGCCAGTTTTCACTTTGGCGACCCTAAATCCAACAAGCTTTCCTAACTCCCTTGGGCTTGGGAAATTGCTCCGCCCTGGTACCAGCAAGACTAGAAACTTTGAGGAATAGAGGAAAAGCTACCAGTAGCAATAGTAACAACTGAGCTCAGTTTATTGTGATAAATTTGGGAAGACTTTTTCATAACATGGAAAGTTCAGAGTCTCCCTGCACTCCTGCACCCCCAAAGCTGAATTCTGCACCATTACCATGGTCTCTGTTATTTCCTGTACTTATGTAGAATAGTAGGAAAAACAGTCCCGTGGATGATTCACACAACAGCTTTAAGATAATCAAATATGGGCCAAGACAGTAAATCATTTAAATATGTGTTCCCCTTCTTTGCTTATATGGTGCGGATGCTTCACTGCATACCCATAAGAGCAGTTTAAGTATTGAGTGGTAAAATGTGGTTTTATGATGATAGATATGGAAATGGCAATTAGATGACATACATCTGAGAGAAGGAAGACATGTACCATCTGACCACACTGATATCACTTTGGGATTGAATTCATTTGTAAATTCAGCCATGTTTATGATACTGTACAGAGCTTGAAAACTTACTTTTGGACTATGTCACCCAGAATGCATTAGCTAGCATGCCCCCAAAATGTAGCTTTTCCAAACCCTATTTCTGAATCAGGACAGACACATTTTGTAAAAAATGATACACTCCATCCTTAACTGTATATAACAGGCAGGCAGCACATAGTCCTTTCTATGCGGGGTGTGTGGCTGTTCCTGTTGAATTTGGCCAGTGCAGATTGAACTAGTTCATTCTTATTTTTTAAATAAGATTTATTAACATTTGCAAAATTCATCATAGAATCATAGAATCATAGATCATAGAATCATAGAGTTGGAAGAGACCACAAGGGCCATCCAGTCCAACCCCCTGCCATGCAGGAAATCTCAATCAAAGCATCCCTGACAGATGGCCATCCAGCCTCTACTTAAAGACCTCCAAAGAAGGAGACTCCACCACTTTCCAAGGGAGTTTGTTCCACTGTCGAACAGCCCTTACTGTCAAGAAGTTCCTCCTAATGTTGAGGTGGAATCTCTTTTCCTGTAGCTTGCATCCATTGCTCCGGGTCCTGGTCTCTGGAGCAGCAGAAAACATCATCAATGGGCAGAGCTGAGATTTAGTGGGTTAAAACCCTAAATCCGAGAGAAACCTACTAAGACAGATTTGTTCATCTCTTGGTTATGTGAACAGCAAGTATGGTGTAGTGGTTTACACGTTGGGCAAAGAGTCTGGGGGGCAGTGTTTGAATCCCCATTCAAACATGGAAATCCACTGAGTGAATTTGTACAGGTTACAGTCTCTCAGGCCCGGCATTAAAAGAAGGCAATGAATCCTCTCTGAATATATCTTGCAAAGAAAACTCTAGGATAGAGTTGTAATAAGGTGTGTTACATGGTAATAAGTAAAGTGGAAGGCACACAACAACAACAACAACAACAACAACAACAACAACAACAACAGGTTGTGTGAACAAAACCCTCGGAAATCTTAGCCCAGTCTAGCTATAGCAATAGATAAAAAATTGTTGCTCATTGCTCAAGCACAAGAAGATATACATTCTCATCCATGTAAACAGGCAGATTGCACACTCACCTCCAACCAAATTGTTTCACCCATTAGGTTCACAGTGAATACTCCCTGCAAACATCTACACTCTTAGCCAAAAAGAATTGCTTCTGTGTAGACATTATGATGTGGAACTGTATATCCATGTGAATCTCTCTGTGTGTATATGAAGCCCCCAATCCAGTAAGAAGAATCTATGTTCAGAATTCCACTCCTCTGCTGAGTTGAAATACTTCTGCCTCTCATTTTAAAACCCTTCCTAGTACTGGGTTCTACTGTAATCTTTCAGAGTGCTTTTTCCTGGAAGTCTGTTTTATTGCTTTTTTCTTTTTGTTCTTAGTTTGCCACTGTTTTTTGTTCCACATACCACAGACTAAGAAAATCCTGGACTCTGAAGTTCTGCTGCCATGAAAACCTCAAGATCTCTCCTCCATGGCTACAACAAATCCTTTGGCCTCATTATCCTTTTTACTATGGGCACTGTTTGGGGTACAGACATGCCAACAGTGAAACCTGTCACCACAGTGCATCTACTGGTACCTGTTAAAACTACATCTGTGCCTCACATTGCCATAGCTGAACAAAAGGAGGATGTACAAATCACACATGATCCAGAGGAGCATTCAGATGTCCCATTGGCATCTCCCACAGTGCCCAAGCTACCAACTGAATCACCTTCCAGCATACCCAGCAGCAAGGACACAACCCTAGAGCCCAAACTGCATCCTAAGCAAGCCCTTGCTGTGACCACACTTTTGACCTCACATCCTGAAAAAAAGGCCACTTCCACCACTGTATCACCTCATTCTGAACCAGAAGGCACTTCAGCTACACAAAGAATTCCTGAGGATATTTCCGACATGTCCACTTTACCTGACCAGGTAACCCCCCATATCCATGGCCATGTCACTGTGGGAGAAAAATACCCAGCAGCAATTGGCAAAAATTCCAGTGAAACAACTGGTACTGTCAGCACTGCCTTGAGGGTTACATCTGGGCCAGAACCATCTGAAAAGACAACTCAGACTAAGGAAGAAACAGAGATGACAACCACACCATCACAAAATATATTGGACACCATCACAACCGGTGCTGCGGATGAAAAACCAGAACCTGATTCAGCTGGTGCAAACTCTTCAGGGAACAACTACATCATCATAATCGTGGCAGTAGCCTTTTGCCTCCTGTGTCTTCTGGCTATCATTGCTTTTCTGTACCATAGACGCAGATACCGGTCTGGATCTACCAGCTTCAACACAGCAGAGTGGGCAGGGCAGGTGGCATTACCAGATGATTCTGGTTTGGATAGGGACATAGAACCAGGGTCAGTGACTGTCTCAGGGGATGGAGAGACAAGGCGTAACACCTTGGTTACATTCTTTGGTAAACGTCAGTCTAGGGTACCCTCAGTAGCCATGGAAGATATCAGTGGTAAAAGAGAGAGAGAGGAGTGCCAGCAGCTGCTTGATGGAGATGCCAGCATAGGCTCTGGTCCAGAAGGATCGGAGGAAGCGAATGGTAAATTACCAGAGCCCACCATGCAGTCTTCTGAGGAGACCTCCACTCCAAACAAACCAGAAGGAAGCTCTTCCTAAACAACTAGTACAGGCCAAACCAACATCACTGCCACCAACCTCTTCCCTTCCCCGTCCCACTAGATCACAGCACTTGCTCTGCTTATATTCATCCCCACTTCTTGGTCCATTGTATGTGGGCGGAGGAGAGGAGGAGCAAAAGAGAGAAACTCTTATTTCACCACCATTATTCAGAGATGCCTGACCACATCCTTTTTCCTGTTTGCATGGTATCTGCAGGGTGGAAACAATTACAGAGATAAATCAGGAGTCTGGGTTTTCCAGTCACTTTCACAACAGATTCACCAAACCCTGTGTTCATTCTAGAAGATAATAGGTGGAATTTTTGTAAGGCCTTCTTTGAGATCAATGTGTGTGTTTATAAAGGGAGAAACCAGGTCTGCAAAGAGAAGAGAGACTGTGGTGGAATAATGAGCTCTGGCATAACTTTCAGTTTGTAGCAGGAAATTTGGATCACCATGTTCAAAAAGTATGCAAATTCAAAATGCTCCAATTTGCTTAAGGTTACTTAATATAAAAACTGCTTTTTGAACAAATGAGAGGGGAGATGCTGAAGCAAAGCAGCTAGGGACAGAGGGAGGAATGGGTTAAATAAGTTGAAATAAACAGTCTTCTCCCTAACTCTAGATTAAATTTTGTCACCATTGTCTTGTTTTTCTTTCTATGAAGTTAGACAGCCATTCCTGGAGATTGACAATTAAAGTGTACAGAGATTTATAGGCACAGTTCCTTCAGGCATTGGTTCAACATAACTGCAATGCTTATTATGTAGTGTCATTTCAAAAGACATGTTAACAAACAGAGCATTTTTTCTGCACTAAAAGAGCTTTTAAACAACATAGGGACAAAATGAAGAAGCCGTTTAATAAAACTAGTTTTTAATTGGGAGAAATAAAATATACATTCTGGAATATCAGAAAATGCACAGAGCACAAAATAGCATTCCATCCAATGCCTTGTCCTCGTTCAGCTGTTAAAGTTCTGCCTTTTCTCTGAGTAGATACCATGCATATCAGAAACATTGATAGGTGAAGCTGGCTTGTCCTGCTAGACAACACTTCTTTCCCCTTTCCCCCCTAGAGGAATATTCTTTGATTGTGAATAATGTGGCAAATAACCAATCCTGAATCAGAATTCACAACAAGCTAGCTAATATACAGATGAATCATTTGGAGAGTGAAATTACAGCACATCCTAAGCATGTTTATGCATTGATCTTACTGATTGCAGTGAGACTATTCAGGATTCTGGGGAGCTCTTGTAGAATGGCTAGACTATACAGAAGCTCCTAATGGGACACATCCAAAAGATGAATCAAGTCAGAATGGACAGATGATGGCTAACAGGGCTCTATTATTAGGTAAAATGAGGCTGCTGCCTCAGATGGTAAATTTGGAGAGCAGACATAGCAGTCTCTAATCTGCTCCTCCTGGCCTCAGGCTGTTGGCCGGTGTCAGAGGCAGCACTCTGTATGTGCCATATACATTTTAGGAGATTATCACACTGTCCTTTCCATTCCTTTCCTCCCATGCTAGGCGCAGGATATAAACTTTAATAGAAGGATTTTATCGCACACCTCTGTGCCCAGGGAGAAGGCATCCTATACCCAGTCTAGGCATCACATACCCAATCCAGGCTTCTCCCGCACTTTTGCAATGAATGGGATTTTTCCACTTTTTGCAAGGTACAGGAGAAACCCGGATCAGGTACGGGATGTCTCCTGCCTGAGAATGGAGGTGTACGATAAAATCTGCCTATTAAAGTTTACATTCTATGTCTAGCGTGGGAGGAAAGGGTGGTGTGATAATCTCCAAAGAATCATAGAATCATAGAACTGGAAGAGACCTCAAGGCCCATCCAAGTCCAATCCCTGCCATGCATGAACACACCTTCAAAGCACTCCTGACACATGGCCATTCAGCCTCTGTTTAAAAACCTCCAAAGAAGTAGACTCCATCACACTTCAAGGGAGTGTATTCTACTGCTGAACAACTCTTACCATCAGGAAGTTCTTCCTAATGTTTAGGTGGAATCTCTTTTCCTGTAGTTTGAATCCATTGTTCCATCTCCTTGTTTTTGGAGCAGCAGAAAACAAACTTACTCTTTCTTCTTGGTTTCCTTTCACACTAAACAATTCCAAGAAAGTACCTTGAGTCCACCTGAACTGCTATGATTCTATTTTATGAAATCCTGGGATTTATAAGAGATTATCACATGGAGAAAAAGACCCGAACTAAATTTGGGACTGCAAACTCAAAGTGGGTATTGTCACATGTAAAACCACCGCCGCTACCACCAGGCAACTTCAACCTGGGTCCCAGCTATGCTCAGCCAGCCACTTTGTAAAAACGTGGCTGGAACCCGGGTTGTAGTTACCTGGCGGCGGTAGCAGCAATTTTACTTGTGATAATACCCTCTTTTGAGTTTGCAACCCCAAATCTATTTTGGGCCTTTTTCTCCATATGATAATCTCCATAGTTGTGAGGCAGTGAAAAGTGTCTTCAAGAAAGCTCCATTGCTTCACCAGACTTCAAGCCACAGGATTCCATAGAATGCAGCCACGACAATCAAAGAGGAATCAATTGGGTAGTATTACCTGCTGATAGGATACCAGATTCATTTAGCTATTCAATCCACTTCTGTATACAGTATGGGATAGACGAAAGGGTGCACTTGCCTCCCGCACCTCAGGCAGCAAAATATCTGGGGCCAGCACTAATGGTTCAGATACATTTCTGGATCAACTTTACAGTTAAGCTCCAAACCACCTGTTCTCATGACCTGTTCTAATGTAGTTTGTTACTCCTTTACAGGCTTCAGTCAGTCTTTTGATTTAATTTATCTAAATCTATCAAAAGATTTAGAAAGTGGGACATTTTGGTAATGGTGTGTATGTGATCATTTTGTCTGTGGGCCAGACATTCTACTTAATTTTAAACAGAATAAAATCAGAAGATCTGGAGAAGGTCCTGAGTACATCTAGAGCTGCAAAAGCATAAATGTGTGGTTCCTTAAAAACAAATAGGAATTATGTCATAAACAAATCAATGGATTCACTTAATAAATTGTGGGCTCCAATCCATGAGAACCTGTGACATAATATGTCTGATAGTCTTTAACATGCTAGAAGTCTGTCTGGTTTTGTTGGAATCAGAGTTTGTAATAATCTCACATGATTTTTTTTAAATGGAATATTTATCTGTACTGTATCTCTAAACTGAGTTGGTTGCCATAGCTTTCTCCAAGAGATCCTTGATGCAGTTTTCTGAAGGGACGAGGACACTGCAAGAGAGTTCAGAAACTGGGCAACTATTATGAGAAAATAATTCCTTAAAAATAACTGGTTGCATTACTTATGGCATGATTTGCTTCTTTTCCATTGTAAAAAGATGTTAGGACTGATAAGTGGATGGTATAAGATTTGCAGTCAAAATTCCTCTAGAAATGCCCTTTCAAAGTGCCTTTTAAAAAGAGCAAGAAAATGTTACTCATTATACCTTTGAAATGTGTCTTGGTTATGTCATTTAATTTCTTTTTTTATAACACAGGTTACCGTGTCTTTGGTAACGTCTCACTTCAAGCTCCGCGAGACAAGCTGCTACCACCCTGATAAAATAATAGATCCCATGGTTCTCTGTGGGAGATGCCATGGAAATTGTTGTGTTTTTCAATCAAACTCAGTTTGGGATCATAGGTGTCCCATTCAGCAATGACAGAAGACTGTCTCCTATGCAAACCCTATTGAATTGAACATGAACTGTGCAAGAGCTCATATGCCATTTTTTTTTTACTTCTCTTTCACTGAACAAGTGGGACCTGTGCATGAGGTAACGCACCATTATTCTAGTTGGTTTTCTTCTCCATTCAGCTTCTTGGTAACACAAAGGTATATTTTGTTGCTGTTCAGATCAAGTTTGTTGGGTGCTGAGTCAATGCATTCGCCTGTATTAGTGTATCACCTGTGTTACTGTATCAATAAAAATGTTTAATTTGTTTTAATTTGGGGGTGTGCCGTATATAATAGTGTTGAAATCAACAGCATTGGTCAGATCGCACAATGTACACTTTTGTTAAAATCAGGACTATGGCAGCCAGAAGAGCATGTATAGCATACTACAAACTCCTTCCTAAATTTAAAAGCCAGAATCCTAAAGGAGACATACATCTTTGTAAATGGACTTATGTCTCTCAGAATTAGAATTGGGTCATTTTGTAATGTCCATATCCACTAAAGGAGTGGAAATCAAACTCTGGTCCTCCAGGTGTTTTGGATTTCCATTCCCAGAATTCTTGACTCTTGGCCAAGCTGACTGGGATTTCTGGGAACTGAAGTGCAAAACACCTGGAGGATTGAAGTTTGGGACCACGCACTAAAGGGCTGATGTTACTACTTAGGAGAGTCAGTAAAGAGACTGATGCACAATCGTTTGAAATAGTTCAAAATTTCAACCCAGGGATTGGAAAAATTCAGTGTTGTTGAGTTTGTTAACATTAAAACAACAGGGAACATTGATTAATTAATGCTAACCCGTTAAGACAATTTCATTCAATTCATTCATTAATGGGTTATTAATCTATGAAATTATTAAATTAAAATCATTTTAAAATACTAAAAGCCACCAGTAATGAATTAAAGTAATTAGAACCTTTAATTGCCAGTCAAAAACTAAGTTGTTGGTATTTAGTGATTAAAATAACACATTTTGAAATTATTGCAGTGAAATATAGCAGATTAAAAGTGCTATGTCAATGTTAACAAATTATTAACAGAGGACCCAGTCTGAAGCACAACACAACACATAGCACCCTGACCAGATCACTTGGTCTATCTAGTCCTTTCCTCAGGGTACACTTGCTTTCCCAACCTACTGTGCTCAACATTGTTGCTAGACAACTATAATTCCCTTCTAGCACTTAGAACAGCCTTCCCCAACCTGGTGCTCTCCAGACAGGTTGGTCTACAACTTTCATCCTCCCCATCCAACACGTCCACTGTCTCCTCAAAAAGATGTGCGATCTCCTTTGATGAAATTACATTGTTGGAGTTAGCCATACACTAGATGGTGCTGTGGTGTCAAACAGAGAACTGGAGATGCAATTAATGTGAGAAAGATGTACTTTGTCAGTTTGGTATTGTCTAGTGATAATCAGTCTGCCCCCATATTCATTAGCATTCCCTGCAAATCTGCTTCCCCCCCCCCCAATGCAAAATGTAATACATGCACAGAACATGTACAACATCTTCCATACCACTGGATGCCAATGATGATGATGATGATGATGAATAAATAATAATACAAGCTTTCATTCAAAAGGAAATAAGATGGCACACACTGGAGTCCTTGGCATAATATCTCTGCATGATGTTTATCTGATATAAGAGTAGTATTTGGACTTGTGCCATGTCTCCTGGGCCTTCATATTGGAAACTAGTGCTAGTGTATCATGGAGGGAAGGTCTGGTTCTGGGTTATAGACTCTACACAAAGGAATGTTCCTCCCCATGATGTGCATATCCTATAAAAACTTTGAGGAAATTACTTTTCAGGATTATAACTCTCAGAACCCCTGGCCACTCATGGGAGATTATCACACTGCCTTTCTTCCTGACCTAAATGCAGGCTGAAACATTTTTAAAACTGATTTTATTGCATGCCTCCATGCCAAGGCTAGAGGCATCCTGTGCCCGATTCGGACTTCTCCAGCACTTTTTGAAAGAATGGGATTTTCTCGTTCTTTGCAAAGTATGGGAGAAGACCGGATTGGATATGGGAGGCCATAATCAGGAACGGAATTTATTATTATTATTATTATTATTATTATTATTAACCTTTATTTATAAAGCACTGTAAATTTACACAGCGCTGTACATACAATCTTTTTAATTCCTCTGGCCTGGGCATAGAGGTGTGCAATAAAACCCAGTTTTAAAATGTTTTAGCCCAAGCCTAGGTCAGGAGGAAAGGCAGTGCAATGATCTCCATGGTCAAAGGGCTGCAGGATTTGTAGTCCCCAAAAACAACTTCTCTCACCTTTTGATACTGATGCTTCTATGATCACTCTTGGAACAGGCTGGGTTTTACACTCCTTCCTTCACTGACAAATGTTGTATCCTATGATTTCCAGGCCAAAACCTGGGACCAAGGGATGGTCTTGAGGGATGTCATGGGGGCAGAGAGGAGAAGTGAGGAAGCTGAGCTAACTCAGTAAATGAACACACACCATGGAGTTTTTGCAAGTTGCAGCAACTTGGCTGAAATTAGTTAAGCATTACAAATTGAAGCAAGCTGCATAGCCAAGTAGAAGAGCAAAAGTGGAGGAGGATGAAGAGGAAAGAATGATAAGTACAGTACATATAGCTGGCAAAAAGCTCTGGGCTGAAGGTTTGTATGCAACGATTGCCTCTTGTCTGGACCTGGCCACACAGAGGCCATAGAATGTGCACCTGGAGGTGACCCATGAAATCTGGGGACTAAAGCTAATGTCTTGAAAGCTGGCAACCCACCTTGAACAACATCTGAGCAGAAGAAAACCAAGAGGTTGCTCCCTGGGTTGCCCCTCACTGGCTACACACAGCCAATGGTTGCCTTCTGTTTGGGAAGGCTCTGAGATCCCAAAATCCTAAAATTGGTTCCCTGAAGTTTGTGATACTTTCCTTATATTTGACTAGAAAATATGCTCCATAACAGCTCTCTGCTTCCCTTCACAGATGCCCCAGCAAGTGGCCAGGGTAGTATTTCAGTAGTAACAGCTGTAAGCACAGGCCTTGAACCATGCTATAAGGGCAATATGACACCCCTAGATTAACTTCTTCTCATTACACTTCTTGATTTCCAAGAAGACAGTAACATACACATATCAGCATATATTTCATCTCATAAATACAGACATGAAATCCCCGGATAAATTGGCTGCGCCAGTGGTCCAACCGTTCTTGTGTCGTTGGGTGTGTATATACCGTTATCAGACTGTCCTCAATTGCCTGGCATCTTACTAGTGCCCAGATTATTTTCGTTTCTTCTTTTTCTCTCCCTTGCCTGGCATCTTACTAGTGCCTGAGTTACTTTCGTTTCTTCTTTTTCTCCTCCCTACTCCTGACATGTCATGATTAAGTAGGCGAAATGTGTCCCCTCTTCAAGTGTCCATACCACATGCATCTCTTCTGTGTCAAAGCATTTTCTCTGGGTGGGCAGTTGTGGGGAAAGTGGCAGCAAGAGCTTTTTTTAGGAATCTGTGGGGTGGGAACATGATGTTAGAAAAGAAATTTAAGATTTTATAGGAGTTTGAAGACTTAGCTTCAAATAATTCCAGTTTGGCAAATTCTATTTGGCAATTATTTGCCAAATAGAAAACCAGAGAGGACTCTGGTACCTTTAATGGTTGTGTGAGAAGAGGGCATTTCAGTGTTTGTCATGCAATGAGCCAACAACAGCTGAAATGCCCTCTCCTACACAACCTTAAGACATGCAAGAGTCCTTTCCAGTTTTTACCCAGGCAACCCTAAATCTGCTATAGGTGTACAAGCAGGACCTAGGGTTGCCAGTTCAGGATTTTCTCAGGCCCTGAGGTTTCCAGATCAAAACCTGAGACTTAGGGATGGCCCCTGGTGATGCTATTAAGTGTTATGTATTAGATGCCCACCACAGTTGTTCACAGCTTGTCACACACACACACACCCCACACACAACCTATTTTCCTGATTGGACATAAATTTGTGCTAAAGGGACTGTTCCCAGATGCTACTGGAACTAAGCAATGATTAGGAAGAGGGGATAAAGAACATTTAATCTAGCCTACCTAGCTCCTGAAGCAAGAAATCAAGTTGCAGTAAGATATCAATGAAGCCTTGGAAAAAGCTTTGGACAGCAAGAGCTGTTTGACAGTGGAATGTGCTGCCTTGATGTTTGGTGGAGTCTCCTTCTTTGGAGGGTTTTAAACAGAGGCTGGGTGGCCATCTGTCCTGGGTAGTTTGATTGTGTATTCCTGCATGGCAGTGGGAGGAACTAGACTGCTGTTGTGGTCTCTTCCAACTTTATGATTTTATGGCGGGTTACATACCGCCATTTGGGACGTCCCCAGGACGTCCCAGTTTAAAAAAGGGGCGTCTCTTCTAGACACCCCTACTCCTGTTACGGACTCTGTCCGTAACAAATGGCGGTGGCCGTTCCACATGGCTGCTGCCATCTTGACGTAGCGGACGCTGTGCATCCGCACGTTGTGTGGTGCTTATGATGTCGCGAGGGCACCATTGGCGCCTCACGGCGTCATAACTGCGACACAAGAAGAAGCTCCATTTTGGAGCTTCTTTTTTGCTCCGCGTGGGAGCCGCACGGTTTGGCTGCTGCGGCTCCCTCACGGAGCAAACAGCAGCGGCGGTCTGTAACAGACCTATGATTCAATTGCAGCATGCTGCTACTCTACTAGCTGAGGTGGAGATTTGCATCAGTGACATCATTAAGGTGGGTGCGGGGGGTGCAGCCCAAAAGAGGGGTGACACCCAGTCGGGGGGGGCACCTCGATGCTGTTGTCTTGTTCTCCTTATAAGGAGAACGATGTCGCAGCACCAAGAGAGGCTGAGCACACACACACATAGACACCTCTGTATTGTTGCAAGAACAAGTGTGTGGCCTCTGGAAATCTCCCCCTGCAAGTGGGGACACCACTGATCTGTACTCAGCCCTTTCCTCTTGCCCGGAGGTGGGTCCCCTACCACCCACCTCAGTAGAGAATTTGCACCCTTGTCTCATGCCTGGAAATGACCCATGAAAACTGGAGACTCAGGGCCAGGCACTGAAATCTGGCAAACTCAGTCGCCACATATACAGTGGTACCCCGGGTTACGAAATTAATTCGTTCCGCGGCGCCCTTCGTAACCCGAAATCTTTCGCAACCTGAAAAAGCCATAGGCGCTAGCGCTGGAAGCCGCGATTTCATGAGAAAAAGCGCCGAAAAGCACCAAAAAATTTTTTCGTAAGCCAAAAAAAAAAACGTAACCCGGAACAGTTTTTTCCTATGGAATTTTTTCGTATCCCGGAAATTTCGTAACGCGGTGCTTTCGTATCCCGGGGTACCACTGTACACTGATGAAGAAATATTATCTTCCTCAAACACAAGATGGCTTCCTAGCTAGCAGGAGACCAATTTCTAACTGTTATTTCATACTGAAGTAGTATTCATTTTGGACTGTTGGCGGCAAGGCCTGACTGGTCAAAGTGACACCAGTGACACCAGTGAAATACAGTGGGACACCAGTGGGACCCAATGCTGTAGCCATTGAACCAGTGAGAGGTCTTTCAGGGTCTAGATGACCGAGGTTCTGGCTTCAGCCCCCAACATCTTCATCATATGAGGAAAGACTGCAAGCCCATAATTCAGTGGTAGAGCACCAGCTTTCCTTGTAGAAGCTCCCATGTTCATCTTTTCCTGGTTTTTAAAAATAAAAATAGTTACTGAGATAGGAAAGGCCTGTGTCAGAGCCTATTCCACATAAATAGGCAGTAGGAACTCATATAAAAGTGATAAGAGTAAGACTGGTTAGGAGAGATAAGAACATGGGCTATTTAAGAAGTATTCCTTTAATTTGTGTATGCATTCTAGTCAGAGACGTACAGGCAAGTTCTCCACACATCCAGAACAAGAGGCCATTGCCTGGTAAGGTGAATCCTTCTGCCCTGTCCTGCCTGTTTATGAGGTCCGTGTCTGTTGTCTCCTCTCCCCTTCCAATGGTTGCTGTTCAACAAGAAATCTTTGGCTGACAACTGCATGTTTTATCATAATCTTTAATCCCCCCAACTTTCACTTTTTATTTCTTGTCCCGTTTTTAATGTTCAATCTCTTCCTTATATTTGTCACAAGAAGGAGACTGGAAGATTCATCTGTGAATTTTACCTGGCACACAGGTGGCAGTGGTTCTCAAATGGTGGGGCATAAGAGTTGCTTCAAGGGGGCTGCAAGACTTGGAGGTTCTGAACCTTCCTTCCCCTCCTCTTCTCAAACTTTTTTATGTGTAAAATTTACACAGGCATTGAGTTAACAAATGAATTTATTTAAACAGAACTGTTCTAATCTGAACGTTGCTACTTCCTTTTAAAATATTAAAATATGAATATACATGAATGTATGGATGAAAATGCAAACACTAAGCAAACAAAATATTTTCATTCCTATATTATGGCGAGTGGGGGATGTGACATCCACATGTAGATATAAGGTGGGATCCCAAGGGTAATAAGTTTAAGTACCAATGGTTAATGGCATGGGAATCCTACTAGAAAGGAATAAGCTGCATTTTTCTTCTACCAGAGCATTGTTTGTCCTCTTTCTTGGATGCAGAAGATGTGAGGAAAGGTAGCTGTACAAGCTAGTGAGGGAAAATTGCACCCTGCACAAGCTCAGAAGCACTCCTTATTTTTTCATCTGTGCTGGAGATAAATCCTGACACTGTAAATATCTTTTTCCCCCAGCATTTCTGCACCACTACTGCCTTCTCAGTTTCATTCGCTGCTTCTTCCTTGGCCAGGCGAAAAACCAGTGAGAGAAAAAACAACCCTTGGCATGCAAACTGGGCACAGTCACAACCCTTGCTTGAAGCCATCCTAGTCAAAGGTAGAATGGACTGGGATGGGACGGGATGGGTGAGAACATCCCATAGGGCTATAACAATATTGAGAAGCATCATTTGGAAATGGGGTGGGGGGGGGATATGCTTGAAGAGAGGGGGTTGGATTTTTAAATCTGTATTTCATTGGGTTTCCATCCAGCTTCTTCTCCTGGGAAATCAGGGCAGGAGGCATATGTGACCTCGATTTTAACCTTACAACAATCTTGTGAGGTGGGTTAGCATGGGGGGAGAAATGACCAAATGCCTGGAGAGCTACCACCATGAGTGGGGATTTGGACCCAGGTTTAAATCAAACATTTTCCCACTATAACAGTCCTCTCTAAGCCCAATTATATTTTCTGGGAGTGATAGGCATTGTAGTCCTACACCTCTGGAAGGTACCAGGAGGGAACAAATACAGTGCCTCATACTAGGATTAAGAGGCATTCTGTAATTTATTTAAGGCATCATAAGGAGAAAGGGCCGTGGTATGCAACCATACATTACCTCATTTCCAGCACCCTTGCCATGCATCACGGTAATGGAGACAGATCGAGGTGGCTCTAGACATTTTTAAAGAATTTAACCTAATTGCAGGATTTGGATTGCTCTGCTTCAGCTGTCTTTTGGACATAGTACTGCATTATCAACCAGCCAGCATGTAGCACAGACTTCAGGTTTGAAGAGTTTACTTTCTTTCCTAGAATCCCAAGACACACCAACCAGAGGTTGGTGTCAAAGATTACATACAGTATATACTTGACTATAAGTCGATTGCAAATATAAGTTGAGGGCAAGTTTTGGGGCCAAAATAATGGATTTTGATATGACTGGTGGATAAGCTGAAGGTAAAATTTAGGCCATGTAGTGAAGGATGTAAAGGACAAAGTAAAGGAAAACAATGCCAAAGAACTTACAAAATTCCGGTAGCCAATATATATACACACACACACACACACATACATACACACAGTACGTTACCTTTGACACCAACCTCTCGTTGGTGTGTCTTGTCAGTGTGTGTGTGTGTGTGTGTATGCGCATTATAATACAGTACTTACATTGACCCTTGAATAGGTCAACTCAGGTTTTTTGGGTCAATTTTTTAACCTAAATTTCTAGGTTTAACCTAAATCTGGGCATTTGTTCTGACTGAACCATGAAATGACAGTCCTTCCACAGAAAGACATTCCTGGTTACTCATTGTTTTCTGACACAGTTCAACTGTTTGGTAGATGACAGCATCTGTTCTGAAGTTGTGTGTCAAGACATGAGCACTCAATGTCATTTTTCTTGAGTCAGTTTCCATGCTGTAAAACTGAGTGAAAGGGCTGCCTCACCCAACTCTGAGTTTTCCCCATCTCACATTTCCTCAGCTGTTCTGCATTTCCCTCAAAAGCAGCAGGGAAAACCCTGAATTTTGCCTCTTCTTTTCTGCACTTGCTGTATAGACCCTCTCAGGCTGTATCCACACTGCAGAAATAATCCGGTTTGACACCACTTTAACTGCCCTGGCTCAATGCTACGGAAGTCTGGGAATGGTAGTTGGTTGTGGCACCAGAGCAGCCATGAGTCAAGACTGACTCAAGAGTGGTTAATAACAACAACAAAAGAACCAGTACTAAATTTAAGATGAGGCAGTATAAATGCGTGGCATAATCATCAATATCTGGTTGGATGTTAGTGTCTGATAATGCGATTATTAATAAAAGAAGATTGTACATGTTTGTTGGCTAGATTTTTGTGAAATTCTATGTGTTTTTAATTTAATTTAATTTTTTTTTAAAAAAAAGTCCTCAATCGCTGATCCTCTAGAGTCGCCAGAGTGAAAACTGGAGATCACCCCTAAGCCTTTAATGGTTGTATAGAAGAAGGGATTTCTGCAGGTGTTGCTTATCATACAAGCTAGGACACCTGCTATTACCTCTTCAGCCCAATCATTAAAGGCGCCAGAGTCTGGCAACCCTAGTGCGGAAACACAGCAAACATATTCCTGTCTATGCTATATTAAAATTAAAACACAAGGTGGGAATCTAGACCCTGGAATCTCATACAAGTGGTATCCCTTGAACGCTACCCCTCATTTGTGTTCTTATCAGCTTCTCCCACATCTTCTTCTTGCATTCCCCTTGGTTTCTATTTACCCAGTGGTCTCACTCTCCCACCACAGTTTATTTTTCAGTTCCTCCTCCTTATGCTTCAGTTTAAGTTAAGCTATAATTTGAGAAGGATCTCAATGAATGTGGATGTGAGTACTGTAGTGAGGAAATTTATCTGGATGGTCGAAAATGCCACTTTTTAGGGCAGCATCTCTTCGGGTGGTTGTTCTCAGCTGTCATGACCTCAAATTAGATTCCAGCTTTTCCTGCCCCAAGTCCTTAAGTATGCCTCCCCCACAAGGAGCCTGGTTCTATAAGATTTCCCAGAGCTTACACAGTTAATTTAAAAGTAGTTATTTATGGTTATAATTCTAAGCCACCCCTAAAAATACTTGTTTGTTGTTGCTGTTGTTGTTGTTGTGTGCCTTCAACTAATTTCCGACTTAACGGTGATTCTAAGGCGACCCTGTTGCAAAGTTTTCTGGGGCTGAGAGTGTGTAACTCACCCAAGATCACCCAGCAGGTTTCCATGGCCAAGAGGCAAAACAAACCCTGATCTCCTCTGCTCAAACCACTACACCATGCTGCCTTTCTATATAACTATGATGGTAGTTATATAATTATAGCTCTATCTTTTTTAAAAAAAAATTGCATAGTTTTTAAATTGCTTTTAATTCCATTTATAGCTTAATTCTACCTGTTCTAACTTTATAGCCCTCCTTGAGTCCCAAAGGGTGAGGAAAGGGTGGGTTGTTGTTGTTGTTGTGTGCCTTCAAGTCATTTCCGATCACAACTTTACCGTAGGTGATACAAAGGTGAAACTATCATGAGATTTTATAGACATGATTTCTTCAGAGGAGGTTTTGTCATTGTCATGACCTTTCCCTTAACCTGAGAGAGTGTGACTTTCCTATGGTCATCTGGTGGATTTTCCTGATTAAGTACAGATTTGTATTTGGTCTCCTAGGCCCCATACAGACAGGCCAAAATAAAGCTGCTTCAGGTTACTTTGGAGGTATACTATTTATATGATGCATGTGTCCTAAGAGCCCAGAAGCCGTGCCAAAGCCACAATCCAGTCCTAAGGACTGGAGCGCAGCTTCCGGACTCTTGCATGCATTATTTAAACAGCATACCTCCAAAGTGGCTCAAAGCAGCTTTATTTTGGCCTGTCTGTATGGGGTCCAAGTCTCCACTGAGTGACTTCAGACAAGTTACATTCTTTCAGCCTTAAAGGAAGGCAATGACAATTTCCCTCTGAATAAATCGTGCAAAGAAGACTCTGCAATAGAGTTGTCATAAATTGTAATAAGTCAACTGGAAGGCACATAATGACAACAGAGTGTGTGTGGGGAAAAGTCTTAACCGTGGGCCATTCCAGCTATAGCAATGGATAATAAATTGTTGCCTATTGTACAAGCACAAGGAGATATTATTTCCCATCCATGTCAACAGATAGAAAGGTGCACTCACTTCCAACCAAATTGTTTCACACATTAAGTTCACAGTAAAATACTCTCCACAAATATAACACTTTTAGCCAAAAAGAATTGCTATTGAGTGAACATTATGATGTGGAGAAGTATATCCATGTGATCTCTGTGTGCATGAAACTCCCAATCCAATAAGGCAAATCTATGGGGTCATTCAGATGTGTTTTTTTTTAGTGCGCAGATGCAAATCATCTCACTCACACATTCCAGGTTTGTTACAATATTAAACAGCATCAATGTGCATGTCTGCTTGTTCAGTTGTTTGCACATGCAAGCATCCAAATAAAGATAGAGTTGGCAATACAAATGCATTTGGAACCCTTTTTTGGTATGCAGCATTTTATCCCATGTCTATTTGCATCGGTTATTCACACTAGCAATGATTTGGATCTTTAAAAAAAACTCAAGAAAAATACTGATATCGATTATCCTGGATTAAGTGGTTTTTTTGGCTGCCCCACCAAAAACCTAATTGGGTGCTTTGGGATCCAAGTAAACAAGGGAGATTTAACCCGGATTCATCCTGTATTATTTTCACAGTGTGAATAACCCCTATGTGCAGAATTATTCTCCCTTGCTGAGCTGGAATATTTCTGTCTCTCATTTTAGATCCCCTCCTAGAATTGGGATATAATCTTACTTTTAGAGTGCATTCTTCTCATATTTTGTTTTATCACTTCCTCTCTTTTTGTTCTTAGTTTACCATTGGTTTTTGTTCCACATACCACAGACTAAGAAAATCCTAGACTTTGAAGTTCTGCTGCCATGAAAACCTCAAGATTCCTCATTCATGGCTTCAGCAAATGCTTTGGCCTCATTGTCCTTTTTACTTTGGGCATTGTTTGGGGTTCAGACATGACAACAGGGAAACCTACTACTGCCAAACATCTCTCAGTCATTGTCACTCCTACATCTGCCACAGCTGAACAAAAGAAAGATGGAAACATCACACCCGGTCCAGAGAAGCATTCAGATGTCTCATTGGCATCTCCCACAGGATCCAAGCCACTGGCTGAATCACCTTCCAGCACACCCAAAAGAAAGGACATGGCACTAGCACCCAAACTGCCTCCCAAGCAAACCCTTGCTGTGACCACAGATCCTGGAAAAAAGGCCACTTCCAACACTGTGCCATCTCTTTCTGACCAACAAGGAACTGTTGGGGATATTTCCAATACGTCCACATCGAAAAAACCAAGACAGACTGCGAAGGAAACAGAGATGACACCTGAACCACCACAAGATTGGTGGGACTACTTCCCAATTTGCAATCAATATGAGATGGATTTTGTGAACTCAAGCTCTTTAGGGATTGAACACATCATCATAACCATAGTAGTAGTCTCCATCATCCTGCTCATCACTCTTTGTCTGTGCTGTTGCTTTAAACACTGAACCAAAGTGTCTCCATTTTGTTTACCTTTAACCATTTTCTTTATATCTTTTCCTTTTTAAGAATTTTGTCTGTAGAGCATAGATGAGAGGGCTCACTCACCATAAGGCCAGCCTGGACTTAGTTCAGGTGGTTCGTAAAACAATAAACAAGGGGGCTTAGTTCAGCTATGCAAGACGTAAAGATAAGCATGTGCAGTAGCATCTGAGGCTCTTTCCTTTCTTTGTGTTTTTGAAAAATATACAAGGCTTGTAAGTACGCAATAAACCTGTCTCACTCTCTAGCTACATAGCATGAGTGGAGTTTTGATCAAAAAATTTTTGTTGCATATCTTCCTTTTCTGATCAGATTCACAGTTTGACAACCCTATGATTACTCAGTGTGTGGATTCTTGGTGCTCCACCAAGAGCTAACAATAGTACTTCTCTGCATTCACTAGCTTCAACAATGGTACTACTCTGAGTGTACCAGGGTGAGCAGGATAAGTGGACTTACAAGATAATTCTGGTTTGGATTGGGATATAAAATCAGAGCCAGTGACTGCCTCAGGAGAAGAGGAGACAAGGCATAACACCTTGGTCATGTTCTTTGGTAAACATCAATCTAGGGTGCCCTAGAAGATATTAGTGGTAAAGGAAAGAGGGGAAAGTGCCAGCAGCTGCTTGATGGAGATACTGGAGCAAACCAGGAGGAAGCTCCTCTTAAACAACTAGTATGTAGGTCACACCAGCATCACTGCCACCAACATCTTCCAGTCCCCATTCCACTGGATCACAGCATTTGCTCTGTTCATCCCCACTACTTGGACCATTGTGTGTGTGCAGAGGAGAGGAGGAGCAAAAGAGAGAAACCTTTGTTCACCACCATTATTCAGAGATGCCTGAACACATCCCTCTTCCTGTTCTCACAGTTTTGGCAGGGTGGAGACAAATTCAGTGCTATTTCAGGAGTCAGGGTTTCTCAGCCACTTTCAGCACAGATTAACCAAACACTTGTGTTCATTCTAATCTAGAGGATAATGTGGTATTTTTGTAAGTCCTTTTTTCAGATCTATGTGTGTGGGTATAAAGGAGGAAACCAGGTCTGCAAAGAGAAGAGAGGCCACAGTGGAATATGGAGCACTGATATAACTTTCAGTTTGTAGCAGGAAATTTGAATCACCATTTTTAAAAAGTATGTAAATTCAAAAGGTTCTGATTTGCTTAATGTTCCATGGTATCCAAAACTATTTTTTGGGCTGACGGGAGGGGAGATGTGGAGGCAGTGGTGTCCAAGCAACTTGTGTCACCTGATGCATAGCATGGGGCTTCAGGGGGTGGGGCTTTAGGAGTGGTACCTCCCTCAGTGTCACCCTGTCCTTCTCATGAGGAAAAGGATGGGATGGCACAGTGGAGGGAGCGTGTGCAGGACAGCATGATGAGGAGGCCTGACCAGATGTCACTCCTCTTCTGGGGTGTCACTTGGTGCAAGCCGCACCACTGCACCCCCCTGGTGACTCCACTGGCTGGAGAGAAAGAGCTAGAGAGGAAGAGAAGAATGGGCTAATATGCGGGAATAAATAGTTTTCTCCCTAACTCTAGGTTAAATTTTGTCACCACCATCCTCTTTTTCTTTCTATCCAGGTAGACAGCCTTTCCTGAAGATCCACAATTAAAATGTACAGAAGTTTATAGGCACAGTTCCTCCAGGCGTCAGTTCAACATGACCGCTGTGCTTATCTTTTACTATCATTTCAACAGACATGTTTTCAAAGAGTATGGGGCATTTTTTTTCCTGCACTAAAAGAGCTTTTAAATAACACAGAGATGAAATGAAGTAGTCATTTAGTAAATAGTTTTTATTTTGGAGAAACCAAATATATATTCTGGAATATCAGAAAACACACAAAACACAAAATAACGTCCCATCTAATGCCTTGTCCTGGTTCAGCTGTTAAAGTCCTGCCTTTTCTCTGAGTAGATACCTTGCATATCAAAAACATTGATAGGTGAAGCTGGTTCATCCTGCTAGACAACACTTCTTTCCTTTTATTTCCCTAGAGCAACATTCTTTGATCCTGAATGGTGTCACAAACCCATGTGGCAATCCCGAATCAGAATTCACAACAGGCTAGCTAATATATGGCTGAATCACCTGAAGAGTGAAATGGCAGCACATCCTAAGCTTGTTTACGCATTGATGTTACTGATTTCAATGAGACCTACTCACAAATGAGTGCATATGGGATTGTAGCCTAAAAGAGATAAGCATTATTATTAGACAAGCTTTTGGGGAGCTACTGTAGAATGGTCAGGCTATACAGATGTTGGAGATTAGTGCACTCTTTTTAAAGCGCCATATCTCTGACAGGATAGAGGCGCATTTAAAATTACCAATGTGTTTTATTGCATTCACCCATGGCTGGGCAAATGCAGCCCATGTGCAGCCCAGATGCCAACAAATGCAGTCCATATACAGCCTGGAAGCCAGCCAGGATTATTCTGCAACTTTTCAAAAATAGGATTTTCCCATTCTTGAAAACTCGCTGCATTTGACTGGCCGCAGTGAATACGATAAAACCCATTTGTAAATGTAAATGCACCTCTATCCCATTGGGGATAATGCACTTTAAAAATAGTGTGCTAATCTGTGTTTATAATGGGACACACATCCCATCTAAATGATGAGTCAAGTCAAAATGGACTGGTGGCTAACAGGGCCCTAACATTGCGAAGAGTGAGGCTGGTGCCTCGAGTGGTAAATTCTGAGGAGCAGCTATGGCCATCTCTAAGATGCTCCTTCAGACCCCAGGCTGTTGCCCTTAGAAGACAAAACTTTGTGTATGTCATATGCATCTCGGTTCTCTTTCAGACATATCACAAGAGGAAAGAAAACAGACGTTCACTCAAATAGTAGTGCCTTTGTACATGCCTTACCGCATAATGCCATAGTTCTTTAGTTCTCTCTCCATGGGAGATGGTTGTAAATGTGAGTCTGTTGTCAAACAGAATTCTCAGCTGAAAAAAAATGCTTTTACAATCATCTGCCGTGGTAAGAGAACTGACAAACTACAATGTAATGCGGTGAGGCACACTTTCTTTCTTCATCCGATACGCTCCTCTGATTCCCCTTTAACTGCTATGGTTCCATGCTAAGGTGAACCTCACACAGGGTTTTCTAGGGCTGAGAGTATGTGACTCACACAAGGTCACCCAGTTTCACAGATGACCAGGGAATCAAACTCTGGTCTCCACAATCCTAGCCCAACAGTCAAACCACTGCACCATGTTGGTTTAGGGCGGTGTATTTAGAATTCCTAGCCAGAGCGCTCTGGCACCTCATCAGACTACAAACTCAAGGATTCCAAAGGACAGTGATGGTGAACCTTTTGGAGGCCGAGTGCCCAAACAGCAACCCAAAACCCACTTATTTATTGTAAAGTGCCGTGTCCCTCTGGCTTTCTAGTAACAAACTCTGGCAAACTTTGTGCTGGGGCTATGGCACATGTGCCCACAGAGAGGGCTCTTAGTGCCACCTCTGGCACGCGTACCATAGGTTCGCCATCACTGCCATAGGATGTCACCATGGCGGTTAAAATGGAATATAAGGTTATAATTGTGTTGTATGAAAGGACCCTCTGTGGGCAAAGAGAGTGAGATCTACTCCTAGAAGGCTCTTGGCAGCACTGACCTCTTTGCTCCTTGACTGCAAAGGCATTCATAGATGGAAAGTGGAAAGGAGGAGGTTTATTAGCTACATTTATATTCAGCTCCATTAAGCTCCTAGCAGTATACTGTACATGACTTTCCTCCAAACTACATGATCCTCAGTAGAACCCTGCCAGGTAAGTTTGACTGAGGAAGCATGGCTGACCCAAGGAGAGTGAGTGATTTTCATGGCTTTAGTGAGGATTAGAATCTGAATTTACCAAATCCCAGGCCAATACAGCATCCAGTACACATCCAGTACAGAAGGATGTATCAAGAGGTTGGTTGAGATGGCTTTAGTTCTGATAGATTCAAAGCCCTCTCATTTGTTCAATCAGAATGGTGCTGGACTGGCTGTGTTTTCCCCAATGGAACCAATAGCAGGGACAAGCTTAACAAACAAGAACACAGACAAAAGATTGGGGAAAGGAAGGGAAAGACCATCCTGCCTCTGTGCCCTGCCAGTAGTGCTTTGGAGCTGGGGGCTTGTTTCACTCCAGGGTTGCCAGAGTAAAAACTGGAGAAGGCTCTTGTAATTTTAATATTTGCATAAAAGAGTGAATTTCAGTAAATTTTGCTTGTTTCCTAGTTGTGTGACAAATTACACTGGTTGAAATTCCCTATTCTACATAACCATTGAAGGTACAGGAGCTTTGTCCAGTTTTCAGTCTGGCAACCCTATTTGGCATAAATTCTCCTCACAGACAGTCAACGTTTAACCAAGATCAGAAATTCAGGTTCAGCAGTTGAAACTCAGCAAACCTTTTTTCAGTAACTACAGGTCCACACTAGAGGCATTCACTGGACAATATCATACTACATTGCAATAGCTCTATTCTTCCACTTTAACTGCCATGGCTGCCTCCTGTGGAATTTTGGGGTTTGTAGTTTAGTCAGGCCTAAAAGCCCTCTGGCTAAGGACTCTAAATGCCCCTCCCTAAACTGCAAATAGGAGGCATTCATAGCAGTTAAAGTGAAATAATAATGCTCTAACAGTTTAGTGTGATATTGCAAGAACTGAGCAGCAAACATTAGCAACATCTAATTAAACCACACAAAATTTCAAAATCATTTGTTATGCAGTTAATCATTTGTTACATAATCAACACAACTTTGGTTCTCCGTTTTCCCATACCTCCCCCTCTTTGTTCTTTCATCCATTTTCTTCCCAGTCGAATGACCTTGGGTCCTTCAGTCCATGTATGGGATGGTCTACAGGGGTCAAAAGATCCAGGTTCCCCCCAGCTTTGTATTGTCTAGATCAGATGACACAGGCCAAAACCCCGGGAAGAGGATTGGACTCAAATCTGCAAGACCAGTCATGTATCCGAAGGATGCAGCCTGGCCCTAGGGTAATCAGCGGATACCCCTGGGTAATACACCCCTAGTTTGCCATGGCGTTTCCAGGAAACTCCACGGCACACACCCTGCCTGCCATGCTCCTTACCTTGCCATGGTTCCCAGGTCGGTGCTAGGATGGGTGCATGAACACCCACCTGTCTCCATGCTAACCCAGGGACTAACCCATGTGAGCAGTAGGGCCAGGATCGCATGGACACAGCCCATGCTATCCGGGCTCATCTGCTCAGCCCTGTGCCACCTATGCAATAACCATTCACTTCCAGTCATTGCTTCACTGCCTGCTCCATTACCATACCTCAGCCTCACCCTAAATTCATGGCAGGCAGGATGCAAAAGTAGCACTTGACCGCTGCATTCCTCTGCCCATAACTTTAAATACATTAGGCATCTTGTGTTTATATTTTAGCTAGTCTGCAATAAATAATTGAGTGCACTGTATCAAAACATTTCTCGCTACAAGCCTGACTCAAATAGTCCTGAACAACCTCCACCGTACCTGCTTTATCAGTTCCCTTAATGCTGGATAGAAATGACTTCCACCATTTCAAATATTTCAACATGTCAATCCAGGCACAGGTGGAAACATTACATATTAGTTAGTGTAATAACATTAAAACATTGGGGAATATTGTTTAGTTTATGCTAACCTGTTAAGACAATTCCATTCAATTTACTGCTTAATGGGTTACTAATCTATTAAATCATGAAATTAAAATAAGTTATAATTACTAAAACCAGTAATGGATTAATGTTTTGGGTATTTACTGATTAAAATAACACATTTTACAATTTTTGCAGCGCAATGTTTAACAGATCAAGGGTGAAAAATCAGTTTTAACAAATTATTAACACAGCATCCAGTCTCATCTTCACCAGCCAGCATGGCCACTGTCTCCTCAGAAGGATATGATTTGTTTTGACCAAAATGATAGCAGTGGGGTTAGCCATTCGCTAGATGGTGCTGTGTTGTCAAGCAGACAGCTGGAGATGCATTTGATGTGAGGGAGACGTAGATTGTCTTTTTGGTATGATCATGAAAGCACAGACTTGCCCAGTGATAATTAGTCCGCCTTCATATTCCTTAGTATTCCCTGCCAACCTGCAAATTTTTCTGAGGTGAAATGTAATACATACACAGAACGTGTACAACATCTCCATGCCACTGGGCAAAGATGCCAATGAAGATGCAAATACTGAAATAATAACAATAATTTAATAACAGCCTTGCATGCCAAAGGAAATAAGATGGTGTACAAGACATTGGAAGTCCTTGGCGTAATTGCTGTTTATCTAGTATAAACGTAGCATTTGGACTTGTGTGTCATGCCTCCTGGGTCTTCCATGGTGGAAACTAGTGCCAGTGTATCATGGAGAGAATTTCTGTCCTGGATTAAAGACTCTACACAGAGGAATGCTCCACTGTGTGACGTGCATATTCCAGAAAAAGCCTGGGGGAATTGCTTTTCAGGACTTTAACTCCAATGTCCAGCCACCATGGTCACAGGGCCACAGAAATTGTAGTCCCCAAAAGTAACCTTTCTCACCTTTCATACTGAAGCCTCCATTGTTGGTCTTGGAACAGGCTGGATTTTGCACTCCTTCCATCACTGACGAATATTGTACCTCCTACTTTGTGTTCAAAACTGGCTCAAAGCTAATTAAGTTAATTACATGTTGGTTTTAAATGAAATGAAATTAACCAACCCTTCCCTCCCTCTTTATGAGCTCGCCGTCATTGCACAATTTCTTCTTAACTGGCCTCAAAAATTACTGGGTTTTTATTATTTAATACCAGATATTAAAAATAGAATAATCTTGGGGTCATTATACGTTACTTGTATAAAGAAATAGCTTGCGTTAAACGCAGCAGTTTTCCAATCTGATCTATTATTTATGCAATCCACATAACTCTGTTAATAAATGAATTGTCTAAGGGAATGATTTTCCTCTACAGTTAACTGGTATCCCCAGTAAGTAACCTGTTTAAAAGCAGCGTAACCGAATGATAGCTTTTTTTAAAATGTAGAAAATAAAGAAAAGACATTTCCAGAATTGTTTATTACCAAGAACAGCTAAAGAAACACAATTAAGATTTAGTAATCTGAACTTCACAGGCATGACAAGAAGGGGGGGACTTCTAATCCCAAAGTTTATAAAGAACCTAGTACTAGAAGTCCAGGAGTAGTGCGTTGTTGAGGATCTTATGTAGCAATTGTTGACCCAAAGTTCCCATACTTCTAAAACAAAAATAACAATCAAAATTCTAGTTTTTATGGCTGTAGTGTGAAGCATGTAGGCAATTTTGGTGAAGGGTCAGAAAACAACAGGTGAACTAACAGGGCAACAGTCAGTGAATAAGCTTCAGGGCAGCCCAAGACATTTTGCTCCCTGAGGATAAAAAGCCAATGGAAACCTCCTCTCCCATGCGCCCAAAGTCAAGGCATAACACCTTAGGCCAGAAAAGTTAGTTTGGCCCCTAAAGCAGACAATCTCACAATAAACATTTCCATTTTCTGACAGAAAAGGTACAATAATGATGAATTAAACAACTAGCAATTTGCTGTTCTTCTCTGGTTCCCAAATCTGCTACCTGGAGCAGGCACTGGACTTTGCCTATTGGAAGGACTGACCTAACAAACTTCAAGGACCTTTACATGGAAATATTTTTTTGTGTTCCACCTTTCAACTTTTCCCATTCACATCTTATACCTGCTGAGCACATCATCCCAACCTTTTCGTCTCTTCACTTACTTTCTTCTCCATCATTTGTCCTTGCCATCTCACTTTCTGCCTGGTCCTTTAAAGTCAAGTCTGAAAACCATAAAATAAATGCTGCAGATTTCGCAGTTTTTCACAGGACAGGTAGGGACTCAGAGTAGTGAATGCTCCTCCATACAATAAAATGCCATTGCAGATAAAATATTGACATGTCAGGGAGAAAATCTGATACCTTCTTCTTGGCACCTAAATGAAGGAAGGAAGAATTTATTGTGCGGGTTTATGCGTGCATGTGTGCACATATGCACCTTTTAGTGCCTGTTGACTTATGGCAACCCCATAAATTTCATAGGGTTTTCTTAGGCATGGAGTACTCAGAGGTGGTTTTCCCAGTTCCTTCCCCTGAAATACAGGCTACAACACTGGATATTCCTTGGTGGTCTCCCATCCAAGTGCTAACCAAGGCTGACTTCTTCACTTTGCTGTTATCTGGGGCATTCCGTATATTTAGATCTATCCCATCATTTCAAGTGGTAATGCCTAGAAACAGGTTAACTACCTTAAAAAGGATCCAAAGCCTTGAACAGGAAATCTAAGAGTTACTCCATATATTATATATAATAAAGAGGCAAAATATTAGACTACACCACTCAGATGACCAATAGGAAGGGATTCCCGTGACAGATTGCTCCTCTGTATCATGAAATAAAAATGGAAAAAGTCTTAAAAGGCAGAAAATGAAGCTACGTATAAGGAAACACTGAGAGACCAGAAGGAGCATTTTTAGAATCTTTCCCATTATCATGGGCCCCCAGATATTCTTAGACTACAAGTCCCACCATCTGAGCCATTGGCTGTGCTGGTTTGCAGTGGCAGGATTTAAAATCCAGCAACAGCTTGGAGGACTGTGGCTGTGAAAGGTTGCTGTGTTGTCAGCCTGACCTGCAGTCTGAAGTGGCACAGCCCAGACATAGCTGGGCAGGCCTCACCATCTTTTATGTGCTCTGTTCAGTCTCGTTCCTTGTTATCTTCATTGCCACCTTCCTCTTCATCCCGCCTTTCAGTTTCTGTGTCAGCCGCACAAACTTCTTCCCCATTTTCCTCCTCGTTTCCGTTGCACATTTGGCGGCACCTCTTGTTCCAGCAGAAGCGTAGATTAAAGTATCCACTACAGGCGATTATAAAAAGGATGGAGGTGAAAGCCAACCCCCAGAGAGCCACCCGTTTTTCAGCCCTCCCTTTCATAGTGCATTCCACAGTTTGGGGACACCCGACAGCTCCAGGGGAGCATATCCATGACTTCCCCAAAAGGGTGGGCATCTGAAAAAGAAGCACAACACAGAGGAAGCAGATCTCCATAGATAGGAGAAGTGCCACCCAGATGTCAAAAAGGGGTATGCCACAGATTTTACTAATAGACATCTTGGCTTTCTCCTGGGGCCCAGGAGTACTTTCTCTATGTCTGTGCCCATCGTGATGGGAAGGCTGAGCATTACAGCAGGGCTCAGAGTGGGGCTCCCAATAGGGTTCCCATTGGTGGTTCATGTGACACGGGTCAGTCTCAGTGCCCATTGAGCTTGCACTGCCATGGCAACACACATTTGCCCCAGTGGTCGTGCATTGTCCGGTCATTATTTTCTTCCCACCAATAGGCCTGCAGCTGGAATCCTTGGCCATCCAAGGTTGGGCATATGTGTGGCTGCCAAAGCCCATGTCGCTTCTGTTGGTGGCATCAAAATTCACATGGTGTTTGGTGTGCATCTTACTCCCCTGAACTGGCCGACGCTTGACAGCCATGTTTGCATTGTCATCTCCTATCGCGATATGACCCATGCTCCCTTCAAGGTCTGGCCTGCATTTGGATGCCATGCTGTATTGGCCATCTTCATAGTATCTGGGCACCATCTTATTATGGCCAGGATATCTTATACATTCATCAGGGTCTCTGTATCTCTGCTGGAAGGTCTCATCATGTTCATTGCCTGGGGAACAACGGGGAGCCATTTTACCTTTATGGGGTGAGCCATGAATAGGAACAGGGACACACTTGGTGGGTGGGTTATACTGCCCCTTTTCTGCATAATAGGGTGCACCACGGGTTTGCCTCACATGGCATGGGGAGGAAGATATTCCATATTGATCAGTTTCAGTGCCATGTGTGGGCATTTTAGTTTGCCTCATGTCCTTCGGGTAGACACCCATTTTGTGTTGAGCCATGTCATAGCAGTGGTCAGGCATTTTGGTCTGGCTGATGTGCTCCTGGTAGACAGGCATGCCGTATCCTCCAACATCCTGTGGAACAAAGCCCCCATCAGTACCATGTCCGCCAACCACAGGGACCCCAGGTGTCCCGTGCCAATCGGCCCAATCATGCCAATCATCATGATGGGTGTAGTGATGATGAGGATAGTAAGAATGGTGGGGGTGAGGACGGTAGTTGCTAGGGAGACCACGACGCCCGACCATGTAGACGGTAGAGATATCAGGACTGTTTTCATGAGATGCAGTGGCAACAATAGCTAAGCCTTTGTCTTTATCCTCTTTCTCGTTCCCATTCCCGTTCCCGTTCTCTTTCTTCTTCTTGGGGATGGAGAGCCTCATGAGTCCCACGAAGAGGAGCAACGCAAGGAACACCAGCCCCCATGTAGCAGCAACAGAGACCGGGAAATGAATGTTGTGACACAGGGCCATGCAGAACTCCCGGGATTTGTCGTTCATGGGGGCCACCCAATTGCAGGCCAAATCTTCCCTCACCGTATCCCATGGGCCATTGGAGAAGAAAATGGCCACAATGCGAAGGCCCAGCAGGAAGTACCATGGTCCTAAGCCCTTGCAGTCGAGTGCACCAGAAAGGGAGGATAGCAGTGGTCGGAAGATGTGGATAAGACCCGAAAGGATGATGGACATCTGTAGTTGGGCGGGGGGGGGGGGAGAAAAATAAAGATATTAAGCCAGGATCTGCAATGGAAAACTATATAGTTGTGCATCTGTTGATGTCCACTCCATACTAAAGTCAGTAGTGACAGCAGAAAAGAGTACATACTTGGAGAGCAAGCTCCACTGCTCCAGTTTGGCTAAAGGATTTGTGAATAGTGGTGCAAAATAATACACAACTTCTTCAAATTCTGGTCTAAAAGAGATACTACATACTATCTTTTTGAATCTCCAGCATGATTTTACAAGCAGACAGCCCACTGACAAGCCATGATCCTGCTGGGGGCCTTTTCACACTACATAGTTATCACACTATGATTCCACTTTAACTGCCATGGTTGCATCCTGTGGAACCCTGGGGGTTGAGTGAGGCATTTGAGTTCTCTGGCTGAAAGGTCTAAATACCCTTCTCTAAAGTGCATACTCCAGGATTCTATAAGACGTTGCCATAGCAGTTAAAGTAGAATCAGAGTACTTTAATTGTGTAGCATGGAAGAGATTGGCTATAAATACATTCAGGCAGTGAAAATGGGTGGCTTACATGTCAGTCAATCCAAATATTTTAACATCTAGACTGGAATGGGGCTGTCCCAGGATCTGAACTTATGTTTAGGAAAGTGTTCCAAATAGAGGTAGGTAGCTGCCTTAACCCCCTCCCCCCCAATTTATACTGTATGTGCATATTTTCAAATGTATAAATATATCTGCAACATAAACAAAATATTGCAGGTGTCTCTGTCATTCAAAGAAATCTAAATCCAATACAGGTTGAGCCTCCCTTATCTGGAATTTCAAAATCCAAAATACTGTACTACAAAACCAAAAAATGTTCATGGGTGGCTGAGACAGCAACACCGTTGCTTTCTGAGGGTTCAGTCTATGCAAACCTTATTTCCTACACAAAAGTATTTAAAATGTCCATAATCAGGCTATGTGTATAAAGCATATATGAAGTATAAATCAATTTTGTGTTTAAACTTGGGTCCTATCTCATTATGTATGTATATGCAAATACAGATATTCCAAAATCCTCCGGAATCTGAAATCCCAAACACTTCTGGTCCCAAGCATTTCAGATAAGAGAGACTAAACCTGTAGCCCTGTTTCTCAGATTTTTCACCATTTTTTATATTTCTTCAGTGAAACCATTTTCATGTTTCCCCCCTTTCTTTCGTTTTCCTTCCTTCTGATATGGCCCCTGCTGTTTTCATCTGGTCTAACTCAGAACAGGATTTTTAAAAATTTATTGGGGAATAAACAAAACATTTACTGACAATAAAAACATTGGTGAAAAAGAAAAACAACTGCAAAGACCTAACATACTGAAAGAAAAGGAAAAATAGGGGTAAACCAGCACTAAACATAAATTATATATAAACATAACATTACTTCCAACCGATATAATTGACAGTTGATTCCATCTATCATTGTTTTCATTCCTCTCTATCACAACTCCAAACCAATCAAATTTAATACAGTAACAGCCTCAACGAATACAAAGCAACCAAATAATAATTACATATTGAATTCTAATGCAGCACCAAGAAAATATTGTCATCATTAATACTGCATATTATTCTACTAATTTATGTCAGTATCCAGCTCACCCTATCCTGAAGGCAAGCACTGCGGAAGACATTAGAAAAGCAAACAGTTCATGAATAAGATAAGTGCATTCAACAGTGATTCAATTTCATTCCTGAATAGCTTTACCAGGAAGGAAATCAAGGCCAGCATGGGGATATAACATGTTTACTGTTTACTCTAACAAATATGTGGCTAGATTTAGGGGCTCACCTATGATATCAATTTATTTCTGTTGCTAAAAACTCTATTGGACTGCAAAGTGCTTTCAAAGGGACTTTCGCACATAAGAATAAATAAATGTAATGATAGTAAATGAGAAATGATGTGCTCTAGACCAATCTCCCCTGCACATAGGATTGCCACATCTAAGGGCCTCACTCCAGGTTTGATATGTCATATCCAGTCCAGGCAGGAGACAAATTCTCCAGTTTTGAGGGGTTCAGCTCTGGGCAAGAAAAAAGGGTTATGGACATAGCTACAGCTCAGATAATGAAACAGCTACATTTGCAAGGCTCATCTGATTTGCTGCTGCAGCTAGCTTCCCTCTTTCCTCTCATTCATTGTGGTGCCAGCAGGCCCTAAATAAGTGAGAAGGAACAGTCTTCTTTTTTCACCTTGTTCTGGGAATATCTCCTTTAGATAAGACTTTTGTCCAAACAGGAAAATAGGTTCTCTCTCTCAATCTTTGTGTGTGTAGCTGTAAGGAACTATTGTAGTTATTTAATGAATAATGCTTACAGAATCATCAAGACTCCCAAATCTCAGGTTTTGCCCTCCTGTCAACCTCAGAGAATGGGACAATCCTGGACTGGCAATCCTACACTTATCACATATATTATAATTAGACTAATCAGATACATCATGAGGTTATGCTGGATAAAAACACCAGCAAAAAGTATAGCAACTGTGATAAACACAGAAACAAATGGTACAACTGCTGCACATTCCATGCTATGAATTAGCATTAGCAATAGCAAGTACATTAGAATAAGAAAGAGACAAAATGAAAATAAAATAGAGTAATGCCTTGATGGCCTAAATATCCAAAAGGTACTAGATCCTGTCTGATCATGGAAGCTAAGCAGGGTAGGCTCTGATTAGCACTTGGACGGAAGACTGCCAACAATGACTAGCTGCTGTGAGTTATATTTCAGAGGAAGGAACTGGCAAAAATACTTCTAGTATTCTTTGCCCAAGAAAATCCTATGAAATTCATGGAGTCACCATAAGTCAATAGGCGACTTGGAAGCACATATATACACACAGTGTCCTTATATAATTCTATGGGAAACTTGGTGCTTCCTGGATACACTCCCCATCATCCCCAGCCATGGTGGCCTGGGATTCTGGAAACTGTCATTCAATACATCATGAGGGGACTAGGAAAACTGTTCCATTGCATGGCTGCATTTGGAATACCGTACTTCAAGGACTCTGCTTTCTATGAATGCTAACATTGCTGGGAAAAGCAGAAGAGAGAACAGATAGAAGGGAGAGAGTGGCATCCTTCCCTATGAAGAAAAGTTAAGTGTTTCCTACAAAGAGCAGCCAAACACCAAAGCTTTGGTGTCACAGAGTTAGAAAAGTCCCCATAGGCTACTGAACTCCGGCTAAAGCATCCCCAGCAGGTAACTATCCAGCCTCATTTTGAAGCCATCAAGAGAAGATGACCCCCACCGCCTTTCTAGGCAATTGGTTCTATTGAGAAACTGTTCTTGCTGTCAAAATGTTCCTTCTAATGTTTAATTGAAATCTCCCCTTTTGTAACTTAAAACCATTAGACATGGTTCTACCCTCTGGGGCAGCACAGAGCAAACAGTTACAGTATATCACCACTCAGTCTTCTCTTTGCTAGGCTGAAGACACCCACTTCTTCAATCTTTCCTTCTATGTTTTGTTCTCCGTACCTCTTATCATCCTTGCTGCCCTTCTCTAAACCTGCTCCAATTTGTCATCTCTCAACTAGGTGACTCCTGGTGACTCAGTGACTCAACTCAGTAACATTCTTAAAATGAGGCACCCAGAACAGAACAGTATTCCAGATGAGGCCTGACTAGTACATAATATAGTGGAACTAAAACTTTCTTTGACTTGGAAACTATAGTTCTAGTCATCTGTGTTTTTAAAAAACGGCTAAGCCACAGATTTAACAGGACCCATGTTGTAAATTGAACATGGGATGCAATGACTAAAAAGAAACCCAGCATGGAATAGTGGTGTGAGCACTGGACTAGGACTCTGGGGACCAGGGTTCAAATCCCAGCTTGGCCATGGAAACCCACTGGGTGATCTTGGGCAGGTCATGCACTCTCCGCCTCAGAGGATGGCAATGGCAAACTCCCTCTAAAGAAACCTGCCAAGAATACCCAATGATAGGTTAGCCTTAGGGTTGCCATAAGTCAGAAATGATTTGAAGGCACACAACAGCAACAACAACAAATGCAGCTACAACAACCTTCTGATAGTTGGCCATCCACGCTGGTTAAATATCACCAGTAAAGGCATGATGTTGTTGTGTACCTTCAAGTTGTTTCCAACTTATGGCAACCCTCTCATGGGGTTTTCTTGGCAATATTTGGTCAGAGGAGATTTACCATTTCCTTCCCCTGATGCTGAGATCATGTGACTTGCATCCAACATCACCCAGTGGGTTTCATGGACGAGCTGGGAATCGAATCCTGGTCTCCAGATTTGTAGTCCAACACTCAAACCACTATGCCACTTGATAACAGTTTGTAAAACAGTGAGTTTTGTGGAGGAAATAACCCAAATTAAGGGTTGCGGAGAGGATTACAGAATTCTGTCTCTCTAAGCCTAGAGCCCTAGGTTACAGAAATTGACTAAAATCCTTCTTCAAAGTATGCAGAATTAAGGCCCAGAACCTGCTGTCACAGGATATGGAGCTGGGCACCAGCTTAGATGGCTATATAAAAGGATTACAGAAATCCATACAGGATGGAAGAGGAGGAGAAGTGTTCAAATGGCCACAGGCTATATGGACTTTTTAGGCTCAAAGTCAGTCACTGAGTACCTACCAGCTGCTACAAGAGAGCAGAGTTGAGAAAAGGCTATTCACTCTGTTTCTACTGTGAGAAAAGGGACATAATGAAACCAAATACTGGATTAGCTGGCCCTTTGGTTTGATCTAGGCGAACATCCCTTGTATATGTTCTCCCCAGACCAGCTTTCCAGATCCACTGGACTCCAACCATGAGTCTGCAGTCCAATGCATCAGCTGATTTTGGAGTAGGGAAAGGCTGGCATTCTGACAGTGGGTAACAACAGTTCTGGAGTAATGTCTAAGTAAGTAAGCTATACTTGAGTAGTGATTCCCAAACTTTGGTCCTCCAGATGTTTTGAACTTCCGCTCCCAGAATGCCTGACTGTTGGCCAAACTGGCTGGGGTTTCTGCAAGCTGAAGTCCATCACCTGAAGGACCAAATTTTCGGAATCACTGCTTTAGGGTCTCTGGTTATGAAGGGCTTTGGGTGGGGGGAAGAGTGAATCCTATTTGTAAATCCCAACCAGAGCAGACTTGTTTAATCAGTTGTGGATGGTGAATCAATAAGCAGGTATACTCTAGACTAACACTAGGATTTAGGCTATTTAATTTTGTACATAATTGTTAGAATACCCAGTGGTAATGCTACCAACTCTTAAATTTATATAGTTTAGGGCGGCCTTCCATTTGTCTAATCCAGCCTTGAGACACAAATAACTAAGCTGTAACCATAATCAGTTCAGTCTCTTGCAGTGTTGTTGGTGAACAACTTCCATAATGGCACCCAGCATAAACACTGTGTGTATGGTTCTTTTGGATGTTCGTCAAAAGGGTTGCAATTTGATCCAAGACAGAGGCCCTTATCAGATGAGTCTGGAATTGGGGGTCTTCAGCACTGGGCGGTTCGAATTCACGTTATTTCGCACAATACCATCATACCTGGGAGTCCCTCCGTATTGGCATGATTCAAATTGGCCAATCCGCATTCGCGCGAAGTGCATTCAGTGCAGAATGTTTTGTCACACCGGTGCTCAACATGAGGATTGGCCGATTCGTATCGGCCCCCTCGCACATGCTCAGTGGTGCCCTGCATGGGTTGCGACCTTAAACGCTTCCGGGGTGAAAGGGGAGGTTCCGTCATGACAGCCCGGTAAACAGCTGGAGAGCCAGCTCATGCACATTAACAATCGCGATACAACGTGCCCGTTACTGTTTCCTCTCTACATTCCTGCTTGGTTTTAACGTTACCATGACCTTCCCTTGCAACAAATTAGCAATGCCCGGTTCGGCGTGTGTGTGTGTGAGTGTGTGAGTATGTATTCTGGGGGGGGGGGGGGAGGAGCAGTTCCAACGGCTGTCAAAGAGGCTGGATGGCCATCTAAGTAAATGGGGATGCTTTGATTAAGAGTTCCTCCTCCTCCTCCCGGCTTGGGATCCAGCCTGGGCTGCATCTCAGGCAGGGAACAGGCGCGGGGCCGCTAGAATCGCGGCGATAGCCGCCGTTCCAACGGCCTCCTCCTCCCGGCTTGAGAGGCAGCCTAGGCTGGCTCCCAAGCCGGGAGGACGAGGAGGAGGCTGCTGGAACCACGATTCCAGCGGCCCCCGCGCCTCTTCCCTGCCTGGGATGCAGCCAGGGATGCCTCTCAAGCCGGGAGGAGGGAGGCCGCTGGAACCGCCCCCCCCCCCGCTTCCCTGGAACCGGCAAGAGGAAAGACCCACCGGAAGTAAAAATTGGAATCTGGGGGTCTTGCGATGGAATTCAGGACTGGGTAGTCACACCAGACCCATTCGCACTGAGATCGAACAGAGCCCCAATCCAGGATATTGCCAATCCCCTTATCAGCGCACTGGCCAACACGCTCCAAAAAGAGGAGCCAGTACGCATTCAGTTCAGCAGCTCGCGCATTCACGTGAGTTCGGATTGGGCCATTCGAATGCTGGTATAATGGTATTGTGCGAAATAACGTGAGTTCGAACCGCCCAGTGCAGAAGACCCCCAGTTCCAGACTCATCTGATAAGGGCCATACATTGCTGGCTTAGGACCATATTGCACCGCTTAAATAACCTGGTTTACCTCTTCCGAATTGAAGTGTAATTTGGAACGCAGCCAGGTCCTATCACAAGGTGAGTCCAGCCCAGCTGCAGCCCGGGTCCCAGGCATGCTTTGGGAGCCTCATTGCGAAACCAGGAGTTTTCTGACTTCAAAAAACGGCCGCCGAAAAGCGCAGAGGACCCTGGTGGCTTTGGTGGCAAAATCCTTGCAATAAGATCTGGCTGCAGTCTGAATTACACTTCAGTTTGGAAGAGGTAAGCCAGGTTATTTAAACAGTGTGACAGGTCCTTAGTGTAGCTCCTTCAGTAACCCAGTATACAGTCATTGGAGAAAATCATAGAAAGTGTTTATAATATACAGTTAATGCTGTGAGAATTGTATATGCTCAAAGATTGTATACCAACATGAAGACTGCCTGATGAAAATTGTTGTACTTGCTGAGATGGACAAATTGACAACTTTTATTAAGGATACATCTTTGACAAACTTTAAGAAAGACTGGAAGCCATTTATTCCTTTAGGGATGTGCATTGGGGACATATATCAGCTTTAGGCTTTGTTAAATGAACTGAACTTGCTTATTAAGTAGCAGCAAAATACATATTATGGCTTTAAGTAACTATAACAGAAAGAGTGGTTTAAGCAGCAGTAAGTGAAGGGGAAATCAGTAGTTTTAGGTGTTGTATTTGTGTTGTTTGTGCTGTATGGCAGTTTTAGACATATATAAGATGTATTTATTTTTGTATATGTTTAATAAAAATGATTTTTTTAAAAAGAGAACCCAGTATGCAATCAAAAGATTTAAGTTCAATCTTGTAAGCATTTTCCTGCAAAGTGGGGCAGAAGGAATAAGGAAAGGATAAAGAGAGAAAAGAGGTATCTGGTAAGGGAGAAGATGAAGTGGTCAAGTGGATAGAGAAGTGGGGAGTTCATCTTTTTCTCAGCCTGTTAAACACAGAGCCTGAAAATGTTTCCAGGTACTAATCCCACAATCCTCAAACCCAGGCTGAGGGATTCTAGATTAGTTATAATCTAAAATGCAATTTTTCCAAGACCCAGAGAATTAAAATAACAGTGGCCAACTGTGCTTGTTGGCCTACCTATTTCTAAATATACATAATCTATATCTATCTTTATCAGCCGCTGCTTTTTGGACAACATTGGTTGCAAGAAGCAAGTACAATAGAAATGCACACAGGTGTAATTATAATTGGGATAAACAGAAGAGAAGTATGTTTAACAGAGTCCTGATCTCTGACAGCTGATGACATTAAGCAAGTTTTAGGCTCTTCCCTCTTGAATGAGGGAACCTGAAGGATCTACACATGAACTCAGTCAGGAAGAAGATGCAAACACAGAAACAACCCAACTACTGCTGAATGGGATCTTAGGATCCTGTTGCGGTTGGGGAGTGGTGCAGAAATATTTATTTACATCTGAGTACAAACATTTTTAACATGTTTTAAATTATGTCTTCAATGGTGTAGTGTTTGAGGTTTGGACTTGAACCCTGGAGATCAGCATTTGATTCCCCACTTGGCCATGGAAACCCACTGGATGACCTTGGACAAGTCACACATTCTCAGCTCCTTAGGGTCGTCATAGGCTGGACTGACTTGAAAACACACAACAATGACATTCTTATACAACCTGCTGCAGCTAAACCAACTGTCTCTGATCCACTATCTAAAGGTCAGCACTAGAGACAGAAAAGTGCCTTTTCCCTTTGGAACTGGGTTTTGTCAATGGTCACCTGGGAAAGGGGAAGATCATAGAAAAAACACTTTGGTGGGCAGCAAGTCTTTTGCTGGAAATTTCTTTTCGCCTGCCTAGGCTGCACTGGTATTTTTTGTTGAACCAACAGGTTAAAAACACTGCCTGGTTACCCTTCCCTAACATGTATGTATATGTCAACACTAACTCTTGCCTGGTGGTTTATGTAACTGGATTTTTGTGAGATTAAATTAAAATAATTGGGTTCGATGCAGATTTAATCATGCTGAGGGTAGGCTCATTCAAATCAATGGAATATCTCTAGAGGGCCTAAATGAAGCCCCATTGATTTCATTGGGTTTAACTGAGGCATGCCTGTGGCTGGATCCAACCCAGGTTTTTTTAATCCTATTTTGATCAATATCCTCTGCTAGGGCAGGCAGGTCAAAGTATTTTAAATACATACATAAATAAAGTAAATATTTTCGAATGCTCTCAGGCTGAGGTCTGATGAGCTCAATGCTCCTCTCTCTGACACTGAAACCTGATGTTCACTGTGTGATATGACTTAAACCCCTCACACTGCAGCAACATCCAAAACAACCTTCTCCAACCTGATGATTCACAAATGTTGCTGACTACAGAAACCATCACCCAAGCCAGCATGGACATCCCAACATATCAGAAAAAGGGGACAGGTTGGGGGGGGAAATAATCCATAAACTACCCCCTTTGCTTTCTTTCTCAGAACACACACATACTGTATATACTTGACTATAAGTTGACATCATGTGTAAATTGAGGACAGGTTTGGAGACCAAAATGATGGATTTTGATATGACCTGTGGATGTTGAAGGTAAAACTTTAGGGCATATAACAAAGGATCTAAAGCAAAGGAAAAGAATGCCAAAGAATTTACAAAATTCCAGCAGGCATAACTGTGTTCACACTAAAGACTGGAGGGATGAGAGTGGGGTTAGTGCTTCCAAGGCAGATTAAACTCTTGCCTATCACCAGCGGATGCATATGCGAGAGTTAAAATACAGTACTTATATTGACCCATGGATAACTTGACTAAGGTTTTCTGGGTCAACTTTTTGACTAAAATTTCTATAGTTACACAGGAGTATATACAGTACAGTAATTCCTCAATCTTAATCAAGATGTTCCTCTGTTGTCCCTGCCCCATACCTGATATCCTTGCTACGTGGGTCTCCCCCTCTTCTTTCATTCGTCCTGTCTTGAAGTCCAATCCCTCCTGCCAAAGCACAGTAGATCCTGAAATCTGGAGCCTGTATCCCAGTTTGGAGGCTGTCAAACTACCTGCCACCGGACAAGAGCAGAGACCTTTTTTAAAAATGCTGATGCCGCGTGATACCAGCCGACAATATATTGAGTCACTCCCTGCACACAGAGGCAAACCCTGCCCCAACCAGGCGGTGTTACTTTGACTGCCAATGCATTCCACAACCACCCACAGGGCATCTCGGGGTGTCACAGAGAAACAGAGGCCTGTCCTGATCATCGGGGTGATTAGCTCCACAGCTCAAAGAAGACCACATCCTAGATTTTGCAAAGGTGTTCCTTGCCTACACAAAACAAACCACAAACACTGTCCCAAACTGCACAAACTTTGTAATGGAAAAAAAAAAATACTGGATGCTCCTGCGTATCCTGAAGATTTTTAAAAGCCCAGCTCATTAATCTCCTTCCAACTCAGGGCTTTCTGCATTCCATCTTCAATTTCAGTATTCCCATACCCAATTCTTTTTGCATATACTGCTTTTTGTGCCTGCTGTCTGCTGCCACCCTTGTGAGGTGAGCCCACTAAGGCTGAAAATACAGAGGTTATCCACTGTAGAAATAATGCAGTTTGACACTGCTTTAACTGTGATGGCTCAATTTTATGGAATTCGAGGGTTTGTAATTTTGTGAGATATTTAGCCGTCTCTGTCAGAGAACCCTGGTACCACAACAATTTACAAATCCCAGGATTCCACAGCGTTGAGCCATGGTAGTTAAAACAGTTTCAAACTGCATTATTCCTGCAATGTAGACCCTCACCAAGACCCTCATTTTGCCCAGGGCCAATTCAAAACATGCCGCCGCCTAAAATGAAGAACCAAATATCTCTCCTACCCTGGACCAACAGTCTCACTAGTGTGTTCAGGAGTCACCTAAGCCCTACATCTTTCCCTCTAAATGTCCTGCTTCACTTTGCTGCATATGGGCCATTCTTGTACATCACATAGCTACTTCACCTCTCTATGTTCTGCTGTGGTGGGCTAGCTTCAGGTCTGAGGAGGTCCAGGACAGACTTTCAAATGCGTCCCCTGTTTGGTTGATCCCTGGTGGGCTTCAGCAGACAGGAGTGGTAGGCAGCAGCTGTTCTTTAAACAACATTATACTTCCGGTCCCATTTTAATTTCCGACATGGTTTCAACATCATGTCAGGTTGCCAGATTTTCAGAATAGCAATAAGGGACAGTCAAAACTGGTTGGGACACATGGAGCAGACCTATATAATGTCTGCCTTAACTCCTTTGAATGGAAGGCCTCATGTGACAAGTTCCAGACTTCTGCAAGGTCTCAAATCTTGTTTTTGTTGTTGTTGTGTGCCTCCAAGTCTTTTTTTTACATATGGTGACCCTAAGGGCACATTTGGCACATTTATTCAGAGGGGGTTTGCCATTGCCTTCCTCTGAGGATGAAAGAATGTGACTTGCCCAAGATCACCCAGTGAGTTATCATGGCAGAGAATGGAATTGAACCCTGATTTCCAGAGTCATAGTCAAACCTCTATACCACTCTGGCTCTCTCAAATCTTGTGGGAACCTCCAAATCCCGGGAAATCTTGCAATGGCAGACCACCACCCATTAGAAGGAGATTAGTTTTACTGCCACCAGGCCAAGTGCACTGTTGGTCCAATGTGGGAAACAGAGGTGACAACCATGCTTATAACATCTGCCCTGGGTTGCAAGGACTAGGCCAGGTTTTGGGATTTCTGCATCAAAACGTGAGACTTTGGGACAATCCCAAACCCTCCAACTATCCCAGTTTGTAAAGGTTTACATCCTGTTTAGTGCTCATGGCTTTTAAATAAGAAACATCTCTTACAGCAAGCGACACCTGTCAACTCTCACACAGTGCTATATTGGGAACATGGTGGGAAATGAAAATGGCTTTCATATTCATCTGCCAACAGCTGTTTTGAGTGCTAGGCTATATAACCAAAATATTTTCATGATGTTTCAGGACAGGTCTTGGCACAGCTGTAGGTAGGGTTGCCATAAGTCAGGACCTCCGAACTGGGACAAATGTAGGACAAACGTAGGACAAAATTTTCCAATTTTAGGAGGAAGGACACATTTTTTAAAATGTAGGACACGCAAAAATGATTTTTTAAAAAAAAAATTCATATAAATGCATGATTCTTAGGCATGATAAAAATGGAGGACATTTGGAATTATTCCTAGACAGATGGCAGAATGTGCTTCCTTTCTGGTCAAAACCAGAAGAGGAGGAAGAGTGGAAGAAAGCATAGAGAGAGGAGGAGGAAGGAAGGAGAAGAAGAAAAGGAGGAAGAAGAGGAGTAGGAAGAGGGGGAACGGAGGAGGAGGAAAGAAGAGGAAGTAGAGAAGGAAGAAAAAGGGGAGGAAGAGGGGGAAGGATGAGGGTGGAGAAAGAAGAGGAGGAGAGAGAAGAGAAAGAAGGGGAGGAACGAGGAGGGAGGAGGAGGAGGCGGAGGAGGAGAGAGGAGACAGAAGAAGAGGGGAGGAGAAAGAAGAGGAGCAAGCTGCAAGGCAGGGAAAAAAAGGGTCTCCCTTCGAGGAGAGACCCTTCCTCCCTGCCTTGGAGCTGCCTGGCCGGGGGGCAAGCCCCAAGGCAGGGAGGAAGGGTCTCCCTGGAGGAGAGACCCTTCTCTCCTGCCCTGAGGCCTGGCCTGGCCGGCGGGGCAAGCCCCAGGCAGGGAGAGAAGGGTCTCCCTTGGGGAAGAGACCCTTCTCCCCTGCTCTGAAGCCTGCAGGCGCGCCTCCAGGGGGGGGCTTGAATGCGCCCCGCAGGCCTCAGTAGGGGCCAGCGGCAGCGCGCACGCTTGCCCCACTTCCTTCCCCGCATGCGCGCGCGAGGGAAGTGGGGCAGGCGCGCACGCTGCCGCGACCCCTACTGAGGCCTGGGCGGCTTCACGCCGTCCGCCTGGAGGCGAGGAAGAGGAGGAAGCGGAGCTGGAGGAGGACGGGGTTGGCGCGCCAGCAGTCGGCATTAGCGGCCGCGCAATGGCCGGAGCGGGCCCCCGAACAGGGGACCAGGCACGGGTGGGGGCCCCAAACCGGACCGTGCCCGGGAGGGGCCCCCCAAAAGCGTACTGGTCACAGGGGGGCGGGCGGGGTTGGCAACCCTAGCTGTAGGCCCAAAGTTCCCAGCAGCTGCCCATGTATGCTCCGATTCTGCTGCTGACAGTAGGTCTTGCTCTTTTTTTCATACCCTCCAACACTTTACAGATTAATACCAGGACCAATGTGGCCAAGCAACACCAGAGTGTGTAAGGATGCAAGAGGCGTTATTAATGAGGCAAACATCCAAGCTAGAAAGAGACTACAGCAGTTTGCTTTCCTTTCCTGATTCTATTGGGAAAGACAAGATTCTGACCTCTTCTCTTGCTCACAGCCCTGAATTAACTGAGTGCAACTATTTTTGGACTTTGAACTGACTTTGTAGCAATAGGAGTAAGCTAAACAGGGGAAAGGTGGGCAGATGGGAAAGATTATAGAACCTTTTAAAAGAATCTGAAAAAGTGGGATGATAGAGAATTAATTGAGATTGTCCCTGACAAACAAAGAACACTGGAGAATATGTAATTTTGCTGCTCCTTTGTCAAGGCTATTCCTTCCTTTTTCGTCTTACCATCTTACCAATCATATTTCTGCACATGATCCTATTTAGGGGATTAGAAGCACACTATATTCAAAAATATATTAACCCTGCCTTGATCTGCAGGGAGAGACAGGGAATATAAATAATGTATTATTATTATTATTATTATTATTATTATTATTATTATTATTATTATTATTAAAAACAGTTTTCTTCCCCATGAATTTACATACTGCCTCAGAGGTATGTTGCTTCTTGCCCCCAAGTGAAACTTTAGAATCCCCCCACCACCACCACCACCACACTTTGGGGGGGGGGGAATCTTTCCATGTGGTTATTTAGGCCTAGAAAACCTATTTAATTATATTTAAATATTTTGCAGATCATTGCCCTTTGGGGTGTTTCAAATTGTTTTTATTGTGCTGCTTCTATTTTTGAATATTTTTGTACTGTGCTCAATTACATTTATAAAAATTATTATTGCTATTTTCTGCAGAGTAGGTAGTGTTTTTCAGGGTAACAGTGGAATCTCGCAGAATTAAATGTTTCCTTCCTAAACATTATAATCCTGATTCAAATCAAGTGGGAAATGCTTTATTTTCTCCGTTTATTTTTTTTTTTTCATTTTAAGCCACATATTTAAAATAACGTGTAAACCTCTAAAATAATGTGTACAGTAGACCTTCAATAGCCATAGATTTTTTTATCCACAGATTCAAGCATCCATTGCTTGAAAATATTTATATAGGGGACACAATTTTACTGTGCCATTGAATTTAACTGTACTTGAGCATCCACAGATTTTGGTATCCAGAGGGAGCCCTGGAGCAAAACTCCAGTGGATACCAAGGGTCCACTATTTTAAAACTGTATTTAGCTATTAAATAAGTGGAAAAAAATAATTTGTTTTTCCTGACTCTCCCACCAGTCAGATTCATTGGATAGCTGAAAGTTGTAGCTGGTTTGGGTCCCAATTTGCAGGAAAGATGAAATATAAATTAAATTACAGAGATACATACACACTGAGAGAGAGGATTATCCATTTTATCCACATCACACAAAGTTTGATAGACCACTATCATGCATTCCATACCTTTTCTTCATACTTAAATAGCCTCAAACAATAAACTGTTCTTCATTGGGAGGTTGGCCCATCTCCCTTATTTTGGATGCCCCTTTCAACACCTTCCCAGCATCACAATATTGTTTTTGAAGTATAGTGACCAGAATTATACACAGTATTCCAAATATGACCATGCCATAGACTTTTGAAATCATGGTGATACTGGCAGTTTTGCTTGCAAGACTCTTTCCTAATGACTTATGGCACAGGTGATTTTCCCAGTCACCCCTCCAATAGTCTCTTGGCTCCAGCAGGTATTCAGAATAATAGGAAATCTCCTTTCTTGGCAAAGTGAGTGAGCCCCTGCCAGTTCCACCAACAAGGTCTTCATTCACCCTATTCTTTCCATGGTGGTTGGAGAGACAATCTGTGTTAGCTCCAATAGCAAGGTGACCCTGCAGCCCTGCCCTCCCCAGATTGCCCTAGTTCCAACCTTGAAATTGCCATATTCACAATCCTGTACCCATCTACTGGATCAACATTTTCAGAAACGTAGTCATCCCGACCACAGGATCTCTTTCCTGGTCAATCAGCAACTCAGATATAATCTGTGTATATCTGAGGTTAGAGTTCTTTGCCCCAAAACAATTAACTGTTTCCTTACTTACACTGAACTTCATTTACATAATGTTCATCCCTCTGTTTTGGAGAAATTATTTTCAAGTTCTTCACAGTACCCTTTTGCTCTTCCCCAGGGGTTGGGAAACTTCATTTTTGGACTGCAGTCCCCATCATTGTCCAGTTCCCCAAATGCTTTGTTTTTACCATCTACAATAATGTTGGTGTCATTCGCAAATCTGGCCATCTCACTGTTCATCCCTAACTCCAGACGGAGTAAGAACAAGTAAAAGCACTAATAAAACATCAGTGAGAGATCCCACTGTTTACGTTTCTCTGTGGCAAGAAATGCCCATTTATTCTTATTCATTTGTTTCCATTCTTTAAGGAGGACCTCTGTTCTCATATGATTGCTGAGTTTACCAGCAGCCTCTAGTAAAGGATTTTGTTAGAAACGTCCTGAAAGGCCAAATGTACACTGTCTACCACATCCTATCTGTCTCAAAGCAGTTTAAGAATTAATGAAATAGAATTTACCTGTGGAGAGCCCATCTTGATTTTTCTTCAGCGAGACCTGTTCTTCTATAAGCTTGATAATTTCATCTTTTAAGAATGCTTTCCACTGGTTTATCTGGAACAGACGTTAAGCTACATGACCTGTAATTTTCTTGCTCTCTGTTGGAAGCCCTTTAAAGCATTGGCATTATTACATTTGCCACTTTTCCACCTTCAGGAACAGAAGCTCAGATTCTTCATCTGGCAATACCAAACCTGAGATTTTCCATATGTGAAGAGTGTGTTTACCAAGTGCATTCACCAAGATGTGATTATTTAACTAATGCCCATCTGTGCCAAGGAGATGAATGTATACTTAATGAAGAGTTAGCTGCTGCATTCCCTGGGGGAAGGGAGACATAAAAGTCAATATTAAATGAGACGGAGAGAAGGGAAATAGGAAACCTGAAACAGTGGTTCTTCCTGTCCTGTCTCTTCTACATCAATGCCCACATTTTACATGAAGGCTATATTCTTCTTGAAGGAAGTGGCAAAGGATGGCAGCTAGCTAATATTTATGCTTTTTAAAAAATTTTAAAACAATTGCCTCATCCTTGCAGCCAGAATTACCTTCAGGGCAACTAATAAGCCACACATTATCGCACAACAAACAAACAAACAAACAAACAAGAGGAGTCTGTAAAGACAGCTTAAATAGTACTTGGATGCCAAGTTGCCACTAAAACCATTGTGGCCGGTTAGTATTGGTTCTTCTTGAAATCTCGGGCAAACAGGATGGGTTGAGACTGGCATCTAAAAGATAGTAAGGATGGCACCAAGTAAATCTTCTTAGAGGTAATTCTGCAGCTGGGACGCGACCACAGAAAGAGCACCATCTCCCTAGTAGCAGTACTATCTAACTTCTGTAGGTGAAAGATGTCAGAAGATGATCTTACCTGATCTTAACTGATGGGCAAGGTCAGCTGGAAGAAAACAGCTCTTTTCTGGAGCAATTTTCTCAGGTGCATTTTTTTTCCTTTATGGAGTTTTAAACGGGTTTCATGTGAACACACTGTTACATCAAAATAGACTCTCTCAGTGTAATTTTAGTTGGACTAAAGGGAATTCCCTAGAGAAAAGTTAGAATGATCTTCCTATACACACCAACATTTCACAGATGAAAACTGAGACATGTCTGGCCAGGCCACATCAGAGGGTAGTCAAGGTGGCAAAGGTTATTAATGAGGAAGAACACACAAGTTAGGATATGACGCAGCAGTTTGCTTTTGCCTGAGCTTACTGGGAAGAGCACGATTTTCTCCTCTCCTCTCCTCTCCTCTTCCCATCTGAGTTAATTGAGTTTAAATTACTGTTGCACTTTGAATTTGGTTTGCAGCCATGAAAGTAAGCTGAGGACAAGGGGGGAAAGTAGGAGAAGGAAAGAGAATAATACATTTTAAAAAGCAGCTGAGAAAGTGGAAAAGTAGAATCATTTGGGGCTGTTGGAAGGTATGCCTGTCTTTATAAAGAAATCACAAGAGAATATAATAATTGTTGATACAAACACACAGTACAACTTACAGTACATTCCTTTACGTGTAGGGTCAACTTCACCATCCGTACAGCAGACTCAAGTGGCAGGCCAGCCCAGAGACTGCTGTAGATTTCAAGTGTCATGAAAAGGAACTGAATTTTTGGCTGTTTACTTTGCTGCTATCATTGCATCTTCGCAACATAAAATTGGAAAAATACCTCTGGCATCTTCTACTTTATATGTCAAAATTACACAATTGGTTTAGTATCACTTGTACCTTGATTTCAATAAAAAGAAGATGTTGATTGCTGGTCTGCCTTGGCAGCAAAATATCTGGGGATTGAGAAGTCAGAAGCATCCCAAGCCCTGAGACTGAAGGGCCCAAACACTGATACATAGGGGCTTTCCTGGACCCTGATAATTTTGGGAAGAGAAGAGTGGGTTGGTGGACTGCCATTTCCAAACAAATCTATAGCAGAGCCAGCAATATACAGGCTGAGTCCTTATGCAGAATTCTGAAATCTGATATACTCCCAAAACCCAGAACTTTTTAAATGGGTGGCTAATATAGCCACACCTTTGCTTTTGGATGGTTCAGTGTACACAAACTTTGTTTTATGCACAAGCTTATTTAAAAATATTGTATAAAATTGTTTTCAGGCTATATGTATAAAATGGACATGAAATATGAACAAATTTCATGTTTAGACATGGGGTCCCAGCTCCAAGATAGCTCATTATGTACAAATATGCAACTACAGTGATTCTGAATCAACACCTCCATCTCAATTTTGCTGCTGTTTTGATCAAATGCAGTATATCTCACACGTCACCCCCATTCACCAGGTCCCATAGAAAGATGATGAGAGATCTGATCATCAGTCTTCCACATTAAATCTGTATTAGGTCACAAGTTAGTTTGGAACCATTTTCTAAATGGTGCTCAACAATGGCACCTTTTCATCCTGGAGAGAAGTGACCAGTGGGGTCCCACAGGGCTCTGTCCTGGGCCCAGTACTATTTAACGTCTTTATCAATGCTTGGATAACAGCATAGTTATCAAATTTGCAGATGACACCACATTAGGAGGAGTAGCTAATACTCCAGACAACAGTAGCAAAATTCAAAATTACCTGAATAGACTTGAAAGCTGGGCCCAAGCTAACAAAATGAAATTCAACACGGAGAAATGTAAGGTACTGCACTTAGGGCAGAAAAATGAAATGCACAGATATAGGATGGGGGACACCTGGCTTAAGGAGACAACATGTGAAAGGGATCTTGGAGTCCAAGTAGACCACAAGTGGAACATGAGTCAAGAGTGTGATGCGGCAGCTAAAAAGGCTAATGCAATTTTAGGCTGCATCAATAGAAGTGTAGTGTCTAGATCAAGGGAAGTAATACTCCCACTCTATTCTGCTCTGGTCAGGCCCCACCTGGAATATTGTGTCCAGTTCCTGGCACCACAATTCAAAAGGACATTGAGAAAATGGAGCGTGTCCAAAGGAGGGCGACTAAAATGGTGAAGGGTCTGGAAACCATGCCCTATGAGCAACGAGTTAGGGAGCTGGGGATGTTTGAAGGGATGTCATATTGAGGAGGGAACAAGCTTGTTTTCTGCTGCTCCAGAGAACAGAACCCGGAACAATGGATGCAAGCTGCAGGAAAAGAGATTCCACCTCAACATTAGGAGGAACTTCCTGACAGTAAGGGCTGTTCAACAGTGGAACAAACTCCCTCGGAGTGTAGTGGAGTCTCTCCTTCCTTGGAGGTCTGCCAGAGGCTGGATGGGGATGCTTTGATTTGGATTTCCTGCATGGGAGGGGTTTGGACTGGATGGCCCTAGTGGTCTCTTCCAACTCTACGATTCTATGATTCTCTGAAATACAACTTGTACATTAAAAAAATAGATTAATGTTATTAAAATATTTATAGCTCTCCTATATCATGGGAACTTAGGCTGAAATACAAACAAAAAATCAGTTGAAAGAGATGAAAAACAAATTTAAACCAACAAAAGTAATGTATGAGTTTACAAACAAATAATTAAACAGGTCAATAGAACTTAAAATATTAAAACAGCTAAAACCAGTCTGCGCAGAAAACAGAGGGAGGTATAATGAGTGTGAAAGATTTTGCCTTTTTAAAACTAGAGATAAACAGGTTATTGGTTGATTAGTTGCTTGATTTTTCTGGGTTGTTGGTTATTTTTATTCCAAATCTTCAAGCACAATTATTCTTTAATTACAGTGGGAAAGCCCATTCTGGTGTCTCCTCCTAAGAGTTTCATTTTTGAGTTTTTCTCTATCTTGATCTCCAAGTAATAATGTTAGGGATTAATCTAATCTAAACCTGAGCCATGCAGCTTCTCAGTAATTGTGGTTCCAGTTTCTCAGTAATTGTGGCTCCCATTTCTAAAAGATACTTTTATCAGCTCCAGAGCTTGGAACAATTTTTTTTAACTACAACTCCCAGAATCCCCTAACCATCTCCCCTGGTTGTATGAGGATCCAATGGCAACTGGTTCTCAAGATTTTTCTTTAGCTTTAAAAAATGTGGGAAGAGTTAAAAGGTGTCAGTTCTTGGCTGATCCATCCACGCTAATCTTCTGACTAGCTGATAAAATCACAATTAATAACATCCCATATGAAATAGAGGAAGGCAGTCGAGCCAACGGAAAGGAGTGGAGCGGACATTAAGTGCACCCAATGGTTAGTAATGCTTCCTTAATTGGGGATAGTTTAACAATGAAACCATTTTAAAAACTACACCCAGATAGGTCAGGAATGCTGCAATATTTTGTGGAATAGTGGCCAATATTCTACATCAGTGACTACGTAACCTCTCCTGGCCCAACACACATACACATGACAGAAACAGAATTCACCCATGCTCCAATAGCCAGAAGGATAGACCCCCTTCTCTCCAGCCACCTGATGTACATTTGGTTGGGAAGGGCAATTACTGTTGTGGCAGTACAGTCAAAATTGCGACTCGGGCTGCACCTTCACTGCAGAATTAATGCTGTTTGACACCGCATTAACAGCCATGGCTCAACACTATAGAATTCAGAGGTTTGTAGTTTTGTACTGTCTATTCTCCTCTACGGGTCTGAAACATGGGTCACCTATTGCCAACACCTACGACTCATTGAACGCTTTCATCAGCGCTGTTTACACACAATTCTAAATATACACTGGACTGACTATGTGACAAATGTTGCTGTCCTTGAACAAGCAGGGATCACCAGCATTGAGGCCATGCTACTGAGGACGCAGCTGCGCTGGGCAGGACACGTTTCTAGAATGAAGGACCATCGCCTCCCCAAAATAGTATTCTACGGTGAACTTGCCATGGGTCAGCGTAAGAGGGGCGCCCCAAAGAAGAGATACAAGGACTCCCTGAAACAACATCTCAGGCTTGGCCAAACTGATCACCAACAGTGGTCTGCCCTGGCCTCGCATCGGGAGGCATGGAGACGCACTATCCATGATGCTGCAGCCTTTTTCAAAAGCTCACAGCGAACGAGTCTCAAAGAGAAACGACAACGCAGAAAGAACCACAACCTGGAAACATCACCCAAGGAGACTTTCCGCTGTGCATTCTCCAACCGGACCTGTTTGTCCCGGATTGGCCTTTTTAGTCACCAATGCGCTTGTACAAAGCGTGGGATGTGTCCTTCCTGAATCTTCGTTCGCGAAGCAAAGCCAGAGTGAGTTTTGTGAGAGATTTAGCTTTCTCTGTCAAAGAGCTTTGATGCCACAACAAACTACAAACCCCAGGATTCCATAGGATGGAGCCATGGCAATTGAAGCGGTGTCCCTTGGTATGGTTGGATGACTTTTAAGTTGCATTTATAATCATATCAATGGTACCACAATTGTAATATATGAATAGGAAACAGTTGCAAGGCTGTACATCTAACCTACATTATCATAACTGACTAACAGGATGCCATCCCTGATAAACAAACACAAATTAAATTAAATAAATCCTCCAAGCATCCCTACTTCTTGTTTCTCAGTGGTCTATTTTTATGTCTATTCTAGCTGCTATCTACACCTGAGTTCATTATCAGTTGGAGAATTGTAACTTTTCTTGATGTGCCCTGTATATTCCCTTAGTTAAAGTGCATCCAACCCACAAAAACAACAACATTTATTTCCCTAACCGCCTCTCCCCATAGATCGAGGCAGGGAACAACAACAGATTAACAAATACACAACTTCAAGTTAAAAACACAACATCAGTTTAAAAGTACAAAAGAGTCACATGCATATTAAGACAATCCACATTTAAAAATTCATAATCTGGATAGGCCGACTGGAAGAGACTGGTTTTTAATGTTGTTTTAAATTTGGACAGTGTATTTAGCTGTCGAATTACAAGAGATTCTGGAAGCAAACTGAAGGTGTTCATGTTGTTGCCAGTACTACTCAGACATAAACTGGTGCCACTCTGCAAGCCATTGGCTACCAGTTTGTCACAGTTTCCAGAAAACTTTGATAATATAATACCATGGCACGAATATGGTGTTGGTCTCTGTCACACTGGGAGGTGAAACTGCACATCTACCATCTCAGATAGCTTGAGAAGCACTGCACTAGAGAACTTGGCAAATATCTTACATCTCTTTAAGCAGCATAAGAACAGGAGATTTATCCTACTGTCGTCCAACTTTCTTCTCTCCTTGATATTTTATCAAATGTAATTCTGCAGAACAATTCATGCAGCTTCCTGACAACTTGAAAATGATTCAGCTTCACTGTGGCGTCAAAGCTCAACTGTATAGCGTATTTCTATAATCCAAGAAACATATAAGTGGTTTCCACAAGGTCAGGTTGACTTGATTCTGAAAACAAATAAGTACTGCTGCAGCAGATGGGCCACAGAGGTTTCCTGAAACTTCACTGACTCTTATGTTATTCACCCTATGGATGTAAAATCCTTGGCTATTTCATCTTTACATGCAAGGATGAGTAATTACAGTTGTTTTCTCAGTACTGCGAGAGAAAACAAATATTCCTCCATGGTATTGTCCCTGTGATAGAACATTTTGAAATGTTGCAGAAAAATTATTCTGTTTAATTATTCACATGGTTATCTGCACACACAAAAACTGCTTGGAATAGAAAGGTTTGGGGTTTTTGCAGGGGGGGGGGTATCACACACCTTTTCCTACTCAGAATAATTCCTCTGCAACACTTTGGGATGTTTGCATATGTAAAGAAAAATGCACAAGATTCTTGCTGTTTTATTATTCTTACCAATGGATTTTGTGACTGTCAGGAACTATATTTTTTTGTGCTATGAATGAATAATACTAAACATCATTTCTATGGTCTAATCTGCACTGCAGAAATAATGCAGTTTGACACAGCTTTAACTGCCATGGCTCCATGCTATGAAATTCTGGAATTTGCAGTTTGTTGTGGCACTACAGCTCTCTGAAAGAGAAAGCTAATTATCACCCCAAACTACAAATCCCAGAATTCTATAGCCTTGAACCCTGGCAAGGTGTCAAACTCATTATTTCTGAAGTGCAGATTAGATCTATCCTTAATTCAGGCAGTGCCATCAAAATCACGTCTCCTGCATTCCTTTTTGTCTAACAACAAAGGGAAAACCTCCATTCAACCTTAGCAAATCAAAGAAAGCACATTGAGTGTGAAGAGAACCATGACTGAAAGGATGAAAGGATTCCTTAGTGCCTTTGGTGGTAGCATCAAAGAAACAACACTTCAATATCCACAATACTTTAAAATCTATAGCAACATAACAGCAATATAAGAGCTTGCAAGAACCAATTGCTGGTAATTTTTTTAGTACAGAGAAAATTATCTCGCCTGCCATTCCCCTCATGTTTCCCCTCTGAGCACCACTCCAATTCTCACAGCAGCTGGAGCTCATGGGGTGATTTTCCAAGCAGCAATACAGTCTGCCCTCCTTATCCACTGATTTTTTATACAAGAATTCAAGCATTTGCAGATTGAAAATATTTTTTAAAAATATAAATTCTAAATAGCAAACCTTGATTTTCCATTTTATATAAGGGACACCATTTTGTTATGCCATTATATTTAATGGGACTTGAGCATCCACAGATGTTGTTATCCATGGGGAATCCTGGAACCAAACCCAGAGGGATTTGAAGGGATTTCATATTGAGGAGGGAGCAAGCTTGTTTTCTGCTGCTCCAGAGAACAAGACCCGGAACAGTGGATACAAGCTACAGGAAAAGAGATTCCAGCTCAACATTAGGAGGAACTTCCTGACAGTAAGGGCTATTTGACAGTGGAACACACTCTTTCCTCGGAGTGTAGTGGAGTTTCCAACCTTGGAGGTCTTTAAGCAGAGGCTTGATCCCCTTCTGTCAGGTATGCTTTGACTGAGATTTCCTGCATGGCACAGGGTTGGACAGGATGGCCCTTGTGGTATCTTCCAACTCTGTGTTTCTATGATTCTATGTAATGGAGTCTTCTTCTTTTCCTACAGCTTTCCACCTTACCAAGCATCATTGCATTTTCTAGTGAGTCATGACTTCTAATCATGTGTGTAAAGTATGGCAGTCACTCTCAGTTTATCATCTTGATATCTAGAGAGCGTTCTGGCTTGATTAGCTCTTGGACCCATTTATTTGTCTTTTTGGCAGTCAATGGAACCCTCCAGCAGCACCAGATTTGGACTACTCTTTTCTCTATATTTTGCAGACACAGACCCTTGATTCTATCTGAATACATCTAACAACTGAATTATATTTTCTATCTGTTGAAGATAGGAAGATAAAAGGAATGACAGAGAGACAAAGGAATGCATCTCTGGCTTTCTGATGAAGTTCAGTACATGCACAACCAGTTTTCTGGAAATGCTTCATCTTCATCTTCATTCTTGATTTGACACCTGGCAGGACATTGCCAACCATAGCAATTAGCACCAAAGTAGTTTGCTACATGTAACTTGTGTTATTCATTTATTCAAGAATGTGTCATCCCAAAAGGAAAATGTCTTTCCTGAGAACAAACAAATAAAAATTAGATTCATTGTAGTTTTCTCACTTGGGTCATTTCTCTGTCCCAAACATTTGCAACAAAACATTCTGTCCCAAGTGTTTGCAACAAAAGGCAGAGTAGTGGCAGATCTCTTTGGGGAATCTCTTTAGGGGATATATGGCCGATGTCTTTAGGGGATACAAAATTCCTGGAGACACAAACATGTGGCTTAGGAGCAACACTTGGAAAAGTTACCTTTTTTGTAACTACAACTCCCAGCTGGTTCTACTCAGGAGTGCTCCACTACAGTGCTGTGACAGATCTCTCAAACTGGACTTGTCTTTGAGATCGTGCAAAGATACTCCTGCTTTGCCTACCTTGTTCACAAGATATGGATGTGATTGTAACTATGATATTTTCAAGAAAAACAAATATTGCCTTCCTGGTCAATAATGAAAGCTCTCCTTTTCATTATTATGGGTAACTGATAATCTAGTCCTTTTTCTTCATTATGCAGGGCAGTCTCCTCCAATGTGGTGCTCTCCACGGGTGTTAGACTATAACTCCCATGTTTGCTGCGGATGATGGAAAGTGTAATCCACCACACATGAGGATTCAAGGGGAGCAGAATGCTAGTATACGTGTGGACCACAGGTATAAAATGTTTTGAACAAAGCTGACCTTTCAACTTCAAAACTGAAAAATTGAAGTTCAAAATTGAAGTTGTCTAATTTTGGCCAGTTTGCAGCGGCCTGGGGCCAACTCTAGGGTTCCAGAATGAGCAGCATCCACACACTCCGGAATCCTAGAATGTATGGACAGCGCCATCTTTATGCGGTGCCGGACATATGGGGCATGTTTGCATGATGCAAGCACGGTGCTGCATCCGCACTTCCGGGTGCCGCACTTGTGTCATGGATGTGTCACTGTGTATCAATGGTGCACTGATGACAGTATCCCTGCATGCCAAGAAGAACCCGATTTTTTTTTTGTTTTGTTTTCTTTTTGGTCCAGAGGGACGCCACATGGTTTGACAGCTGTGGCGTCCCTCTGGAGGAAAACTGGGCACCTCCAGCCCGCCCCTTTGTTAGATATGATTGTGACTGAGTTCTGCTACAGTCAGTCAACATTTGTTGCCGTACAGCAGTGGTGAACAAAGTGTGGCCTGTAGAGTGCATGCAGTGCCTGGATTCAACTTTTGTGATTTATGAAGCAGTCTGCTAATTCCTCAAAGACCTGCAATTCCCTTAGTTGCTTTTTTTAATGTCATGGTTTTCAGTCAATTTTTGTCCTCAGACTATAAACACATGAAAATACACAAAAATCCTCCCCCCCAACCAAGATCCCAGAACCCCATACTACCTCCCCATTCCCTCTGCTGTCCCTCTCAAAATGGCTGTTATTTCTTGTTGCAATTTTGAGAAGGACTGCAAAGGAAAATAGAAATACAGTTGGTTGTCCACATTTACAGATCTGACTTTTAAAGATTTGATTATTCATGGATTTGATTAATATGTTCTCACTAGGCATCTGTAGTTCATGGTAACTCTGCAAAACGTTGGCCATAGAATCACAATGAAAAACATAGAGATTCCTAGAGAAAATGCTTCTCTGGGTATTTATAGGTCCTCCAGTGCAATTCTATGGTTAATTTCTGAAAATGTTGACCCTAAAGTTGTGCTGGAGGACCTAGAGATTCCTAGAGAGGTGTTCTCTCAGTTAAAAAAAAATAGTGTTTAATTATTTGTGGTTTTTCACACTTCTCTGGGGGTTCTGCACCCCTAACCGCAGTAAATATGGAGGGCTCACTGTATTTGGACTAACTGTGGGGTGGCCTACCGGGAACTCAAGGGAGAAAAATTGTTCCCTGGTTCTCACACAATTGGCCATCCCGGCTATACAGTAATGAAGGTGGAGTAACTATGGAAAAACTCAGGCACAATGACTCTGAAAAGATGTTCAAGCCCAAAGGAGATCTTAGGATCAATCAAAAGAGGTCAACTTCATTCTAGAAACTTCCTTATGTTTGTATAATATGCATGTAAGAACCGATTTATACAGAGACACTCTCCAGGTCAGGAACAATGCATCATTTGTGTCTCGTTGCTGTGCTAATATTACACCATTGGAAGAAGGGCTGGCCCTTCCATTAGGCAGAGTGAGGCAACTGCCTCAGGTGACAGAAGGTGGAAGGCAACCTCCCAGTTGTTCCTCCCTAGCCCCTGGGCCATTGCCCTCTCTTGGAGGACAGATGTGCATGTACCACATGGCCTATCTTACACTGCCAAAACTAGTCTACTCTCTTCAGGTCAACTGGAGGATGTTATTTAATTGCCACTGTTGAAGCAAGATGCAACCTCCAGCCTTTTGGCTTCTGTACATGAGATGGAAGAAGGTATCACCATCTTGCCATTAGTCAGTGAAATTTATTGGGAAAGATGTGTAGAGAACGGATTTACATCATTTATTTTATTGATTGATTTATTGATTGATTAAAATATTTCTATCCGGCCTAATATACGATGTAGCACTGAACTGCAGTCTGATGTACCTTTATAGACTTACAGAACAGGTATCTGACATACTGTTAGTTACATTTATGTCTTGTAAAGTTGTGAAACCAAGCAATCATCTTCTGTTTCCTGTCATAAGTTACACACTATTCTTTCTAAGATTTCTTTTATCTTCTCCTGTCCCTCTTTGCTAAATATTTATCTTATTATACAAGTTGAGTCTCCCTTATCTAGAATTCTGAAATCCGAAGTACTCCAAAATAGTCCACATGGGTGGCTGAGTGGCACCTTTGCTTTCCAATGGTTCAGTGTACACAAACTTTGTTTTGTGCCCCAAATTATTAAAAATTAATAAACCTCCAGGCTATATGTAGGGGCTTCATATGATGCATAAATTAATTTCATATTTAGGGTTATCTCTCCAAGGTACCTTGTTATGTACAGTGCACCCGCATCATACGCAGGTGTGCCATATGCAGATTTCAGCTTACACTGAAGCTGCGCACCCAAAGAAGCAATGGGTCACACACCGCATGCACAAGCCCCGGTTCGAGCATATGCAGTATTTCCCTTACGTGGGGGTTGGAACAGATCTCTGTGTAAGGGAAGGGCCGACTGTATATGCAAATATTCCAAAATCCAAAAAATCCAAAATCTAAAACACTTCTGGTCCCAAGCGTTTTAGAGAAGGCAGACTCAACCTGTATTATAAAAAAATGTACGGGGAAATTATTTTTGAAAAAATTGGCTTAGATTCTGTATCAGAAACAAAGCTACAATACTGATGGTATGCTTTAACTCTTCATCCAGCCCCTGAAACCCACCTTAAAAGCTAGTCAGCTGTCCAAAGCAATGGACATTTGTGCCTCTGCTGAACAGGGTGCTACAGGAGTTTGGGACAGCAACAGTTCCAATTAATCCTCTGTCGTCCCATATTTTCAACTGATTTTACAATGTCCCAATTTCTCTCTCCTCCTATAACTTTCCCCCTTGGTCCACAGCTTACCTCAATTGCTGCAAACTGAACTCAAAATGCAAAATTAGTTTACGCTCAATTAATTCAGTTGGGGGAGAAGGTAAGTGAATCTTGTCTTTCCCTGTAGATTCAGGCAAAAGCAAAATGATGCAGCCTCTCCTACCTTGTGCATTCTTCCTCATTAATAACTTTTGCCATCTTGGCCACATTCAGATGTTGGCCACATATGTCCCAGTTTTCACCTGAGAGATGTTATCCATTGTGACAAATTGCTCACTCATGCATAATGCATTGGACCTCACTCATCCCACATTTGATCAGTCCTCAGAGAATGCAAGGGAAGATGCTTGCAGAATTTACTAGGATTATGTAAAATATTTGACAGCACAACCTGGGGCAAGATATGCAGGAAGAGTTTTTCAAAAGGCTAGGGCACTTCCGATGAGCAAAAGCAAAACAGAGTCTCCTCAGATCCAAATGTGATATGAAAGGCCAGTGTTACTTGAAAAAGTGTAATCTTAGTCTGCATCTGCACAGAAGAGATAATTGAGTTTGACAGTGCTTTAACTGCAGTGGCTGAATAATATGGAATTCTGGGATTTGTGGTTTTGTAAGGGATTTAGCATCTTCTGCCAGAGCGTTCTGATGCCACAACAAACTACAAATCCCAGAATTCCATAGCATTGAGTCACGGCAATTAAAGTGGTGTCAAATTCATTTACTTCTGCAGTGCAGATGCAGCATTAGTGAGTGATACAGGGTAAACATACAACTCAAGTGTACTGGTTGTTTTGTACCTTGGGTATTTGCAAGCTATAATTTGCCTCCTGCTCCTGCCCTGGTGGAAATAAGTTACCCAACCAAGCCCTGATGAATCACAGCAATGCCTATCCAATGAGATAAGGATGTGGCATGTCCTGCTAGAGGTGCTGAAGGAAACACAAAAGAGAAAGATGTTTAAGATACCAGCAAGTAAGTCATCAACATCCAGTGGGGTTGAAAATATGTAAGGCCCTAATATCAAGTCCCACAGTGTTTATATCTCTTCTATCACATTTGCTCAGGCACATTTTGCCAAAGTTTTCACAAGCATTTCTTTCATCACATGTATATAGTCAAGTAAGATAAGTAAGAACAGCTATATAAAACCCAAGCTGTTAGATGAAACTTTGCAACATTTCACCTCTAGTTACATAAAACTACAATACAGTACAATACGCTTTAAGCAAGATGTTGGCTCCAAAAATTCACTGCCTCAGTAGGTTCATCACTCAGGGTGATAACCTCCTTTTCCAGGATATGTCCTACATTTCAACCGTCTGTCCAGGAGGGGTTCCAAAATGTCCTCCATTTTGAGCATGACTACGAAGCCCATTGAGTAACACCAAGTTTACTGTTCCCCTTTGAGACATATGTCTACTTGGCAGGGATCCTTTTAAAGTTCTTTTTTCTTAGGAGCAGAAGAAAACCAGACTAATCCCCAGAGCTCTTTCTCTACAAGGAAAAAGACAGCGAACATGTTAGGCCATGGTACAGTGCAAATGGTGAAAGGGTTTATTCCTTAATTTCAGCACACTGGACAAATGAAAGGAATAATTTAAATGTAGATTTAGCCAAGGGTTTGTTGCTTGAAAAGTACAATTTTAAGTATTTGTCTTCCTCAGAGTTCTCTAAGCATATTGCTAACCAACAAGGCATTTCAACAAAGGTAACTTCATCAGAAAAATACGGTTGAGAACCTAACAAATACAGTATATGTAATATGGCTGTAAATAAACCATATGAAACAAATTTGTATGAGTGTTTTTAGCTTTTATTTTGTAATGTCCCACATTTTTCTTGCATGTCCTACAGCTTTGTCCTCCTTTGCAGTTATGACATCTGGTCACCCTGCAATAGGTTTACAAAACTTTGTGAGAATTGAATTATCGAATGAAACCGGATTCTCTACAGCAGTTTTTTGTTATCGTCTAGATATGTTGGGCTACAGATCCTGCCAATCCCAGCCAGTATGACTGTGCAGATTGGCATGATGGGAGTTGCAGTCCAACACATCTGGAGGGCACCAGGAAAGGCTACAATGCCAACCTGTTTTTAGAATAATGAAAGAGTGAGGCTGACAATCTTGCAATTAATGCCAAGACTAGACTTGGGGTGAGAGATATATATGTAGGGATCCTTGTGTCAAGATCTGTTAGTCATAATAAAATATATAAGTAAGCATATGAATATATTAATTTGCTGTGTTTTGTTTAAATAACATGGTATTTTCTATGTAGACTTAGCTCTATGAAATATGGAGGGTTTTCATGTTGTTCTTGTATAGCTTCAAGTTATTTGCAATGTGTGGCAAGGTTTTCTCAGGGTTTTCTCAGGGATTTTCTTGGCAAGATTTGGTCAGAGGGGGTTTGCTTTTGCCTTCCTCTAAGGCTGAAAAAATATGATTTGCCCTAAGTCATCCACATGTTTTTAAACCCTGGTCTCCAGAGTCATAGATGCATATACTGTAGATGCAAAGCAGTTTGACACCACTTTAACAGCCATGGCAACATCCTACAGAATCCTGGGAATTGTATGCTTGTGAGGCAGGCACCAGAATTCTTTGGCAGAGAATGCTAAAGACTTTGTAAAACTACAGATCCCAGGATTCCATAGGATGAAGTTACAGCACTTAAAGTAGTGTCAAACTGCATTACAGTAGAGTCTCAATTATCCAACATAAACGGGCGGGCTGATAGTTGGATAGCCGAAAAAGTTGGATAATCCGGAGGGTCCAAGAAAAGCCTTGAAATCACTATGAATTGCAAATGTATTGAAGTTTTATTGCAGTAACAGTAAAAGTAACGTTGCAGTAACGTTATAGGAATAACATTGTAACGTATAAACAGTCCTCTAAAAATGTAAAGAAATCACTGATCAACATTGTGATGTACAATATGTACTGTATAAACAGTTCAGTCCTCTGAAAATGTAAAGAAATCACTGAGCAGCGACGTTGGATAATCCGGAATGTTGGATAATCCAAGGTTGGATAATCGAGACTCTACTGTACTTCTACAGTGTAGATGCACTCGTAGTTTCGACTAACCAATGGGATTTAGGCCTTTGCAGTTAAGAAACATTTACAACTAGTTTACCAGTTCACTGACCTACCAATTTGACAAATTATAACTTCAGATAAATATCCTCTGTAATCCTAAAGTGGCATGAGCAGGTTTGAACAGTAGCTTCCAGGCATAATTCGGTCTCGGTAATTGCCTCTAAAGGCCTGAATAGCTTGGCCCAGGAAACTGCAGGGATGTCTCTCTCTGGATTGCCCAGCTCCTTCACTTCCTAAAACCAGCAGGAGAGATCCATCTCTGTTTCCACCATACCCCCCAATGTTTCACAGCTGAAAACTGGAACACATATGGCCAAAAAACATCAGAGTGTGGTCAAAAGTTATCAGTGAGGAAGAACATACAAGCTAGGAAAGGCTGCAGCAGTTTGCTTCTGCCTGAACTTACTGGGAAGGGCAGGATTCTTCCCCTTCTACTTCTCTCCCACTCTGCTGAGTTAATGGAGTATAAAAAATATTTTCCCACTTTGAACTTAGTTTGCAGCCATTGAATTAAGCTGAGGACAAAAAGGGAAAGGGGGAGGAAGAGAGAAAATTAAGAAGAAGACACCAAAGGTGTCTAATAAAAGAAGTTGCAGTATGAATGTTCAGATCACATAAAATATGTTGGTCCTTAAGGTTCCATAATATTCCTTACTGATTTTCTCCTCCTTTGGTTCATCTTTATGTTGCATGGTATTTTTTGTATTTCACTGTTTGCCTTTTTTCATGTATCTGTCATATTTTCCAAATGGTAACAACAACAACAATTATTATTATTACTAGTAGTAGTAGTATTAAATCTGGCTGACAGCCTCCATTTTCATCTTCCAAACCACCTCAGGCACATATAGGGATCTTGGATCTGAGGGTCTGGCCCCTCTTCTTCAGTCCTCAGGGGGAAGGGGAGGAATCTGAGAGTGAGATCATTGTCTTGAAAGATTCGCATCTGTATAGGTTAGCCTTCCTTATCCACAGACTCAAGCATCCATGGTTTGAAAATATTCAAAAAATATATAAATTCTAAAAAGCAAACATTGATTTTGCCATTTTATACAAGGGACACCATTTTACTTGCCATTGTATTTAATGGGACTTGAGCACGCATGGATTTTAATATCCACGAGGGGTCCTAGAACAAACCCCCAGTGGATACCAAGGGCCTACTGTATGTAGTTTTCTTAGCTGTTAGACTCAGTGCTTTTTTAATGTATTTATTTTATTCGAATGGGATACTCATTTGCAATGGGTTCACTAGGATTGGTGTCACTCATGTGATAACTTATAGTGTCACACACACACCCAGCCTCCCAAATGAAGCCCCATATCCCATGGTGACAAGTGTAAGTACGTCTGTGTGTAATAAGGGTTACTGTTGGGGTTATTCCCCTCTCCCCATATGCCCCCAAAGACATTTGGCTGCTCTTGCCATCCACTTCCCTCTCTCTTTCCACACACTACTTGTATATTCTGCCTCTCAGGGCCAGAATGCATGTGCTTTCAGCTTCAAAAAGTATATTGGTATAGAGTTTTAGCCTTGTAGCTATTGATACAGTACATCTAGGAGTCTTAGTAGACCACAAGTGGAATATCAGTCAACAGTGTGATGCAGCAGCTAAAAAGGCCAATGCAATTCTAGGCTGCATCAATAGAAGTATAGTGCCTAGATTAAGGGAAGTAATAGTGCCAGACTATTCTGCTTTGGTCAGGCCTCACCTGGAATACTGTGTCCAGTTCTGGGCCCTACAATTCGAAAAGGATGTTGACAAGCTGGAGCGTGTCCAGAAGAGGGTGACCAAAATGGTGAAGGGTATGGAAACCATGCCTTATGAGGAGAGACTTAGAAAGCTGGTAATGTTTAGCCTGGAGAAGAGATGGTAAGCGGTGATATGATAACTGTGTTTAAGTATTTGAGGGGGTGTCATACTCCAGAGAACAGGACCTGGAACAATGGATGCAAGCTTCAGGAAAAGAGATGCCACTTCAACATTAGGAGGAAGTTCCTGGCAGTAAGAGCTGTTTGATAGTGGGGAAAAAAACTCCATCAGAGAGTGGTGAAGTCTTCTTCTTTGGAGGTCTGGATGGCCATCTGTCGGGAGTGCTTTGATTATGAGTTCCTGCATGGCAGGGGGTTGGACTGGATGGTCCTTGTGATCTCTTCCAACTCTATAATTCTATGATTCTTTTATTCTACATGTAAACCAGGCTTACGAAAAATGTTTTCTTGGTTATAACTGCACAAAATTTTGATAGACAATCATTTCAGGGTCACCCTCCCCCCTCTGATGTTACCAGTGCAGTCTGTGCCGCGCGTGCCCCTAGTGATGCCATTGCCCATTTGAATGGCACACTGACCTTGGAAACTGACCTTTTGAAAGGAAGGAATGCCCATTACGTGTTGTAGTGTTTAGGAAGTTGCTGTTACTCATTATTTTTAAACCAATTAGCTTTAAAAAGAAACTAATTAGCTACCACCCTGATCACCTGCTGCACATCATAATATGACACCGGTACAGCTACACTGGAGTTACTGGACTGCATTATTGCACAGTTGATCCCACAACAGATGGTACAGCCATGTGCCAGGTCATACTTTAAAATAGTTTTTTGTGGGTTTTTCGGACTATATGGCCATGTTCTAGAAGAGTTTGTTTCTGACTTTTTGCCAGTATCTGTGGCTGGCATCTTCAGATGCCAGCATTCTCTGAAGATGCCAGGCACAGATGCTGGCAAAACGTCAGAAACAAACACTTCTAGAACATGGCCACATAACCCAAAAAAAACACGAAAAACTATGGATGCCAGCCATGAAAGCCTTCGACTTCACATACTTTAAAATGATTTTCAGAGTAACTTTGAGAAGTAACTAGGAAATGTAGGCTGCAAGTTCAGCACATGGCTCTGTGCAGTGTGTTAGTGCTGCACTGAGACCAATGTGTGTGGTCAAGTTGTCAGCCATCACTTGTTACTCCAGTACATAACTCAGTACCCACATGTTGCATTATTTTAGAAATGTGACTTTGTTAGGTCCTCATTGCAGTGGGGGTAAGATCAGAAAAGTGAATTAATTAAAGGAAAACATGTTACGAGTTAGTGATTCTTTCCAGGTCCTGAAGCAGCAGCATCATCTTCTCTTAAATCCGAAGGGTTCAACATGACAGCTTGCAAAATAGGTCAAAGGTAGGCCTCTATGTTTTGCTTGTCAAAGATAAAGCATCCTGACTCAGTCCAGCTGCAGCAATGAGTTTCATTGTGTGGCAACAGAGCTCATGAATTATTTATCTACTATTGCCTGTTGCAGCACTTCCCATTTCCTTTGTCCTAAACCAGATATTTAACTGTTTTGGTGGTGATGGCGGTTGGTGGAGGAGGTGGTTGTGGAGGAAGAGGAAGGATTTGTCTCCTTGTCTTTTGACAATCTCTGTTTCAGTCATTCCTGTACCGAGCGCCACATTGGGAAAACAGTTGGTGTGTCCTGCAAAAAAAAGTTTTAGAAGTTCTGTAGAAGACTACAGAAGTGGTGGGATCCCAACACTCTCTTTGAAGCCAATTGTAAGGAATGGATTAGAGGACAGAGAAGACCTTCCTCTAAAATGAAATCTACTTGCAGAAAAGATAGTGGGGAGTCATTTTTAAAATCTATTTTTTGTCCACACACATAAACACACCCTATAGTCCCAATTCAGATTAGAATCCCACTCTCCATTACAGCGAGGAAAGAAAGAAAGAAAGAAAGAAAGAAAGAAAGAAAAGGAATGTGTAAGGGCTATGTGACAAATACCATGTCTAGTTTGCCCCTCGATGGTGAACTCTTAGTGCCCTTGTCCAAGCTGTCTAACGCAATTTGAGAAAAAAGCACACCGACAGAGACCTGTCCGGAGGCAAAGAAAGTTACAACATCCAAGCCAAGCAGGAACCCCAGCCAAGCCCTGATCATCTTGCAGATATTATACAGTACTTTTTATCAGTCAGGGTTTATTCTGACAAGACAAATCTCAGGTAATCAAACATGACATTTAGATGTGATGTGTAAAATCTCAGTACATCCCATTGGTCATTCTCTGACAAAGTATGTTTTGACCATCACACTTGAAGGGATCTTTTCCAGCTCCAAACCTCGAAGACCTAGAATTTTAGATTCCTTCAGGCACTGGTGCAGGTTGACACTGATAATTTGGGTTTTTCATGATTTATATTATGATATTCATGTCCAGGACTGAGTTATTCTTTTGGCCTGTGTTTCCCAGAATTCCAAGTCAAGATGACCACTCGCTTCTGATTTCTTTTTCTTTCTTTTTTAAGGCCTTTCATTCTTTCTTCTTCTTCTTCTTTTTTAAAGGCCTTTCCCATAACTCAGCAGTTCTGAGATACAGAGATGCAAAACAGGGAAACCCATATTCTCTCTGACCAGTGATAGGAATTTAATACCTGTTGCCACTGCCTTTCCTGTCTCCTTTTGTGCCAAGTCTTTTTTAGATTGTAAACCTGAGGGCAGGGAGCTGTCAAATTAACAATCTGTAAATTGCTCTGAGAGCTTTTGTGGTTGAAGAGTGGGATATAAATACTCTAAATAAATGAATAATAACATTTCCGCCCTACTCTAAAAGGGCTAGCAAGTGCACCTACATTTCAAGAGCAAACTGCACCCCATAGAGCCCTATAGAGAACCTGCATGTAGTGTAGTGCAGTGGTTTGAGTGCTGTATTAGGATTAAGATCAGGGTTCAAATCCCCACTCAGTCCTGGAAGCCTACAGAGTAACCACTTGCTGACGTTAGGCAAGTCTTGCCAAGAAAATTCGAGACTAGAGTCACCATAAATCAGAGACAACTTGAAGGCACAGAACAAGAATCAGAGAACTCTGAGGGTGTTCTTTGGCAGTCTGGAGATTGGGGAGGGACATCAGTTTGGGAGGTGGATCAAAGAAGTCCTCAGTGCATGTGTTGCCAATTTGTGATTTATTATAGAATCATAGAATTGTAGAGTTGGAAGAGACCGCAAGGGCCATCCAGTCCATCCCCCTGCCATGCAAGAACTCTCAATCAAAGCATCCCCGACAGATGGCCATCCAGCCTCTGTTTAAAGACCTCCAAGGAAAGAGATTCCACTACACTCTGAGGGAGATTGTTCCACTGTCGAATAGCCCTGACTGTCAGGAAGTTCCTCCTAATGTTGAGGTGGAATCTCTTTTCCTTTGGTTTACATCCATTGTTCCAGGTCCTGTTCTCTAGAGCACCAGAAAACAAGCTTGTTCCCTCCTCAGTATGACATCCCTTCAAATATTTAAACAAGGCTATCATATCACCTTTTAACCTTCTCTTCTCCAGGCTAAACATCCCCAGCTCCCTAACTCGTTCCTCATAAGGCATGGTTTCCAGACCCTTCACCATTTTAGTCGCCCTCCTTTGGACACGCTCCAGTTTCTCAATGTCCTTTTTGAATTGTGGTGCCCAGAACTGGACATAATATTCCAGGTGGGGCCAGACCAGAGCAGAATAGAGTGGGAGTATTACTTCCCTTGATCTAGACACTATACTTTTATTGATGCAACCTAAGATTGCATTGGCCTTGTTAGCTGCTGCATCACACTGTTCACTCATGTTCAACTTATGGTCTACTTGGACTCCAAGATCCCTTTCACATGAAGTCTTGTTTAGCCAGGTGTCCCCCATCCTATATCTGTGCATTTCATTTTTCTGCCCTAAGCGCAGTACCTTAAATTTCTCCATGTTGAATTTCATTTTGTTAGCTTTGGCCCAGTTTTCTAGTCTGTTCAGGTCATTTTGAATCTTGATCCTGTCCTCTGGGGTATTAGCTACTCCCTCTAATTTGGTGTCATCTGCAAATTTGATAAGTATGCCCCCAATTTTGTCCTCTAAGTCATTGATAAAGATGTTGAATAGCACTGGGCCCAGGACAGAGCCCTGTGGGAGCCCACTGGTCACTTCTCTCCAGGATGAAAAGGAGCCATTGTTGAGCACCCTTTGGGTTCGGTCGGTCAACCAATTACAAATCCATGTAACAGTTATCTTGTCTAGCCCACATTTTACAAGCTTGTTTGCAAGAATGTATATCTGAAATCAAGATATACTATACTATATTATGTGCACTCGATGTTGTTCAAGCATCTAGATTTGAAATCCCTTGCCTGAGTGTGAGATGGAGTCTAAACAGAAGAATTGATGAAGCTCCATCAGCTGCCTTGTTCCAGATTTCCCACACCCAGAACCTGGGATTATTGATGCCTATGGACTGTGAGTTTTCAGTCAGCGCTTATGGCAAGTGGAAACCTAAGCTATTTCTTCCACCACTGATCCAATTCCTTGTCAGCAACCACCTCAAATCAACTAGGAGCTCCAATTAAAATAGCATCACTCTATTGTGACAGGACTTCATTTAGACAAATGGAAACCTGAGTCCTCCTTTCCTTTTGTTTAATGCAACATGTCAGGCTTAATCCTTCCTCAGGGAAGGATACTAATCATTTGCTCTGCCCCTGTGGTGAACATGAGGAGGAAGCTATAAAAAGGATAGAAACTGCGAGGCAAAATGTTAATTAACAAAATTGTTGGGACCTTTCTTGTAAGTAAAGATAATAGAAAATAATTGCTGTGAAGACGGGCATTGCTGCATAAATTGCTGCATAGTAAGTGCTGGGTAGAACATTGATTTTAATACCTCTGGCACCTGAATGTGAAAAAGGAATACCTCACCATTGCTTAAGGATTTCTGCAATGTAATCTTACTTTGGTTTCTTCAGATAGTTAGTATGTACAGGACTGCAGGCTTGAGAGAGGAAACAACCAAATTCAGGACTGTATTATGGATAATCGCATATACAGGGACATTTCTTCATCTGTGGTGGGCATGTCTTAAGGCTCATGCAGCCTTGCCCAACCCAATGTTCTTCAGATGTTTTGGATTTCTGTTCCCATCAGCTCTACCTAGCAAGGCTACAGGTCATGAATGCTGGGAGATATACTAATGAGCAAAAGCTGAGCTACGTTCTTCTCCTCTCAACTAAAGCATGTTTGTGAGCTTTAAAATAGCTGCAACTTTTCATATACATTTTTCAAATGTATGCATTGATCAAGTAGTTTTGGGTTGCATGGATCAGGTCACAAACCCCAAAATATATGAATTTCTATTCAGAAAATGTGTTCCGGTCCACATTTGGTCCAGGCAATTCGACCTGAATAAATTCTGCTCAAAAAGGAACCTGGGATTATTATTTTTCCCTCCAGATGGTACTAACTTTGACCATAGCTATGTTTCCTGCTTCTTTTTTTTTTTAGTGTAGACCAAATAAACTATCAGAGAAGTTACAGCTCCCAGAATTCCACAGCCAGCATGACCATGCTACAAGCCACTGACCGTGGTGCAAAACACAGTAAAGTAATAAGGCCACACACACCCCCTATAACTCTACAAGTAATTTATCTGTTAGCGTGTCAACTAAATTTTTATCACTTTCTTTCAGCATCCTCTCTCTTTGTTTTTAAGAGCCTCATCTTATGAGAAAAGAAAGCCAAAATGGATGGGAAGAGTAACAGCTTCCTTCCTGCCTCCCTGCATGCAGTCATAGCACTTCCATTCTCCTTCCCAAGGGAGGTGGTCATAAAAGCTTGCCTTTTGGCAAATTAATTTTTCCAGCCTGAAAAAAAGGCATGCTTTTATAACCATTTCCTTCAGGGAGAGAAAAAAAGTACTTCAACAGCATGCAGAGAGGCACAGACAAAGCTGCTACTCTCCCCATCCATTTCAATTTTCCTTTTTAATGCAATAAGGTTCTAAATCATCCATTGCTAATCTATTGGTTTCATACTTCAAATAAAGGAAATTCCTTTTTTGAAAAAAATCCACAATTTAAATAGTTAATTGTAAATTAAAATTTCTAAAATTTCTAAAATTTCTAAATTTTCTTTTCTGTTGGTTTCTGGTTGGTTTTCTTTTTTATTCTGTTATACTGAGCCAATCTTTTCTAGACTGATCATTCTGGTCGACAAACAAATCCAGCTGAAAACTAGAGATGACTCCTGTCCCTTTAATGTTTGTGTAGAAAATAGAATTTCAGCAAGTGTTGCTTCTTACACAACTGGGACACAAGCAACACCTTCTGAAACTCTTTCTTCCAGGGAACCATTAAAGGGACAGGAGCCCTCTCTAGTTTTCACTCTGGAAAATATGTATACTCATAGAAGAGATGTGTTTCTCAACAATGTGGCTTCCAAAGTAAGGAGACAGCTCCTTTACCTTTTGTGAGGAAGAGGGAATTTCAGCAGATGCTGCTTGTGACACAGTCAAATAAGCAACAGCTGCTGAAATTCCTTCTTCTATACAACTATTAGGGGCACAGGAGTCATCTCCAGTTTTCAGTCTGGCAATCCTAGGTATAAACTAGCCCATTAATCATAAACCAGTTTTAGGAAACTATAAAATGAAGTCAAATTACGCCTCTGCCACAACAGCTCCTGCATCCTGAGTGCCCCAGCCTAAAACATACACTCATAATATTTCCGTGGGACTTTTTTTTTCAGATAAATTCTTTTTAATAATAAAGTTGTAAGAAAGAGGGACAATTTGACAACTAACATAACAATTTCTATCCAACAAGAGATCCAAACAGTTCAAAAACGATAAGCTCAGTTCATTCGTGGAATCTAATTTCCACAGGGAATGGGCAACTATGGGCAAGTATATGAAGCAGGCAGACCATAAGACTCTGCTCACACAGTTGCAGTTCCCCAGCAGTTGTCAAACACTGGGAGAGGACCCTTCTGCTGATGGGAAATTCAGATGAAGAAGTAGGTGATCTCAGCTCAGAATGGAGAAGAAACAAGGGTTCACTCAAACGGCATGCACCCTCCTTTTCCTTCTCCCTGGAGTCCAGGATAGCTGTATCTTCATTGTCCAAATTGTTCTTCTCCCTCTACCATTAGCCAGCCACAGCAGCTCTTCCTGGATCTTGCTGGATGGTCAAATGGCTACAGAATAACTCCCTGCACTTCATCCAAAAAGAGGTATACGTGTGTATAAGCCACATTAGTGCCACTAACAGGATGCCCCACAATGCCTGATCCAAGCAAATATTATTCCACACCTTAAATTAATTTTATTTCATAAACATATTTACTCATTTAAATATTTTTTTAAAAATATAGTAATTAAGGTAATATTTGGAAACCCTTTTTCAGCAGCTGTCCATCAGATAGATTATCTCTGACATCTTAGGTGTGGATGCCAACTTATCACCCCTTTTGAGGTGGAGATGGTGTGATCATTAAACTACAATGAGAAACATTATTTTTTACAGGCATGTTATAATGGGCTGCATTCCAACCATCTAAGACCAAACTCATTGTGTCCACAATGAGGATAGTGACATGGAATGGCAGAAATCTTAGGCTATGTCCCTGTAGCCAGATGGAAAATGCTGCTGATCCCTCCAGAGGACCTGGCAGACCTCAGCAGATGATATAATTGTTTCACATCTGGCAATGGGCACATAGCCAGATGATTTTGCGATCCCTCCCTCCTCCAGACACAACTGTCCAAGCAAGCTTCAGAGGCAGTATGGTTGGTCAGGGGTAATGCTCACCACACTGTATGTTTGTACTACATTGTGGAACCCAGATATGGCAAGCTTGAGCTCCATCCATCTCTCAACACAGTCTATCTGCAACTCCCACCCCACAGGATCAATGCTGTCTAACACATCTGGACTGTTTCTTGCATGGCAGGGGGTTGGACTGGATGGCCTTTACTGTCTAGGATTCAAAATAAAATGAAAATATTTCTCTTCCCATCCTCCTTTCAATTAGCCAATAGCTTCACCTGTCACTCCCCATTCTGCATATTTATAATGGATTAATCCGAATGACTGATCTATGACTGCCTTTTTGAAAACTATCTGCTTACCAGGAATACATTTAGAGTCTAATCCTTGAAAGGCAGCCAGCTGACAAAACAATGGACTACTTTGTCAATGCTTTTCACCCTTTTCAGGCCAGGGTTGGATGATCTGTTCATGCTGTCCTGAGGATATTGGTTCTTATGCCTTGTTTGAGAAAGCAGGAGGTCTAGAATTGCAATGCCCACTTTATTTCTATCAGTTTCAGAGATGGTTGGAAGGAGAGTGTCTCTGAAATTGGTATAACCCTGTTTGCAATCAGGAAAGGAATATTAAAGAGGTATGACACAAGAAATGGATTTAACTAGGATCAACTTTCTTAAAATAACATTAATGAGATACAGTGAAGTAGGGACAATCTGTGTGGTTGTTTCATTCTACACAGACAACAAGCCCAAAGGAACACTTGAACAAATCTACCCACACTTGAAGGATGAGAATGCAAAATGCCTAACCCATGCCTAGGCCCACATCAATGGTGACACAGGGGCATCTCTTGTGTCACCAGAATCAGTATGGTGTACTGGTTTGAGTGTTGGAATAAGACTCTGGTTATGCGTGTTCGCTGCCTTCAAGTCATTATGGGGACCCTGTGAATGAGACATCTCTAAGACACCAAGGTCTAAATCTCTGCTCAGCCATGAAAACACACATGGAGTGACCTTGAACAAGTCACACTAAATCAAATTTACAGGAAGGCAATGACAAAACTCCACTTCTTTGCAAGAAAACCCTATAAAAGGGTCACCATAAGTCAGAGTCATATTGAAGGTTCCAAACAACAACAGTCTGTGTCAACCTACATCTAGTGCCTCAGTGTCTCCAGCGTGGAAAATTGGTCCCAGAGCTTATTTGCTATCTCATCCCAGCTCTTGAAGCCCTGACCTCCAAGACTGATGGGAATCACCAGTCACCCAAAAGGTGACTGTGGGTGCACATTGATCCTAATTCCCAACACACCTCTGCCAGATGTGATGAAATGAACCTAACCAGTATTAACATTAAACATGATATAAATCAAATACAGCGAAATTCACCTGGCCAGTATTAGTGACAAACAGCAGATCAATCAGTTATGAGCCAAACGATCTAATAATAAAGAAAAGGCCCTGGAATCTATACATCAACCCATACCAAGGGGTCATTTGTGTGTTGTTGTTGTTTTAGCAGAATGATACAAATGACCCAATTCACACATTCTGGGTTTGTTATTCAAACTATGAATCCGCATCTCTACACTTCTCTGGGAGTTTATTTGCTCACATATGCCAGCACTCTATAATAAACATGGAGTCAATGATGCAGTTGTATTCAATACACATTCAAGGCATACAGAGTTTAATCCCTAATTATCTTGGGTCTATTTGCATCGATTCAGACCGCCAATGATGTGAATTTTTTATAAAAACTTGGGGGGAAACTCGGTATCAATTATCCCAGGTTAAGTGAGTTTTTGGCAGCCTCTTCTAAAATGGAATCAGGTGCATACAACCCAGATTCATCCTGGATTGTTTTCACTGACTGTCTCCAAGTGAGCCACTACATCTCACTGGATTCAGTTCAGAATACACAAATCCTTTACCAAAATGAATAAAGACCAACATTTTCCTACTTGATCCTAATAGACCAGCAAAACCTATGCTGAACTAAGGGAAGGTGGGCAGGTGCTGATCATCCAAAGGAAGTGAAGGGCAGAGGAGAAAAGTTTAGAAGACCTAGTCCACCCTACTCATCACCACTTAGCGAGAGCAGATAGGTGACCCAACACTCCCCTTTCAGACTGTAAGTTCTACCAATTGGTTGGAAGTTCCTACCAGACAAGCGTTTTTCTGGGCAAGAAGAGGAAGGGGCTGTTTATTTTGTTTTTTTAATGGTGCTTCCACCAGCAACAGTCAATTTAGGTGTTGTAAACCAGCCAGAACCTGTTAAATTAACAGCACTCCTATAATCTAGACAATAAAAGGTCATTATGGAAAAGCTAAATGCAGGTGATTATAACTATGGCCAATCATTTCCATTTCTTACCTAGTAACACTAGCAGCAAATGATTCTCTTCCCTCTTGTCTGCCCTGCTGGCTTCCAATAGCTCAGAGCCCATTCTGACTGCACTGCAGAGTTGCACTTGCTTGAGGAGGCTTGAGGAGGTAGGGAAAAGAATCCAGCTGTGTTCCCAGATGTGCCTTCAGGAGATGTAGGAGCTACTTGAGAGTCTTAACTCTATTTTTAAGATCATCATAGCACTTAAGTTATCTTCCCACAGAAGGTGGTTGTAAAAGTGTGTCTTTTTCCCAGTTGAAAAAATCTATTTGACAACAGACATGCTTTTACATGGGAAGAGAACCAAAGTGCTATGACATCATATGGTGAGGCACAGAGAAAGCCATGACTCTCTGGCTCCATTTTTGCTTTGTTTTCTTCTGCAATAAGGCTCATAGTCCAGTGGTGAAACCACTACACCATGCTGCTGGCTCTCTCTCTCTTTTTTAGATACTTATGCTTAAGTGAAACACTCAAAGCCCTACCACTGCCAGCAGGGTGTCATTGTGGTGTGCCCTACTTTACACGGCATGTGCCATCATGACACATCTCTAGCACAGTGCCCAAATGGTGCAGTGTGGAAGGGGCATCATCATGGCACGCTGCAACGCCTATGATGCCCCTTCCAGATACCAAGAAAAAGCCAATTTTCGTGGCTTCTTTTTGCTCCCTCCAGAGGCCATGGATTGCTGTTGCTGCGGCCTCCATCCAGAGCAAAAAGGGGTAGTGTTCAGCCGCCCATCTGTACAGCCCCATGGAGACAGAGATAGAGATTTAGATGTAATGTATTAGATGGCGTCTGCATGGGCAAGAATACTCTGGGAGCAGCCTGGAATATTCTGACCCCAAAGCTGTCCTGACACACACACAAACACTCACACCATTACTGGGCACTCTGAAGTGAGCAAGGTTCGGCTGTTCACATAATTCACAAAGTACAGCAGTGGTCACTCCCTCTGAAGCCAAAAACCAGGTGCCCAGCATGAATAACATGGCTGGACATCTTGTTCTGACCTCAGGGGCAGGGATTTGCAATAGTGGGACACATTTAAACAGCCACCCAGCACTGCTCCAGAGGCTCTGGATCTTCTAGGAAGGTTCAGAACAAAAAATTATTCTTAAAAATCTGTTGTAAGAGTGGTATGTCATGGGTTCAGTGCTGAAAAGGCTGTACGTCATCCGAACAGTTCACACCAGAACTAGGGATTTGACCCTATGTCATCCAGACTGATCATTGTGCAGGCAGGGGGAGGATGTGTTATTTGGCCAGTGCATACAAGGCCTGAGAGACAGAAGGGGAAGCAACTGGGAAAAGGGGAAGCTGCTAGCCATCGCAGTAAAATGTGTAACGGCAAAGCAGTTCTGTTTCAGAAAGGATTATTTCTGGACTGTTTCAGTTTCTGGCTTGCAAAAGGAAGAAGACATTTGGTATAGTTTTTGTTCCTTGGGCCAAGATGCAGTTTCTCAGCCACTTTGTTTTTCCTTCTCCTCCCCTAACTGTAGTGTGCGTGTGTGTGTAAAACATGTTCATAAGCAAGATCCTTCTGCCATAAGCAGTCCTGGCTGACTCCAAGGCTTAATTTGAGGCAACTCCATGAATTTCCTAGGATTTTCTGAGGCAAGGAATCCTCAGAGGTGGTTTTGCCTGTTCCTTCCTCTGAATTATTATTATTATTATTATTATTATTATTATTATTATTACAGCTCATTAAAATACACATAAAAACACATCAGTAAAATAAAATAACCATTAACAATTAAAACTAGCTCATCATCAGGTGGAAATCCAAAAGCGTTATGCAATGATCAGAAAGCTGTGGGGATATCTCTTACAATAGGTCAGGGGGGTAGGCTCACCGGAAGAGATTCGGCTGCTATCAGGTATTGCTAACTCCAGAGGACCCTAGCAGACCTCAGCAGATGTACAATGGCTTCATATCTGGCTATGGGATTACGAATCCATAACTAAAATACAGAATGCCAGCCATTTGTCTTCATGCTCTCCATTGTATTATACATTATGGTTCAAAAAATATAATGGAGAATTTTGTATAGATTTGGTTAATTGTGACAATCTTTATAAGAGTCTGCTTGTTACTCAGTCACTTCACATTTGTATCTTGCACAGTTGTGTAATTTGCTGCAGTCACTCTCAGAAAATGCAAGTGTGTCTTCTAGTAACCACTATTACTAATTGTAATCTTTTGTTAGCCAAGTTGGTAAAATGTTGCAATATGCAACAGTAAGCAGCTGTAATATTATTTCCGTTACTAAATGCACCAAATGCATCTGAGGAAGTAGACTTTAGTCTACGAAAGCTCATGCTGCCAACTTCTTTCTTTCAGCTAGTCTCAAAGGTGCTGCAAGATCTACATACTGATTCTACAGACTAACACAGCAATATCTTTGAATTGTTTCTGCTGGAATTTTGTGACTGAATAATACTTGACACTTGACAGTTTGACTTGACACTTTCTCCTTGTCATTCTGTCAGCAACTTCTATGTGTTGTTTTTCCTGGGTCAAAGTGAATAACTTCCACATAGGTTCAGTTTAGAAGCCAGAACACCTCTCAAAAGAAGAGAGTATACAAACACCAGCAATTCATACTCTCTCAAAATGCCAAGCACTGAATCCATTCATCCCTGTAATTAAATTTGAGGCATGGCCTCAAAAACAGATAATACATTGATTATATCATCTTGCACCAGGAGTGGGAAAAGCACAGCCCAGGAACTGTGTGCGGTCCCCATAGAAATTGCTACCAAATGCTCCAGTTCATAAAAAATGTTGTTTTTTCTGGCAAAAAAGGTGAATTGCTACAGTCCCTCTAAAAGATTGCTGGTCTTTCCCAAAACATTTAACATCCAACTCCTTGTCAGGAAGTGGAGTTCCAGCCATATCTGCTTTCATTTTTAAAAATATATTGGCACATAATTCACTTGGGGACTTGTGTCTTCATAAGTGGACTGACATCTGCAGGAAATAGAATTGAGCAGTTTTGCAACGTCTGTATTCAACAAGCGGCGGCCTTGGCCCATACTACATAAAGTTATGTAACATACACCATGACAGAGAATTCTTGCCAATTTTGTTAGCAGTTTACATGGTATGTTGTAAATTATCTCCTGTCCAATCGCCCCATCACAGACAACTTTTCATGATTCAAAGTGTAGTCAGACAATTGCTATCAAAAACAAATGACAGCAAAAGACCATTGTCAGTATGAAAAAGTGCTCGTCGTGAAAGTTTCTAAAATATCATATGGTTCATAATTGTCTAGAATTGGCATGTGACATCTATGTTATAAACAGATGCCATGTTGTCTCAAAAGTGTCTTCAGCTATATTGCCTCCAGCAAGGCAAAATTTGAGTGTCAGTTTCTCTAATAGTATGAGAGTCCAGACTCTGACTAACCAGAGACAAATGAACAAACCTTGGAAGTTATTCCATGTCCTTGCTATCTCTATCCTTCCAGCATACAGCAAAGTAGAGATATAAGATCTTTACAGAGGTCATTTTCATTTGTTTTATCCTGAATAAAATCAGTAAACTACTTTGAAAGTATATATTCTGGCTAGATTTTTGTTAATCCGATTAAAAACTTCCAGCCAAAAGGGAACTATTTTGAGACAGCAGACCACATGTGTTCCAATTATTACAGCCTGGTTTCAATCTTTTGCATTTTTGGTGATCCACGTGGCTCTTGGAAGGTCCTGAGGGTAACAGTTTTCTTCAATGTTTCTCTCTCCTGTGTGAAATCGAAAGCTTTCAGGGCTGGCATCTATAGTTTTTTGTGGGTTTTTTGGGCTAGGTGGCCATGTTCTAGAAGGGTTTGTTTGTTAGGTTTCTCCAGCATTTGTGGCTGGCATCTTGAAAGAATGCTGACATGGAAGTGAGTGGGGTATATATATATTGTGTGACACTGGGTTGAGAGGAGTGATTGCCATGTCAATCTGTGTATTCTTCTGTTGTTGAATGGCAAGACCTCAGGGTAGGAGGATATGCAAAGAGGATTTGTGTCTGTTTAATTAGAGATCCATTATCTGCTGGGAAAACCCCTAACCCTGGCTGGTTCACATTTGCATTTGCTGGGTCTTGATTTTCGTGTTTTTCAGGACTGTAGCCAAACTTTGCTAACTATAAGGGTTTCTTCATTCCTGTTGAAGCTGTCCAGGTGCTTGTGGAATTCTCTCTCCTGCCTTGCAGAAATACCTAGGGCCTAGAAACACAATGGGAAACAGAGAGGGGGCAATGAATCTCTCTCACATTCTCTCTCTCAACAGTGTCCCACTCTCACAGCATCCTCAGAGGAAGGCAATCTCAGTCTCCCTCTGAAGACACCTGGGCAAGAAAACCCTACAATAGGGTTGCCTTCAGGCACCCATAAGTCAGAAATGTCTTGAAGGCACACAACAACAACAACAATCTTCCACAAGTTTCTAATGATTATCTCAAAAGGAGAGTGATCAGGGCATGAAAATAGGAATCTAGTGAGACAGTTTTCACTGGGAAGGGCAAAGGGTTTGGACATCAGTAACTATGAAAAATATTTCTGCAGAAAAAGTTTTCATAGGTAATGACAAAAATACCACACAATTGATGGGTTTTAATTAGAAAATACATAGTGAAGCTTCCAAAAAAGCATATAAATTTGTGTCAAGGAAACCACAGTGACTAGGAAGTAAATGTCATTGGCTATGCTGTTTAGGGGATTGTGGGAGTTTCAGTCTAATACATCTAGTGGGCACCAGGTTGGAGAAAGCTGAAGAAGAGAGTGAGCCTTGTGTATCCAGCGTATGTGAGCTATGTCCCTTCCTCTTTACTCCTGAGCTACAGTCCATCCTGAGTCCCTATAAAAACTATTTCTCAGCTAAAACTAAAGAGGCAACCATTAGCATTTTCTCAGACTTGGCATCTTTTCTGAGTGGCGTTTAGACATATCTACAAATACATATCTCTTCAGCACACTGCTGGAGACTGCAACAAGCTTGCCAGCTTTTACCACACATGACAGCTTTGCTGTTTATCTTTTACTTTATGGGAAACAGCATTCAGACAGTTGTTGTTGTTGTTGTGTGCCTTCAAGATGTTTCCAACTTATAGTGACCCGAAGGGAAACCCATCTCAGGGTTTGCTTGGCAAGATATGTTCAGAAGGGGCTTGCCTTTGCCTTCCTCTGAGGCTGAGAGAGTGAGACATGCCCAGAGTCATCAAACTGGTTCCTATGGCTGAGTAGGTAGTCAAAAACTAATCTTTCAGAGTCCTATTCCTACATTTAAGCCACTGCACACCATGTTGGCTTTCTCAAACATTTGGCAATGATGTTGTTGTCCAAACTATCACCTTGGAGCCCAGCCTATTTCTGCTAATGTGGTCTTGGCTGAAAACAGTTGTAAGGAACATATATCCATAAATCCAGATGTTTTTGTAATACAACTCCTAACAGCCCCAACCAGTATTACCAATGATGTTGCACTTGACAAACTGCAGTTCAACATTGCTTTCTGGTCTCCATTTTCCTCACCCCAGGGTTAAACATCATATAAAAATTTCATGCTTTCAGTTCTGAGCATAATTTGCTTGGAGCTTTCCAAACACTGGAGATGTGCTGCTCCTAAGATCACACCATGGTATCCTCAGGTATGTGATGGCTCTTTTAGGGGAAAGCATACCTTTAAATCACCAGGCTCTCAAAAGGATTAGTCAAGTGTTTAAATCTTGACTAGAGCCCCCCTCTCTCTTTTTTATCCAGAAAGGATCTTACTCCTTCACAGATGGCAGCCTCATAAATTTCTTATTGTTTGACCTCTGTGGGAGTTTCTTTCTGTTACAACAGCACTGAGCATTCCTGGCTCATCCCTCCTAAACAATGGGCTGGCTGCTTTTCTATTTGTTACCTTGGTTGTGCTTTCTTTCTTTTTAATGCTTTGTGTTTTAAACCGGATTTAATTTTTTAATAGTTTAGTGACAATCAAAAGTTGTTGCAAGTTTCAGCAAAGCAGACAGACAGATTCTCGCCATTTACCCAGAACGCATGCCAGCATGTACAACGTATAACTCCACTTCCACAGTGGAGTTTATCACACTGGGGCTAATTTTGGCATTAAAGAGAGATTAAAGCGCATTTAAAGCATCCTGCCAATAAAGCGAAAATGGCGAATAATTATGCCAATGATTATCACACACAATTGCACAAATAAAGTGATATCAGAAATGCATTGTCACTTAATCCCAAAAGTAAAAAGATGTGTGTTGATGCTACTTTTGTGACCACTTTAACGGAGGGTGTTGTGCAACGTCATGAGAAACTGTTTCGCATGATTAGGGGTACTTTTTGGTTTATCCTAAGTCAGTGCATGCTCTATTTTCAGTCTGGGCCCTGGTCTTGACTCTCACAACTCTCCTGCAGGGTAGGCAAAGCCAAGAGGTGGTGACTTGTCCATAATCAGAAAATACAGTCGGCCCTTCTTATACACGGATTTTTTATACACGGATTCAAGCTTACACGGTCTGAAAATGTTCCCAAAAAGTATAAATTTACCTTGATGTTCCATTTTTTATTAGGGACACCATTTTGCTATGTCATTATATTTAATGGGACTTGAGCATACACGGATTTTGTTATACACGGGCGATCTTGGAACCAAACCCCAGCGTATAACAAGGATCCACTGTATAGGAGTTTGAATCTAGGGGTCCCAGTCAAAGGAGCCAGGTGGAATGTCAGGAATTAAAGCACATTCCAGGCAAGTATTATGAGAATGAATATTTAGTACTAGCATTTATGCTTCCTTGAACCTTCAGTCTGCATTGTGTCTGTTTTTGAGGGACTGCGTTTTGCTAGTCCTTTACTGCCCCCTTCTGGAACAGATGATAAAATGCCTCATAACAAGAAATAGCAGGTGAGACATCCAGAAGACTGTGTTGAACTTACTGCAAGAGAAATAAGATGATGATAATGATGCTCAGTAGTAGTAGTAGTAGTAGTAGTAGTAGTAGTAGTAGTAGTATCCCACCCTTTGCCCAAAACTGGGACTCAGAGCGGCTTAAAATATTTAAAAAAACAGTGCAATTAAAAACATACAAAACTGATACATTAAAATAGAATTAAATTATTACAATATTAAAATGTTGTAATGGGAGAACCCAAAGCGTGCTTGACACTTTGCAATGTTCTTTGTACTTCTAATTAAAGTTAGCTAGCCCTATTTGTAGCTTTTGGTCTGTTTCTTTGTTTTTTCCCCCCGAGGGGTGTGCATTTAAGTAGTTTCCAATTTATAACAATCCTTAGGTGAACCCTATTACAGGATTTTCATGGCAAGATTTTTTTTTCCAGAGGTTTGCCATGGCCTTCCTCTGAGGCTGAGGGAGTCTGACTTGCCCAAGATCACCCAGTGGATTTCCATGGCCAAATAGTTTGCACAATTTACTGTTTTGCAAGTCACACAGCCAGGTAAAGCAAAGCCTCAGGAAAAGTCCTTTCTCATGTCTGCATCTACACTGCAGAAATAATCTAGTCTGACATCACTTTAACTGCCATGGCTCCATGCTATGGAATACTGGGATTGGTACTTTGTTGTGGTACCATACCAAAGCTCCCAGAAAACAACTCCCAGAATTCCATAGCATGGAACCATGACAGTTAAACGTGATGTCAAACCAGACTATTTTTGCAGTGTGGATGCAGTCTGTGTTTCAAAGCACCTTTGAAATACCCCTTTGTCTTCAGGTCCACCAGCATCCCAGGCTTATATGTACCATTAAAAACATATTTTTGAACACTGTGGGGTGGCAGAATGAAGCAACTGCTTCAGGCAGCAGATGCTGAGGAAAAATGGTGGCAATCCCATAACTCCTCTGCCTGAGCTTCCTCCCACGCCTGGACCACCATGCCCCATTTTGTTCAAGGACAGAAATGCATGGAGCATGGTGGCTGGGCACTCCCATCTCAGTTAGACAGTGCATTCTTTCTGGGTTTTATTGTGACCATTAAAGACAATATTAAAAATGCTGAGCTTGTTTGCAGGATTGGATTCAGTACTTTGAATGACACCAGCCACTTCTGTCCAAAGGAGACGGCACCCAGGGACATCTTCTCTCTTAGGGGCATGATGCATGTTATTCATACAATAAATGTTATGTTTTCCAAGCTGTAAGGCCTGGCAGCTCGTAGCACCGCATAAGGAGGATTGTCTCAAAATAGACTTTGGAGTCACTAGGTCACCCTAAGGCAGAAGAATCTTGCTTATGAACAAGTTTTACATATGCACATGTATGCACAGAAATTAATTGTAGGGCCAAACCTCTCATCAGGCCAGATCACTTCCTGTAAATGAGGCCTCACAAGAGAGAAATTTTACCAACTTAACCTGAGAGGCTTGTCTTTCTATAAGGAGAGTTGCTAAGAAATTGCCTCTTGACCCAAGGAACACAAACTGCAGCAAATGTCTTTATCCTTTTGGAAGCCTTCCTGATAGGAAAGCCAGTGTAGCCACTGATGGATACTAAAATAACCTGCCACTGTCACATCTGGAGCCCATTCCCACTGTCCAAATATAGCACTTTGATACCATTTTAACTGCTGTGGTTTTGTACCATGGACTCCTGGGATTGACAGTTCAAGGGAAATCATGGCACTTGGAGTAAAATATGGTCTTATAATTCTGTATTATGTATCGAGGAGCCAGCGTGGTGTAGTGATTTGAGCTCTGGACTATGTCTCTGGAGATCAGGTTTCAAATCCCGGCTTGGCTATGTATTGGGCAAGTCACACTGTCTCAGCCACGGTGGATGGGAATAGCAGGAAACCTTATGATAGGTTCATTTTAAGGTTGCCATAAGTCTGAAATGATTTGAAGGTACGCAACAACAACAAAGTACGTTCCTCCTGTAGAGGAACCAGTTCCACTGCCATTGTTGAAATAAAGTTCTGTTGGCAATTCAATCAGCTTTGGTATATGAAACAGAAGGGGGAAGGTGCCATCTTGTCTTTACCTCAGGCAGCACAGTGTCTTGGGACTGTCCTGTTTACAGCAGTGAAATCAGCGTCTGAAAGAGAAATTTCTAAGGAAATCCCTAAGGAGGGAAAGTTAAGTAACTCTTGTCTGCCTGCCATTTCGTCTCAGAAAACATCTCCTATTCGCTGGGGTTTCCTCACAAATAGATTTTTGGACCGTGGGCGACTTCTGGTTAGTCATACAAGTGGCATTTCCTTTCCTAAGCCTGCTGTTCATCCCAGCAGGAGGCAGCAAGAAAACAGGCAACACACCAGATCGTTGGTCCAAAATGCACATACTGGAGTGTTGTCCCTACTTGGTCTCCCTAGGCCGGACCTAGCAAAATATAACAGCTGGTTTTCTGAGACTCTGAGAAGCCATCACCATCTCCTGCCTAAATATGCCCTAAGCAGGGCCAATGGTCATATAACTGTCATATATTCTCCAATGGTTATGATTTCACATGCAGGGCTCTGGTCTCCAGAGTTATAGTCCAATGCTCAAACCACTATGCAGTGCTGGGTCTCCCAATAAGGGGAGGTGGCTGGCTGGTTGGATCAGCAAAAAGAAGGATCCCATGATGCAACTTTTTGTGGCAGGTACTGTTTGTTGTTTATACCTGTCACAAACCAAAGAACAAGGGAGAAAAATCCTGTAATAATCCCGTAATAATCACACATGGTCCTTAGTACAGATGGAAAGAATTCAGTAAAATCCCTTTTGGCCTCTTGGTATTCCTGGTGAGGACAAATAGAAGTTTTTTAAAACAACAAAATAACAACAAATACCATCCACAATTTCGAAAAATTGCCACACTCTGCTATTCCACACTCAAACCCACTTCAGATTTGCAGGGGTTGCTGTGTTGGCCATTTAACAAATGTAAACAAAAATCCATTGTGATACCTTTATTGACCAACCGAAATACCAAATATACTTGTTGCAAGTTTTTGAAGCTCCATGGCTAGGGTTGCCATAACCCGGTTGCAACTGGGTTTTTCCCGGTTTTGGCTGCACCTGCCCGGTCACGGCACGGGTGCAGCCAAAAACTGGGAAAAGCCCGGTTGCAGCGGGGTTGCTAGGCAACCGTGGGGCCTCGCTGCCCTCCTCCTCCTCCACCGCACATGGTCGCGCGGAGGAAAAGGAGGGCAGCGAGGCCTTAGGCGGAGGAGTCTGCAGGGAGGCGGCGCCTCTTGGGTGCAGCCACGCCATCCTCACCGCCTCCCTGCAGCCTCCTCCCTCCTTCCTGGCCTCCGCGGAGGCCAAGAAGGAGGCGAAGCCCCGGCCATCGCCGCCGGCCTGCTCGCCTCCTTCCTGGTCCCTGCGGGGGCCAGGAACAAGGCGAGGCCGCGGTGATCACCGGCGGGCTCCTCGCCTCCTTCCTGGTCCCTGCGGGGGCCAGGAAAGAGACGAGGCCCCGATTCTCCTCCCTTGGAACATCCTTAAGTGGAGGCTTTCCCTCGCCGCTTAGCCTCCGCTCCCCGCCGTGATCGCGAGGTAAAATGTAGGACAGAATTTTCAAATGTACAATTTTGTGTCCTACATTTGAAAATTTTGTCCTACATTTTTCCTGGTTTGGAGGTCCGGCACTATGGCAACCCTATCCATGGCAGGGGTAGGCAACCTGTGGCCCGCGGGCCGGATGCGGCCTGGTGAGGCCTTGGGACCGGCCCCAGCCCAGTCCTGCCACCGACTGCCGCCAGGGCCTTTGGCCTTTTGCACCCAGGGGCAAGGGGGGCAATTGTCATGCATTTATATTAAAAAATTTTTAAAAAATCAGCAAAATTTTTTGTGTGTCCTCCACTTTTTTTAAAAAAAGTGTCCATAATTTGAAAATGTTGTCCTACATTTGTCCCAGTTTATTTATTTATTTAAATTTTTAAAAAATATTTAATTATTTATTTTTTGGCTTCGGCTCCCCAGTTGTCTGAGGGACAGCAACCCGGCCCCCGGCTCAAAAAGATTGGCTACCCCTGCTCCATGGGCTTCTTCATCAGGTAAGATATTACAAACCTGTTTTGTATATTGTGCATTGTGCATTTCAGTTGGCCATTAAAGGTATCACTGATGGATTTTTGTTTCCCCTTTAAATTTGTCTACTTTATCAATTTGTATCTGCCAACCTTATGAAAATGTTCCCCTAGGATATCATTCTATAACCGTTCCATTGGCAGCCCCTGGTCTGGGTTGTTTATTGGTCAGGTGCAAGAAATTTTGTTTGCTAAAATGGATTGTCTAAATCCCAATTAGCCCATTAATCAAATGGAAGCATTCATCAAGCCGCTACAATTTGTCTTCAGACACCTCTCATGCTCGAAACGTGCAATTTACCATAGTACCTTACGTTATTATTTTCCTTTCCTGATCATGAGAAAGTGAGTCCATGGAAATCTCTTCCACTCTTTCAGTAGGACACCAAAATAAAAATTGGAGACAGAGATCCATGGTTCTAGCAGACTGGGCAGACCCCCCCCCCCAAAAAAAATACACTCACTGCCACAAGGCTGTCTTACAATACTTTAAATCAAAAGAAAAATAATACATCTTGCTATCTAAAAATTATGTGTGTTTAAATCCATAGTCTAAATCAGAGATCACAATGTATGGAGGCTGTGGGGAGTCACATAGTTTGGGGGCTGCCCCACAAAGCTATGCCACCAAATTTTGGCACTGTAGCATGGTGTAGTGGTTTGAGTGTTGGACAATGACTTTGGAGACCAGGGTTCAATTCTCCACTCCGCCAGAAAACCCACTGGGTTACGTTGAGCACGTCACTTGCTCTCAGCCTAAAGTAAGACAAAGGCAAACCTCCACTGAACCAATCTTGCCAATAAAACCCCATGATAGGATTGCCTTAGGGCTGCCTTACGTTGGAAACAACTTGAAGGCACACAACAGCAGCAGTAGTGAAAACACTTTTGCTTCAAAACAAGGTGCATATTGTACATGTACCTTGTTTTTAAGCTGAATTGCACTTCCTGAAGGATTCTGGGAACACAAACCAGCATGTGTGTGTCCCTCATGCATCTTGACCATATGTCAGTGGTTTTGCCACCAATTCACCATAAATTTGTTGGCACATCAGTCAATTTGGTGGGCAGGGCAATGAAGACCACAAAACCAACTATGAACATGCATAGTACAGACACCATGGCTGCATCTACACTGCAGAATTAACGCAGTTTGACATTGCTTTAACTGTCATGGCTTAATGCAATGGAATCCTGGGATTTGTAGTTTTGTGACATATTTAACCTTCTCTATCAGAGGGCTCTGGTGCCACAACAAACTACACATCCCAGAATTCCATAGGATGGAGCCACAACACTTAAAAGCAGTGTCAAACTGCATTGATTCCGCAGCATGATAGCAGTCTGAATCTTGTCCATCCTAGTCTTAAATGACTGAACGGCACTACTGTTCAGTTTGGGCAATATATAAGGGCAAGCACTAGATTTGGCCTCTGCATTGTCAAACACCCAAATCTTTCATCGGCTTCATATCTGACTTTTTCAGTGGCATGCTTAGCATCTGCCTACATTATACTTGCCTTGCCCTTGACTCGAAACATCTGGCACCATTCAGGATTAGTGCAAGTCCCAAACACAGAGGCTGGTGCACCTCCCTGTCTTCAAAGGCTCAAAAATCACTGAGCCAGATGACTGCCTACATATGGATATGCCCAATGATCTCTGCCAAATTTTTAAATCTTTCTCCACTACATGAGCCGGTCAGTCTGCATGAAGAGTGTAACCTGAAAGCCATAAATTCACCTGTCTGAGCTGGAACAATTTAAGTGACAATTACAGTGTGTCCAAATTGTACCTGTCACATTATGCAAGTCAGCATGGTTGAAATCTGCCAGGCTCCTGTCTTGTATAATGTCATTCACAAGTAAGGCTCTAAGAAGCCAGCAGCTACTTCCCACAAAGTTTGCACAAAGTTCTATCTAACTTTGGACAACCTCCGGATGTATTGGACTAAATGTCCAATTATTCTATGCAAACCATGTAAATCAAAATTATAAATCAAGAATGTTCTCTTTTAATGCAAAGAAATGAAAATTATAAAAAATATTCATGCATTCAAGTTTGAGAACAAAAGTGAAACTTAACTCCCCTGAGCTCTGTCTTACAGATCCAATGGTGAAGTGGGAAATGATGATGATGATGATGATGATGATGATGATGATGATGATGATAACCCACTTTTCGATCAGAATTGAGACTGAAAATGGCTCAGTTTAAAAGAATGATACAATTAAAAACATTAAAAATGAGGATTAAAACAGTATTAAACTATTTGCAGTGTTAAACAAGTTGACTTCAAAAAGAAGTAAATACAATAAAAAAGATTAAAAGCTATCAAAAAGCAGCTCAGTTAAAACTGGATCATAGAATCATAGACTTGGAAGAGATCAAAAAGGCCATCCTGTCCAGTCCCCTGCCATGCAGGAATACACTGAAGGAATTCACTGAAGGGAGTTACAGTTCAGCAACATAAGCAACCCACTTCTAGGCTCTATTATTATATTTTAATAATTATTTTGTCCTACAAAATGGGTGGGATCCACATATCCAACATCTCACCCTCTTTGTCCAAACAGAATCTGTTACTGTTAATGTAGTTTTTTCCAAGGACACACAGTGACCGAGCATTGAAAACTTTATTAGAACTTAAAGTACTTACTCTGGCATTTGCCTGGACATATTACCAACTGTAACAACCAGAAATGGAAAAGAAAACTGATCAACTAAAACAACAGCTGTACCCCTAAAGGGATGTCTCAAATAAGTATGTGGTTTAATACAGAAACACACCCAAATTCCCAACTGCCCACAACAAATATTTGCCATAGGATGAGTTATTGTCTTGATCCTGCAATACAACCTCCATTGGAAACTGTGCCAGTCTTTAAGAAAGCTGACAAATCCTTTTCCTTCTTTACCCTTTGATGAATTTTATATGCTAGAGCAAAAACAAACAAAAACTGTTGTAATATCTGAAAGACAAACTGATTTTATTGAGGCATACACTCTGAGGTCCAGAACCCATTTCATCAGATATCTGAAAAGTTAGACTCAGGTGGCAAATATACTGTACATATGTATAGTTAAGACCATGAAATATAACTGGTATACTCAGTGCTATTTTGTTGTTAAACTCAATTGTATAAAAGCGTTTTGGAAAAGGAGCATCTAATGACTCTGAGAAAATGACTACACTCGTCCCTCCATATTTGCATTTTGACTTTTGCAGATTTAATTATTCACGGATTTTATTAATATGTTCTCTCTAGGAATTTCTAGGTCCTCCGGTGCAACTCTATAGTCAACTTTAACCAAAAATCGCACTGGATGATTAAGAGATTCCTAAAGAGGTGTTCTCTCAGGTTTTGTTATTTATGGTTTTTCCACATTCATGATGGTCCTGTGCCCCTAATCCCAGCAAATGTGGAGGGATGAATGTACTGTACTGTAAAGTTAGTTCATGCTGATAAGAGTTAATTCAGTTTTTAAGATACTCCAGTGCTGAGTTGATGTTACCATTTACATTCTTTTTTAATGGCAAGGAGCTACTGAAGTGTGAGAATTAAACACAAAGCACTCTATATTGAGGTTTCATACCACACTCTAAATTGTTATTTTAATCAATACACTGTACCTACTTTGCTGCTGTGCATATCAAAGCATTTGAATTACATACGTTTTTAAAGGTGACATTTTCAAAAGGCAGCCAATCTAATGGTGCCAAAGCTATTTTATTGTCAGAAAGAGAACCCAAATGCCAGATAGTCACTTCTCCTAGGGCAAACAGTCCAACTTGTCCCACTTTGGCACTAACAGTCCCAATTAATCCTCTGTCATCCCAGTTTTTCAGCTGCTTTTAAAATAGCTGTTTCTTTCTCCTCCTCCTATTTTCCCTCTTCATCATGCAAATTGTGCTCAAAGAAGTTTGCAATCAATTAATTCTAAGTATGGCAGGAGGAGGAAATCTTGCCTTTCCCAATAGGCTCAGTTTAAAGAAACACCCTCTAACATCTCTGAGCTTGTCAGTTCTTCCTCATTAATAACTTTTGAAAACTTGACCATGTTGTTTGACCAAATACGTCCTAGGTTTCATCTGTGAACTGTTGAAGGATATGAGCCAAGATTTTTTAAAGTCTTGCAACATCACTGAGATGCCAGATCCTACCTTCATGGATTATTACCTGCCTCCTCATGATACTGGACTTTATCACACAGTGACCTATGTGCTGTCATCCCAAAAACGGTTAAAGTGCAGTCACTCCAGAAAAGCCTGAGGCAGGTTGCTCCTCTCTGCTGCTTGGTAGGATCAGCCCTGTGCGGTCCTTCAAAGCAGTTCTCCTCTCTGCATCCTCTCCTCTCTCTCTCTGCTGTCCTAACCTCTCTCTTGCTCACTCTATATTCTCACATGTCCACACTCTCACATTCTCCGCTTTCCCCATGCCTGATACTTTGCCGCATGTTTTACCACCCTCCCTTCCCTTCCTGGATGATCTCGGCTCTTTTTGGCTCCAGTCCTCAATGGCTCTCTCATTGGTATCGTTCCATCATCAGGTCTCCAGTCTTTCCTTTCACTTCCCAGTTCTGTGTCCCCCCTTAGTAACTTCCCTTCTAAATCCTCATTGCTGGGTACCAAGTTCCGGCTGTGCATCATCTTATTGCCCTGGAAGAAGCAGGGACACTGTCTATTGCCCTGACAACCACAGATTGTATCCCTGCCACTGTCATTGCCCTGACAGCAGCAATTTTCCCTATTACAAGGATAGGCTTCCCTGGTACTGCAACCAGATCTAGCCTTCCTTTTACTGCCACAGCCACCACAACAACCATAGGCCTGACCCCCATGAACAGCCAAATAGCCGACACAGACACTGGCATTGGCTGCGGCACAAAATGCCAAAGACCACAAAGCAATTCCCTTGTCCGATTGGACATTAAGAGCACACTGGGCGGAAGGAGGGCATGCAGCATTATTAGGTTGGCACACCACAACAGCTTGATTCATAATTGGTAACTGAAGGCCCAGGAGAATCCACATGAAGCTCAGCTCCATGGTCAAAATTAGGACGATGCAAAAGATGTAGATTCCATATCTCCAACCACTGAAGGTAACTGGGCCAGCTGAGTCACAGCATCCTTCAGCTCCATGACCTGGCTTGGATTCCATGGCTGCTTCTACATCCTTCGCAGAAGAGTTTTTCTCTGTAACATGAACAAATTTCATCAGTGCCACAATGAAGATGATGGTGATGAAGTGGAAGAACCAGACGGAGGAGATGGGGATGGGGAAATGCTGGTTATAGCAGAGTGCAGAGCAGAAGGTCTTTGCATCCCCAACATCTGAAGGCCATTGACAAATCAGATCATGCCTGAGAGACTCACAAGGTCCAAAGGCAAAAAACAGAGTCACCATGCGAAGGCCAATTAGAAAATACCACGGATTGATGCCCTGGCAGACCTTCTCCCCTGAAAGTACCCCAATCGTTGGCTGAAAGAGACGGGAAAGTCCTCCAACAACAGCAGCCATCTGTGCAGAAGGGAAGTCAACCAAGAAGGATGTGGAAGATAAAGAGGAAATGATTAGAAGCTAAGCAAGGACTACTACAATTCACTTCCCTTCCCACTCTCTTGAAGTCCCTTAGTACTTAAATACGTTTTCTCTTATTTCTTCTTTCTCTCACTTTTCTCACTTATTAATTGTAAAAAAAAAAATTATAAGCATACTTCATTTTAACAAAAAGTCTCTGACAAAAAGCTCATTTTTTTACAAATACTGTATATACTGTGCAGAAAACTTCAGGTTGCTCCCAGAGTAATCTGGCCAGATTTGTCCCATTACCTCTGCAGTCTGGAGTGATGCAAGGCGGCTATCTACACATATGTCCCACTGATGCCATATGTCCCATTGCATTCCCCAGCTGTTTAGATAGCACTCCATGCTTTTTATCTTGCCGTGCCATTGTTTAAACTCAGAAGCCTCCGTTTTCATGTTCTTTTCATGCCTTGTTTTACCTCACCTTGCTTTGTTCCCTCTCTCTAACCCATTTTTCTCATAATTATGGTGACCCATGCCTGAGATTCCAAAATGGCCTGCATACAGTGTAAAGAAGTGTAGAAATGTACTTATTATGGCAAGGGTGGATGACTTTGGCCATCCAGATGTTTTGAAGTTGATCTCCCAGAAACACCTGCTAGCACGGTCAGCGGGAAGAGATTATGGAAGTTGTGTAGTCCAAAATTACCTCAAGAGTTAAAGGTTCCCCAACCCTATATTAAACATTTTAATATAACACATTTGCCTGGGGGTGCACTTCATTCTGCAGGGTGGTGGATGTTTTAAATGTACTAGAGAATATATTATTAACAATACTTTTAAAACTTGGTGAAACATTAATAGAGAGCCAGAGTATACTACAGTAGTTAAAGAATTGGATTTAAGACTGGGAACACTGGCTTGTCCTCATCTCTTAGCAGGAATCTATATAGGGTTGTTGTGAAGAGATAAATCCCATCGAATGTCAGTGAAAATTAACCACTGGGTAATCATAAATAAAAGGATGTGGTGGCTTAGTGTTTTTAAGACACCAATTCTGATGATCTGAAGATTAGAAAGGTGACAGTTTGAGGCCCAGGTGCTGCATGATGGGGTGAGCTCCTGTCACTAGTCCCAGCTTCTGACAACCTAGCAGTTCGAAAGCATGTAAATGCAAGTAGATAAATAGGTACCACTTTGGTGGGAAGTTAACAGTGTTCAGTGCAGTCATGCTAGTCGCATGACCACCTCAGTCATCTTTGGACAACGCTGGCTCTTCGACTTAGCAATGAAGATGAGCACCATCCCCTATAGTCAGTTACAAGGAGACACTCATGTCAATGGACTCCTTTACCTTTTTAATCATAGATAGGATCAGGGTGTACCTACCTAATCTCAACAAAAAAAAATACTAAATGGGCAGGTTGAATATAACTAAGCATAGAAAGATGGAAGAGCAGTCTAGACCTCCTGAGATCCAGGATTTTGAGATCTATCTTCTGCTTCTATCCATCAGTGTGGTAAAAAAATGTGCATGCATCTCTGACCATATGCTCACAATGGAAAATGGTTCCCTGCCTCCTCCTGACTCACAGTTCTCTCTCAAACACTCACACAAAACACACACACACAGAGCCATCTGGCCTCTTCCTTCTTTATGAGTGTTGTTTCTTGTCTCTCTTCCTTTTGCTGCCGCCACCACCACCACCTCTCCCTCCCTCCATTTTCTCTAGAAGAAGTCTCTCTTTTGAGAACCTCTCTGGATGCCCAGTGATGTTTCTATCCCTCATTCCCATTGTTAGAGGACTACTGGGTACCTTCTCTCCTTAAGGAGCCTTCTCCTTCTCATCCACTCACTTCTTCTTTCTTCTCCTCCCTTGGAACAACTCATCCTCCCTATGTAAACTGGCCCCACCCCATCATCCTAAAGTCTGCCCAAGGATGTACCCAATCTAACCAGATGAGGCTTTTCACTGGAAGAACCTGCTGGCAAGATAAGTGCCCCAAGCCTCCTACACCAGCTTACAAATTATTAGGTTCTTCTAACTTGCTGGGCAGGATCGTCCCTACAAGAAAACCCAGGCTCACAATCCCAGTCATCATCATAGGGTTGCCACATTTTTCCAGCTGGGCTCCTATACTTCAAATTAAGGTTGCCATATTGAAAACTAAGGAGGACTCCTTAGTGGTTGTGTAGAAGCAAGAATTTCAGCAGGTCTTGCTTCTCACACTACCAGGTTACTAGTAGCACCTGATGAACTCACCTCTTCTACACAACCATTAAAGATACAGGAGTCCTCTCCAATTTTCAATCTGGCAACCTTTCCTCAAATAGCTGTTTGACAGGCAGAAATCTGACATATTTGTTGTTATTTCTGTCTGCAAGGCATTGTAGGAATCTCCCCGCTTGGAGAAGCTGCATCTATAGAACATTCTGCCTGTTGTGCAGGACTTCACACTGAAAGCTTCTCTTTTGAGTATTCTCATGAACAAATTTGGGTTCCTCAGGAATTCTGGAAACCAAAGAGAGGAGATGCAGTGCCAACACTGTATAATAAGATAAGAGGAAGATCTATGAGGTAATTAAACATGATAACAATCATGATTTCAGTGTTGATCAGAGGGTGTGTGAACTCTTAGTTGGGTGAGCCCCAGCTTCCACACAGTGACTGATCGTGAACAAATTGACTAGAAACAAAACAATTCATTTCAGTGGAACTCACCTATGAGTAAATATGCATGAAATTGAAATAACCTGGGCGGATCTCTATGGCAGCTTAAAATTCTGTATCCCAGTTTTGTAGCTTAAGTTATTATGCAAGAGGTCTCTTGCATAAATCAAAGAGCCTAGAAAGGTTTGCCTTGTTGATAGCAACTCCCATAATCCCCCACTCAGCATGGCATCCTGCCATGTTGTCTGAGGTGGCCAACAAGTTACATTTCCAAATTCTGAAATGTACTTCCTTCGGTTTGCAAATGTTGTATATGTGAACCACGTAATAATGCAAAGATTTTCCTAGAACAGCTTAACTTCCCACTGTCCCAGTTTGGCAGGGACAATCCCAATTAAACCAAATTGTGTAAATCATATTATTATTATTATTATTATTATTATTATTATTATTAGGAAGTCAAGTTTGAGGGAAATAAGTGGGCAGATATTTCATGATTCCTCCTGTGTGGAACTTTACAGCATGTCTAGGATCTTGGCCCATATACCTTTGGCACCAAAAAACAGCATCATCAACAAAGTAGACCCTGCAAGCCTGCAGCTTGTTCACTCCAGCCTAGAAAAATACAGAGGTCACCTCATCTGGTGCAAAATCATCATTGTAATGCTCACTTTTTGGTATGTTTTTAATTGTATTGTTCTTTTAAGCCACTTTGAGTCCCAGTTTTGGGAGGAAAGCAGAATATAAATAAATATAATAATATAAAAATAATAATCATAACTGTATAGATAATCTATAATATGATTGGCTATATTTTTTTTTACATTTTTTGAATTGGTGGTGGTTGTTGTTGCTGTTAGAAAAGTATTGTCCTTGATTATAAGTGTCATCATCATTTACTCCTATATATCTCATTGTTGCTCAGCCCTGTAACTCAAGGGAGCTTACAAAAACTAGAGCAAAACACATAATTTAAAACAAATCACAGTGAAGTCATAGAACTGCATTACACTGCTGACAGGCATGATTAGCTATACTGAATTTTTTTAAAGCCTTAGAAGTAAACATGATTCAGCATGTACATGTCATGAAGGTTGCCAATAAAACAGGCCTGCTATGTTTCGCCACACCTGGTCTGACTGTTGTTAAGCAGAACAATATAATAATCAGTTTCTAATCGATTCCTGAAAGAAAAACGCCCACTTCCCTACACCTACAAGATCCTGATGAAATTTAGGTATTTGCCTTCCAATCTTGAGAGCGTTAGACTGAAGATCTAAAGGTTCTTGCTTCAATTCTGGATTTTGGCAAGCAAAAATTTTGAGAGCCAGTGTAGTGATTTGAGCACTGAACTGTGACTCTGGGGACCAAGGTTTGAATCCTTGCTCAGCCATGGAAACCCACTGGGTGACCTTGGGCAAGTCACATTCTCTCAGCCTCAGAGGAAGGCAAAGGCAAACCAGAGCTTCCCCCTTCCTTGCAATGCTTACTGTAAGCATGTTGCTGCAACCCAGCACTGAAAGTCTTGTGCTTCTTCAGCCTTTCTTCACCATCCCAATGCCAATGTAATTAAAAAAAAAATCCTAAAAAGGAAAAGGTTGATAAAAAAAACCTTTGTAAAAAGGAGCTTCTTTGCTAGAGGTTTTGTTAACTCAGGCATGGTACAGACCACCCCAAAGGGGCGGCCTGCCGGCGGCCTAATTCCCTCCAGAGGGAAGCCGCAGCTGCCAAACCGCACGGTTTCCCTACGGAATAAAAAGAACCCGGAAAAACTGGGTTCTTTTTGCACCACCGGGCAGACACTTGCAATGTGACATGTGGTGCTGTGCGGACGCCGTGCAGCGCTTACATCACAATGGCGGCGCCTTTATGGACAGGCCGCTGCCATTATAGTGCCACCATGCCATGCTAGGGTTAGGGACCGTCAGCTAAAATCAGCACCAGCACAGCGCATTTGGCTCATCTGTATCCAGCCTGAGATATACCTGTACTGAAAAGTTGTTTCTGCACCCAGTTCCAGGCAGTGATTACAAGATTGCTGCGAGATGCTAGAAATCCTCTGCATTGCCTTAAGTATGACTGTTGTTTGTGTATTATTATTATTATTATTATTATTATTATTATTATTGTTATATCATCACATATCTGGGGAACAGGCAGTGCAAACACCAGAGTCACATCTGAGTTTCTGAGAAATTCCATCTGTTCTTTTCAATGCCATGAGAGAAGAAAAAGGGAAAGCCGCAAATAATACACACACATACACACACACACACACACACCTGAGAGAACACCTCTCTAAAAATCTCCAGGTCTTCCAGTACAACTCTATGGTCAACATCTGCTGAAAGTTGAGCATAGAACTGCGCTGGAGGGCCTATAAATGCTTAGAGAAGTGTTCTCTCTAGGAATCTGTAGGTCCTCCAGCAGCACATTTGGTGGAAGTTGACCACAGAGTCATAATGGAGGACCTAGAGAATCCTAGATATAACATATTAATCAAATTTGGGGAAAATCAAATTGGCAAAAGTCAAAGCTGCAAGTGTAGAGGGCCAATCGAACTGACTAATAATATTGTCACCCTAAAAGGTAGTACATTATAGGTAATGTCACTCATCGCATATTAATTCCAAGCTCTGCATTAGGGATCAAGGAGAGCTTAGGAGCTGACCTTGGCAATGAACCAAGGTTTGTTGTGGGTACTGAGAAACCGGTTTCAGAGGTTTCCAGAAGCTTTGATCTCAACTATTCAGATGGTGTCTGGGCCACATTCCTTGAATGGATTCCATCAGAGTCTTTTGGCAGTTTAATGTGGAGGCAAACAAAATGCAGACAGCAAAGAAAGCCAGCCAACCCAGCTAATCAAGGGCAATTAGAGAGTGAATGCCAAGTCTCCTTAATCAATTAACCCAGGTTCCTGTCTTTATGAGTATTCCTTTTCTGTTATTACACCTAGTAGTTATTTCTTTTTGTCGAACAGATCTTGGAATCTAAGCAGGTTCAGGCCTAGTTAGCACTTGGATAGGGGACTGCCAAGGAATACCTGAGGGCAGGGCTGTCAGCTATACAGCTTGAGTCTTCCTTAGCTAAAATATTTGGTACCAGAGGTGCTTTGGGTTTTGGATTTTTTTTTCAGATTTTGGAATGTTTGTATATACATAAGGATATCTTGGAGATAGGACCCTATTCTAAATATTAAATTCATTTATATTATACATGTAGCCTGAGAGCAATTTTATGCAATATTTTTAATAATTTGGTGCATGAAACAAAAGTTTGTGTACACTGAACCATCAGAAAGAAAAGATGTCACTATCTCAGCCACGCATATGGATGATTTTGCATTTGGAGTATGTGGGATTTTGGCATTCTGGATAAGAGATAGCCTGTATTTCAGAGGAAGGCAATGAAAACCACCTCGGATTATTCCTTGCCTAAGAAACCCCTATGAAATGTATGGGGTTGCTGTAAGTTCATAAGCAACTGGAAGCACATACAAACAGAACTGAATTGGTAAGGTGGAGTTCATGGTTCCTTCCTCCTTGAGGCGCATTGAGCATAAAACACTGGGAAATTAGTTTTTGCTGTTCTGACCATGGAAAGAAGACAGCTATCTCTATGGTATTCAAATCAAATCTGGATCAAGTTTGCTACATTGTCCTCCCTAAGAGCAATTTGTTTCTGATCCTCAGTGCTGCCTTTCTAGTTGTGAGTTCCGAGGTTTGTTTAAAGCTCAGAAGAACATACTCCTCTAGCAATGTTGCTGGATAGCTGAACAACAATGATACAAGCAAGATTTCTGTCTTCATATGTTTTTGTCTGTACTTATTTTTAATCTTGCTGTGAGCCACCTTGAGCCCAGTTCTGGGGGAAAAGAAGAATATGTTAAACAATGAAACTCTGTGAACCTGATATGACCACTCTTCCAGTAATTGTTATATATCACTGGAACAGAATATACAGCTACAGTACATGCTCTACCTTAATAACTTTCTAATCTCTGAAAATTATTTTACAGATTCCTTACTCGTAGGGTTGGACCCAGAATTAATAATATTTCGAGTAAGCCCACTGAAATCAATGGAACCATAAGCAGTGCTTGGGAAGGTTACTTTTGGACTGCAAACCCCACAACCTTGCAACCAACACGGCATGGTGGTTGGTGGATTCTGGGAGTTATTAACCAAAAAAGTAACTTTTCTAAATATTGGGCATGTTACTCATGATGAACAAATGATTTCAGCAGGCCTACTGTGAACCAATCTTTTGCTCTTAATGTTTTGCTTCAGCTTCCTTTTCTGTGGCCACATTTACTGTAGTAAAAGCAGTCACACCCCTGACAAAGTTCCTCAACCGGGAATTGCTTTCGAAGGGCATTTGGTTTTATAGTAATTCAACAACACTCATTAAATCCTCAGTCTTCCTGCCTCCTTGTTTATTGGCATAATTCACCATATAACAGACAATAATAAGCCATGTCTTCATAATAGAGATGTAGCCTGTATAGTTGGCCCTCTCTACCCACGGATTCTGCATCCATGGATTCAACCATCCACAGTTAAATAGGGTGAGGGGACCCAAAAATTAAACCTTGATATTACCATTTTATATAAGGGACCCTATTTTACAGTGTGATCTCACCATCCATGGGCTTGCCATCCATGAATTTCAGCATCTGAGGATGGCAAGCCCTGTTGTCCCAAATGGTGGCATGTGCATGCAGCCACACTAGCGGCCCCTCACATGACACACTGCCATTAGGGACAACGGGACTTGAGATCCTATGCTTTTTTTTATTGCAGGGGAGGGGGGTCTAAAATGGATCCCCCACAAAGGTCCAACTGTACTACCCCAATGTATATAACAGGACTTGAGCATCCATGGATTTTGGTATCCATGGGGGTGGAGGTGGTCCTGGAACCAAATTCCAGTGGATACCAAAGGCCCACTGTATTAATTCCCCCCATAGCCATATCTTTCCATGGTATTGAGAATGTGTGCTCCTGTGAGGCAAGATCCTATGATGATGGTAACCCTATTACTGGTAGGGTCTTCCATGTGAGATAAGCTGTGGAGCCGGGCTAAGTGTGCCAAACAGCTACTGGACAGCAGCAGTAGTGAGGGGTGACATCAACAAAAGCCCTCTCAGAGACAACAACAGTGGCACCATAGCCAACACTTGTTAGTATTCATATTCTGGGGATGCTCTACCTGAAGATTGTGCACTGAGCAGGAGGTGGTGGCACCTCTTAGTGGCAGTGTACCGAGCCCATTTGTTCTCTGAGCCATTATGCCTTTGCTCCTTAGTTAGAATCTGTGTGCCACTGCACTGCACTAATTCTATTAGATTAGGGCTCCAGGCCTTTGTTGCTTTAAGAGATCATTAAAGAAGCAGTGACACCATAACTAACACTTGTTAGTATTCATATTCTAGGGAAGCTCTAGTTTGAGATCATGCACTCAGCAAGAGGTTAGCCTCTATGGCCCATGGGGCCCTTCCAACAATGACTTTTTGACTCTATGGGTCAGAGCAAGGGTCTGTCAAGCAACACAGAGAATCTCCTATGATGTCCCAGCTCCTCACAGCCACACAGAGTACTGTACAAGATAGGTTAACTACAGGGCATGACCAGTAAAATCAGCAATGACTCATCAGCTCTTCTAGGATTCTCCCTGCAGCCTAGACAGGGGAGTGTCTTGGAGGGAAAATGCAGCTGGTTTCCTCTCTGAGACCACAGGCCAGAAGCTGCTTCCAAAATCAAAGGGACAGCTGATCTGAGTGCCCAGAGACAATGTTTCCAAGGGGAGCCTGCCAAAGGTTTGGTTGGTCAAGCACCCTCACTGAACCACTGACTGCAGCAGTCTGCCTTCCTCATCCTGGTGCCCTCCAGATACAACCAATATTCCTTTGCTTTAGATTACCATCACATATGACTTACAACTGGCACATACCAAGCCAATTCCAACAATAGCAGTAGCAGCAGCAAGTCTAAAGCTTTCCTGGCTAGCCCCAGCAATGCCTCCATAAGCAGTGCATGCTGTGTTGTCTGTCAGACTCCTCCTCTGACCCATAGAGTCATAAATTCATAGTTGGAAGGGGCCTCATGGGCCATAGACTCCAACCTCCTACTCAGTGCATGATCTTTAGCTAGAGCATCCCAGGTTGGGTGAACTACCTCAAATCCAGCCAGGGCAGCTGTGGCCATGTAGGTAGGAGATGATGGGAGCTGTGATTCAAAACTTCTGGAAGGCCCCAGGTGGGATAAAGATGAAGCATCAGAAAACTCTTTTCTGCATCTCTCTTGTTTACTTTCTAAGTAACCTAGCTGGAAAGTAGGGTTGCCAGACGTCCCTTATTATCAGGAGTGTCCCTTATTTGAAGGCTAGAAAGCTTGTCCCATCCAGGGCTGGCAAGTATCCCTTATTTTAAGGAATATCCCCTATTAGAGACTGGAAAGCTTTTCCTTTTCTGTAGACTGAATGAGATGCCAAAAAGACAACAACAGTATTTTGGTGTGTTGGCTCTTCATGAAGGCAGACGTTGGTTCATCATGTAATTTATGAATAAGGACAATATGTTAATTTTACAGAAGAATGCCTGGCTAAATTAACCAAAATGATTACTGTACTTCCATTTGGTATTTCGGCACAGCACAAACTTGTTAATACCTGCTTCCAGGTTGTAAGTCCTACATGTCATGAATTTATTTAGTGGTGTCATTCAAAATAATGAACAACCAGGTCTGTCTACTTCCCCCTCCCCCCCAAAAATGTGTATGTGTTTACCAAAAAAATTCAATTGTTGCATGATTCATCATTTGAGAAATATGTGTGCAGCAAAGGGGAAAGGAGGGATCAGGCTAGGCCCTCTTAGGCTGATCCTTTCTCTGTTTCTACTCTTTCCTTTCTTCTTAACAGCCTGCCTTTCCTTCCCCATGGCAACTGACTCCTTTTCTCCAATTCCTCAGTTGTCTCTGGCAGCATGCACTGCTTAGGAGGCATTGCCAGGGCTGGCCAGTAAAGCTTTGGGCTTGCTGCTGCTACTGCTGTTGCTGGAAACGGCTGGGTATGTGCCAGTTACACATCATATGTGGTGGCCATCTAAAAAAGCAAAGGAATATTGGTCACATTTTCATCAGTTAATCTCATTACAGTACATACAATGGGCCCTTAGTATCCACTGAATTTTGGTTCCAAGACCCCTGTGGATACCAAAATCCATGGATGCTCAAATCCTATTATATACAATGGCTTCGTAAATTGGTGCCCCTTATACAAAATGGCAAAATCAAGGTTTGCTTTTGGAAATTTATAAATTTTTAAAACTATTTTCAAAACATGGATGGTTGAAGTCAAGATTAAGGAATCCATGGATACAGAGGGCCAACTGCATTAATATAAAGAAGGATCCAAAAATGTACTTATTAGGAACCTTCGAGGAAGACCTTGATGAGAAATATAGAAAGATGGTACTTTATATGACTACAGCAGCAAGAATTATCTATGAATCCACCCATCTCGAGGCCTTCCAGCTGTCCCTTTCCCCTTGATTCAACTGTCCGGTGTCTTCCCAAAATTTATATGGACTCTTCCTATTCTAAAAGTTTGAAACACTTCTCCTGAGGCTTAGCTACTGCCAAGAAGAACTTTAGACAGGGGGAAAAGATGCTGATATTTATTTCTGGCATCACCCTCTTGACTTTGGCTCCAGGCACCATCAGAACGCAGCCGCAAGAACTTCTGTGGAAACTAAATTCTGCCTTCCCACCAAGGCTTAGTTTAAGTGAAACCTTCCCCAAGCTGGCCAAAGCTGTTCAAGATATTTATAACATAACACTTTTGAGGCAGAGTTCCCTAAGTAGCTCTTAGCATTCACAAAAGTCAACAATGCAGTTAAAACAATTAAAAGAAACAAACTCATAATGAGAGAAGGAAGGCTGCAAGAGAAAGGAGAACAACAGAGAATTTGGAAATACTGAACTCGGGGGGGCGGGATTCTTGAGTCCAGATCTACAAAAATTATTCACTAAATGGAACCCAAAGGGCAGATATTTCTAAATAGTCTACCAATTCCATTGTTTTTGTGTGTACTATATTGCTGTCTTTAATTTTCTGCCTTCACAGTCCAATTTCTGATATTTCCCCCCATTGGCTCAGTTATTTTCTATGGCATGAGGAAACTCTCACTAATCTTAGGAGGAGGTAGGCCAGGCAAGCAACTACATCAACTATGGCTGTGAAAGCCAATGCCCACAATGCCACCTGCTTGTCCGCTTGCCCTGCCATGGCACATTCAAGTGCCTCTGGACATGTTTGTGCTCCTGGAAGGCACAAGAAGGTCGTTTCAGACACCGATGGGATCTGCAGAGTTATAACAACCCAGAGGAAGCACAGCTCCATTGCCAAGAGAAGAATCACACAGAAGACAAAGGCCACTGAACGCCAGGTACAGTGAGAAGCCATCCTGGACTCTGAGGGAACTGTATCAGTTTTGAAGGCAGCTATGCCAGGTGTAGGAGCTGACCCTGCAGCCATTTTGATTCCAGTCGCTGTGCTGTGTCTCACACCAACGCTATCTGTGAGCTCCTCATCTGCTGCCTTTGCAACCTTCCTCTCATGCTTCACACCAGCCCTTATGAGCCTCATAAGTCCCACAGGGAGTAGGGCCACCAGAAAGGCAAATCCCCACATCGAGGACACTGGCGAAGAGAAGCGTTGGTTGAAGCAGAGAGCACTGCAGAATGGTCGGATGTTCAGATCCGCTAAGGTCCAATTGCAAGCCAAATCAGGCTTGGCAGAAGACCAAGGACCATCAGCAATAAAAAGGGCTACCAGGCGTAAGCCCAGAAGGAGATACCAAGGGGCTAGGCCTTGGCAACCAGGTTCACCTCCAGGGAGTGCCATGGCGGGCTGAAGTACCCGGGCCAGGCCAGCAACAACAGCAGCCATCTGGGAAAAGAAAAGGAGAAAGAGAGATGGTGAGTCTCTTTGGAACAGTTAGTTGCTCTGAAGTATACCCTCCAACTGTCGGGATTTGGCAGAGAGAATCCTGATTAATCTTCAATGGCCCCACTAGTTCAGCTGCTTTTAAAATGTCTCAGTTTCTCTCTCATTCTCCTGCTTTGCCCCTTTGTCCCTGGCTTATTTCAATTGCTACAATTTGTGTTCTAAATGCAAGAGGAGTTTTCATTCAACTTAGGGCATGCCTACATGGGCCATTTAAACTTGTCCCTGCCTCCCCGCCACCCCTATGGTACCATAGGACCAATGTCCAAATTAAGTGCAGTCTGTCTTCACAACTGGAAGGCCAGTACCACACTCAGTCCAACCATTCCTTGCCTTAAAATGGATTTAAATTACTTACCTTTTGCTCCAGATTTTCCAGGAATACCTGGAGCACTCTAGAGTGATGGCTGGTGGCTGTCTTCACATGCATCCCCACTGTGTCACCTGGCACTTCTGCCACTGGCACAGGTTGGTTCCTCTGGGGTCACAATAAGATACCCAGGCCCCATTCATACTGGGGTAAAAGACATGGAGGGAACTGGGATGATCCGGATGCCCCTTCCCCGAATCGCTCCGTTAGCAAGTGCCCACTACAAATTGAAATCGAATGCATTTTGACAGAAATCGAATGCATTCTGTAGATTGGCCGCTGCCAATCAAGCTATCGTCATGGTGACATTTGCAGGGCATCGGGGGAAGTGTCCTCCCTTTTTAAAGAGCCAGGCACAGGGGTTTCAGCGGCTGAAGCAGGGAGAGAGATGCCTCTCTCTCTCTCTCTCTCTCTCTCTCTCTCTCTCTCTTTTTTAATAAACCTGTGGGCTTTTGGGTCAGATCTGCCCCTGTCCCAGGCAGAGGATGGGATTGCCATGCTTTTTTTTTTCTTTTAAAAGCAACATTAGCTTTCCCTTTGCTTCCCTTGCTGTATCTGCTCAAGAAGACAAATCATGCGCATATTTGCTCAAAAAAATTGGTAAAAATGTAACATTGATTGTTTGCAACATTTGTAGCTTCTCCCTCTGCAGAAAGCAAGTGCAAGCCTGGCTCCATCTGCCTCTGGAATAGAAACCATGTGCATGTTCACTCAAAAAAAATTGTTTGAATTTGAAAGGGGGGGGGGTGCCTGACATGAGCTCCGTTCATGACCTGATTTTTTCCTCCTGCAAGGGAAGGAATGCCCAGCGACAGAGGGCTTTGTGCAGGGGATGCAGGGAAAAGAGGCTCCTAAAGAATGCCTTCCCTTGCTCCTTTCTTCCCAGGGCTCTTTCCTCCTCCCCCTCCCCTCCGATGAGGGGAGGAAATGCCTTGCCCTTTGCCCACCCTCTGACCTAAATCCCTCCCTCAATTTGCCTCGATCGTGATCGAGGCCAAAGTTCTCATTCCCAGGACCCGGGTTTTTTTAAAAAGAAACGGTATTTGCGCCGATTTCAAAAGACCCGCGCTAGGGGCCATTTACCACGGAACGGGTGTGCAAGCCCCGAATTCGCTTGTGTGAGATTCGGGGTGAGTAGGAACTTCACGTGATTGAATCGGTTTCAAAACCGATTTTTTTTGTAATGTGAATGGGCCCCCAGCCATTTACGTAATTGACACTTTCTAACCTCAGAGGGTGCAACTTGCATCAGTGGTGGAAGTGCCAAGTGACACAGGAGGACATATATATATATAGACTGTTGCCCAGCAGTACACAGGTAACAAAGGGAATTTGGGGCAGCTTTGGGCCAGAATACTCTGGGCTGCTCCCACAATATTCTAGCCAGTGTAGATGCACCCTTAGCAAGGAGATGAGGGAGCCAAATCTTTCCCTTTGCAGTAGGTTCAGGCAAAAGCAACCTGCTGCGGTGTCTCCTGGCTTGTATTCCTCCTCATTAATGGCTTTTGAGCATTAGACTATGATTGGAGACCAGGATTTGAATCCCTGCTTATCCAGTGGAATTTGAATCCCTGCTCATCCATTCACCCAGTGGAAACACATTGGGTGATCTTGGGCAAGTCACATGCTCTCAGCTTCATAGGAAGGCAATGGCAACCCCCTCTGAACAAATCTTGCTAAGAAAACCCCATGACAGATTCACCATAGGTTCACCCTAAGTCAAAAATTACTTGAAGGCAGACAACAACAAACAACAACAATTCTCTGGAGGGCCACATGAGTCCAATGCCTGATATAGGGGCATACTTTAGGGGAGCTAGGGCTCCCCTCTGCTACAAGAACAGAAGAGCTTTGAAAGTCATGACCATCTGATTTTTTGAGCACCACCAAGCTTGCAGGGGCTTGTTCATCTTTGATGTTTGAATTTTTTTTTAATTTAGCCTAAAACATGTGCAGTCTTTGGAACACAGGCCTTTAGGAGATCAGGCAGGGATTGTCTTTAGCAAGTCCAGCATTTGTTGCATGATTTATTACATATTAATTGATGTGATCATGATCACTGATGGACCATTTCAACATAAAGCATTTCTCACCATTATGATAGTCACTGGCAGTCTAGGCTGTTATTATCTCACCATTATGATTCTCATCTGAATTTTCCAGCTCTCCTCCGCCTTGGCTTTTGGCTCTGCTCCACTTTTCCCCACCTTCATTTCCATCCTGGAGTCCAAGCTCCAGACTCCAGACAGGCTTGTGTGCCAAGGCTAAAGCATTCCTATTTTTGAAAGAGCTTAATTTTATTGCAGTGAAAACAGAACTGCCTATCTCAAAAACAGCCCAAGAGATCAGGTTCCTGATATCTCTCTGGTTTTATCAGAAAAATAACTACCTCTCATAGGGAGTTGCAAAGTTTTCTCCAAAATCATCAGTAGCAAAACCTCTGCTGATTCCCAGATCCACTGGGCCTCTACAGACACTACCATCCCTTTTGCTGCGGCATCTGTCTAGCTATACACAGCTTCCAACATTTTACAGACACTGGATTTTTACTTGTCTAGCTCAAAAGATTTAAGTTTCTGTAACTCCCAGAATCCTCTATCTGGAATGGCCACTGGCGAATGGCTATGTAGTTGGGGATTCTGGGATTTGGTGGTGGTGGTGGTAGTTGTTAATTGCCCTCAAATTGACTTCGACTCATGGCCACCCTGTTACAACACATCTCCAAGACCCCCTGTCCTCAACTATCTGCTCAAGCACTGCAAGCTCAGGCCCGTGTCCTCCTTGATCGAGTGTAACCATCTGGCATGTGATCTTCCTCTCCTTCTGTTGCCTTCCACCTTTGCTAACATTATTGTCTTTTCTAATGATTCATTTTTCCTCATGGTGTGGCCAAAGTACAAGACCTTCACTTAAATCATCCTGGCTTCCACCTATAGTTTGGGCTTGATCTGCTCTAGAACCCACTTGTTTATCTTCTTGACTGTCCATGCTATCCTCATCTCTGTTCTCCAACACTACCTCTCAAATGAATTGATTTTCTTCCTTTCAGCTTTTTTCACTGTCCAGCTTTCATCATGTACTGTCCGTCTGGGGAAAACAATGGCTTGGACAATCCTCACTGTAGTGTTCAGAGTTATTTCTTTACACCTTATGAGAGATGTAGGGGTTAAACAGACCAGCCTGAAGTGCCAGCATGGGGGCATGGTGTTTTGATGCCGCATGCCCTGATGCTGGTGTTATGCTGCGCACCCAACTGCATGGTAGGCAAATTCCGGTGCTCTGTTGGTGCAGTGTTTAGACATATTGCACCAAAGAAGCGTTGAAAAGTTGCCATGGTGGTGGCAAGGGGGACAAAATGCCCTTGCCCTGTCCTTTTCTCATTCTTATAGCACAATCACGATAAGATTTTCATACAACGTTGCACTTGTTATCCCATCCGGAAAGCACAATTACCGCAATCACGCAAAAGACTTTCAAGCAAAATCATGCAGATCCCATCATTGTCCTGTCATTGTCCCATCATTGAAGCAGCATTGCCTGGCATTTTGCATTAATGGGAGTTCGTGTTAATGAAATGCTACTTTGATGATGGGACAATAGCACTGCAATCTGAAAGCCTTTCATGGGATCGCAGTCAAAGATGGGATAAGGACAGGGTAGAGATCCCGTCCTTATCCCATCCCCATGTGATAATCTTCATAGTGGGAAAGGCAAGCTTCCAGGTCTCCTTTCCTTTCCTCTCCCCATATTAAGTGCAACCTGTTTTTGCAATTTGAGCTCAGTTTGCCGTAATGGAAGTAAGCTGAGAACGAAGGAGGAAGGAGGAGGAGAGAAAATGTGACATTTTAAAAGTAGTTTAAAAGTAGTGGGACAACAGAATTAATTGGGACTTTCACTGCTAAATCAGGACAGATGGAGAATATGGCTGCAGTTATTCAACAAAAGAAGCAAAATGCACTCAACGCTTGCTCAAGACACACAAGCACTATTTTTACTTCCCATGTTCCAAGACTTCAAGCCTGCCATAGAGCAAAATAATAGGATCTCCTGTTGGTCAACTTTGGCTAAAAGTAAGCTCTGTGTATCTTTATTTAAAAATGAGTTCTTATGTTTTGAATTTCCCAGAAATCAAGAGAGTAGATTCCTTGATTTTCTAGATTTTTTAACGGAACAGAGCTTCCTAGCATAACTAAGGAAGGCATTAGCTACTCTGGCATCCCCTCCTTAATGGATTTTTTTTTTGAGGGGCAAGTGGGGAGAAGAGAGAGGTTATGGTAAGAAACCACAGGAGAGTTACAAATGTAAGATGACAGCTCTAGACCTGTAAAATGGAGTAACTGCATGAAAATCCCATCTAGAAACAATTCTATCACCACCCCCAAAAAGAAAACAGGAATGCAGAGCAACAGCAGCAAACACTTGTGCAAATGAGACTGCTTTGGGGATTGGGATTTAACAGGCTCTGTAGTTTCTATAACAACGGGCAGCATAGGCTGTTTGGAAAGAAGACATTTTTCTGCCCTGGTCCTTTGGGAATGGTCTGTAAACATCACTGGAGAAGAAATCTGTCACCCCTTGCCTTTAAGATATAATAGTATGGTGTCCCTTCAGAAGGAAAAGCAAACCATGCAACCAAGCAATATATCCCTTGGGATAATGCATTTAGAGTGTCCCTTGGTTCTCTTGCCTTCACTTCTTACGCTCCACCTCTTCAAAGAGAAGAAAGGACTTCTCTTGTTTGAAAGTTTGCCTAAAGTTACCAGATCTGCTCTTATCATTTGCAAGCCTCTTGATCAATATGGTATCTAGACCATGATAACTGCTAGATTCCCCCCTCTCTGATTTCTTTACCTTTTTCTTTCTTTAGATTTCTTTGCTGTCTTGATTCTCTTCTGGTCAGTCCACTGTTTTACACTTCCCTTTGGTGTGTATCTGTGCTTCCTATCTTGCACTCTCAGGTCCAGAAAAGGGAAACTAACTTTTTGTTCCATCTCATTGGAAACTCCCTGCACAAAAAACAGGCCAACCACTCATAAACAGAAAAAAAGCTGAAATGAAACCCCCAAGAGGCAAGAACAGCTGCCAGCACAATTGCCTCCACCCAGCTGCACATGAGCCATCACTATCCCCCTACACATACATGCACAAAACAATCCTCCCATTCATTAGATTCCCTCCATCTTTCTGCTAGTACTTAATCAAGACAGGTTGGACTACAGTTCCCATCATCCCCTCAGTTTTATTGTTAATGGGACCTATATCAAGAGAGCACTGATTAGCACCCAGCAAGAAGAGAAAAAATTACAAAATTCCAAATGTGTGAGTCCATGTGTCATTTCTATTTGCAACATATTTCATGTCCATTCTAAAAGTTTTAAGAAAAACATTTTTTTAAATGAATGATGCATATATGTTTGACCAAGGCTGCGTCTACACTGCAGAATTAATGCCATTTGACACTGCTTCTACTGCCATGGCTCAAAGCTGTAGAATTCTGGAATTAGTAGTTTTGTGAGACATCTGGCCTTCTCTGTCGGAGAGCTTTGGTGCCACAACAAACTACAAATCTTAGAATTCCACAGCATTGAGCCATATATAGAAGTTAAAGTGGTTTCAGATTGCTTTATTTCTGCAATGTGGCACCAGCCTGAGATGCTGTGGTAGCAATTATATGTGCACCTACCCAGGAGGAAGCTCTGTTAAATACAATAGAACTTACAATTTTCAAGTGAGTAAATTGCACTCTGTGTGTGCTCAGAGAGAATATTATTTGGGAAGGAGAGCAAATAGCAGATTAAGGGGAGGACAGTTAAACCCCACAGGTTTGTAATTCTGCTTAAATAGTTGAGTTAAATTTTGTACTCCATCAGTGTATCTGAAGAAATGGATTGAAATCTATGGAAGCTCATGCTAAAATGAGTTAGTCTCAAAAATATCACTGGATGCCTCTGTCTCTGCACTTCATCTTCCCTTTTACAGTTAGCACAGGTTTCCTCTCTTCTTTGAAACTCTCTTTGAAAGAGACACAAACAAAAATGAGAAGAATGTTTCATGGAGCATTAAGGTACATTCCTTTCATGTGTAGGCAGCAAACAGACATTCTTGTCCTTTTCCTTGGATGCTTCTGGAGGATGGATTCAGAACAAAGACTCTGTGTAGTTTGAACAAAGATAAGAATTCAGTGTATTTGTGGATCACACTGGCTGTGATTGCTTGAATAAACTTTTAAAATATATTATATTAATAATAATTAATCATTAATAAATTAATAAATATGTTAATTAGGGTGCAGTCTGGATGCAGTCGGTCGATGTCATGACCACTTCTCCATGTTCAGCACATAGGCTGCATCCACACAGCAGAAATAATCCAGTTTGACACCACTTTGACTGCCATGGCTCATTGCTATGGAATTTTGGGATTTGTAGTTTTTGCGAGATATGTATCCATCTCTGTAAGAGAGCTCTGGTGCCACAGCAAACTAAAAATCCCAGGATTCCATAGCATTGAGCCATGGCAATTTAAAAAGTGGTGCCAAACGGGATTATTTCTGCAGTGCGGATGCAGCCATAGATTAATTTGGTATGTAGGTCTGTTTAGCCCAGGGGTAGGCAACTGTTTGGGGCTAGATGGTCACATTGACCTTCCAGGAGACTTTGTAAAACCATACCCCTGCATAAAATAAAAATAAATTGAAATGTCCCCCAATGCCCCCTGGGGAATATAGGAACATTTTACCCATGTTTTGTACATCCCCTGAGACATATTAAAAAGGCCTTTGCTTTTTTTTAATAACTGAAAATGATTGAAAATTGCTTCAGGTTCACTTCCTTTTAGGAATAAATTTCAGCCCAAGCTCAGGGTTACAATGTGTCATTTTTGGAACTATAAATTCCAGAATCCCTCAGAATATCCTAGGAATTATAGTCTTAAAAATGAGCTTTTCTAAGCTCTGCCTAATATTGTCTGTTCGTGATTTATCACTGACTTTCTCAGGATCTCCGAGAGGGGAAGTGACTTTTTAACTGTTTGTTCCAGGGAATGAACAAAAGCATGCCTCTGTGTGTGTGTGTGTGTGTGTGTGTGTGTTATGAATCCTTCCTCAAATTCACACTGAATTTCTGAGGCTCAATCATGTGAACACCCAAAGCTTGACCTGGTCCACTGTTCTGTCCTCGCAGTGAAATACAGTGGGCCCTCCCTATTCACAGATTCTTTATCCACAGATTCAACCATCCACAGCTTGAAAATATTTTTAACATAAATGCGTTCTAAAAATTAAACCTTGATTTTGCCGTTTTATACCTGGGACACCATTTTACTCTGCTGTTGCATATAATAGAACCTGAGCATTCATGGATTTTGGTATCCACAGAGGTCCTGGAACCAAACCCGAGGATACCAAGAGCCCACTGTACACACACACACACACTCTTCCAGTGTGTTATGAATCCTTTCTCAAGCCCACACTCTTGAATATCTGAGGCTTGATCATATGAATTCTCTTAGCTTGACCTGTTCTCCTTTTCTGTCCTCACAGTGAAATACAGTGCTTGCTTGCTTGGTTCATCTGCAGCTTATGTCACCGCATTACAGGCACCTGATACACTGACCTACTGCTGCATCTGCTCTCATTCATCAAAACAAAAAACAAAAACGGCTTTTCCAAGCGCTGTCATGAACCAGAAACAGAACCACAAACAAATTATTCCCACAAAGGAAAGGGGTGAGCTATGAAGGCCAGAACTACTGCAGCTTTCCTTTAAATTATTAGCACCTTTTTCCTCCACAGCAGCCCTTGGGATGTGTTGACTACATGTCCCATCATCCTCATCCAGCACCATGCAGAATATGTTCAGATGGAGTTCTAAGGCCAGGACACTTGAAGGCTGACAGGTTGAGGTAGGCTACACTTAGGCCACATCTGCTCTGCAGATATAATCCAGGTTGACACCATTTTCACTACTGTGGCTCAAATTATATGTAGTTTATTGTGGCACAAAGAGCTCTCTGACAGAGAAAGCTAAATGTCTCACAAAACTACAATTCCAAGAATTCCATTACTTTGAACCATGGAAGTTAAAGTGGCATCAAACTAAATTATTTCTGCAATGTGGACAGACCTATGTCTGCCTTCATGCCGCACATAAGTTTCCCCGCAAGGTGGGGTTTAGCACAGCATGGAGAAAGACAGGGAGAGCTGGACTAGATAAGAGTGAAATTGAGAAAGGTTTCTCTGGTCTAAGGAAATCAGAATGGAACTTTCTGGCCTTGCAGCAAAACAAAGCAAAACCGAGAGTGTTCATTGCTGGGAACACTGTCCCCAAGTTAAGGCACAGTGCTGGAAGCATCATGTTGTGGGCGTGATTTTTCCATGAAAGCTCAGGCTGAAATCAATTCTTTCTAAAGGTACCACTAGAATCCCACTGCCCCTTTCCTTCCTTTAATAAAAGTGACCAACATGCCTTATCTCTTTGAAACTACCTAGCACTATATTGAACACTAGCTTCAGACAGAGGCTTGCTTGGCCCCTCCATTGAGGTGCAGTTCTTCAACAGATCCACAGGGTGGTGCTCTCTTCTGCTTTCTAATTGTATTGATTGATTTAATTCCTCCTCCATTTGTTCATTTATCAATTTGATGCCATTGATTGCATACAGGTATTTTATCTTCTGAGAGCCAGTGCACCATAGTGGTTTGAGTGCTGGACTATGACTCTGGAGACCAGGGTTCGATCCCCAACTAGGCCATGAAACAAACTGGGTGATCTTGGGCAAGTCACATGCTCTCAGCTTCAGGGGAAGGCAATGGCAAACCTCTTCTGAAATCAACAAATCTTGCAACAACAACAACAACAAACAACCCATGCTATGGTCACCTTAGGTTCATCATAAGTCAGAAATGACATCAATAGACATAGTAAAGAATTTTCGCTCACAGTGAACTTGTTAAGGACATAATAGAGACTATTGGTGTTTCCTTGGACAAATGTTGAACATGAGTCAACAGTGTGATGCGTCAACTAAAAAATCCAATTGCATCAATAGAAGTATAGTGTCTAGAATGATCAAGGGAAGTAATAGGGTGCCACTCTATTCTGCTTTGGTCGGGCCTCACCTAGAATATTGTGTCCAGTTCTAGGCACCACAATTCAAAAAGGATGTGAACAAGCTGGAACGTGTCCAGAGGAGGGTGGCCAAATTGGTGAAAGGCCTGGAAATCATGGCCTATGAGGAGAGACTTAGGGAGCTGGGTATGTTTAGCTTGGAGAAGAGAGGTTAAGAGGTTATACGATAGCCTTGTTTAAATATTTGAAGGGATGTCATGTTAAGGATGGAGCAAGCTTGTTTTCTGCTGCTCCAGAGAATAGGACAAGAAGCAACGGATGTAAACTATGAGGAAAGGGATTTCATGTAAACATTAGAAGGAACTTCCTGACAGTAAGAGCTGTTTGACAGTGGAACACACTCCCTTGGCGTACAGTGGAGTCTCCTCCTTTAAAGGTTTTTAAACAGAGGCTGGATGGCCATCTCTGGGGGGGGTGGTCTTCCTGTATGGCAGGGAGTTGGACTGGATGGCCCTTGCGGTCTCTTCCAACTCTGTGATTCTAACGTACTCCTATTGATACTGTTGCTGGTCTTCATGATTCTGATAAGATTTGGCTCAGAAAGAAAAACCAATCAAGGAATTATGCACCCCAAGCAGATCCAAGTCTGGTAAAAAGTAAAACTATATAAGAGAAGAGAACCATAAACAAATTATTCCCACAAAGGAAAGGGATGAGCTATTGACATTGACCATCAACCCTTGGCACCTGGACAGTTGACTGAGCAATTACATACATTATCTGGTCCACAGTTTCAATTAAAAAGTGTCATATTTCAAGTGAAACTGAGGGGGGCAGAAAGGACTCCAGTAGCATCTGAAACTCAATGAGGAAAATACATTTCTGTTATCAGTTGTTGTGGATTGCAGTCCATTTCATCAGATGCATGTTCCATCTGAAGTTGACTAAAGTCCACAGTAGCTTACACTAGATGGTTTTTTCTTTCCAGTAAGCTTCAGAGCCACTGTTGGATTCTGTACTGTCTTTTTATGATAAAACAGTGTAACACAGCTATCTCTTCGAATACCATAGCAACAATGTATTTATCATTGGTAGCTTTTTCCTGAGAACAGCAACCCTGCAAGGCAGGTCAGGCTGAGAAAGAGTAATTGCTACAAGTTCCCGAGTGAGGTCCAGCTGGGACTAATGCAAATCTACAGTGCTATATAAATAAATAAATAATCTCCCAAATCCCCAGTCCAACAATGTTGTGCCACACTGGTCATTTATAGTTTCATTCATGCTACATGTTTATTGCCCTTTGATTCCACTTTAACTGCCATGGTTCCATGGAATCCTGGGATTTGTAGATTCATTAAATAATTAGAATCCTCTGCCAAGGGATTCCAAGTGTTTCCTAGGATTAGGATGCAACTATGGCAGTTAAAGTGGTATCAAAGTGATGTATGTGTGTGAACTATACAGTTAGAGCCAGCGTGATGTAGTGGTTTGAGCACTGGACTATGACTCTGGAGACCAGGGTTCAAATCCCACCTGGGCCATAAAACCCACTGGTTGACCCTGGGCAAGTCACACTCTCTAAGCCACAGAGGATGGTATTAACAAACTCTCTCTGAAGAAGCTTGCCAAGAAAACCCCATGATAGGTCTGCCTTAGGTTTGCTGTAAGTTGAAACAACTTGAAGGTGCACAACAACAACAATGTGAAAGAGACCTAATAAAATTTTTCCAATCTGTAAAATTGGCATATGCCAATTTCATACAGATTGTGGGCTTCATTTGTCCTCTTTGCAGGGGGGGGGATGCATTTGTGGTTGCCCAAAGTATGCCATGTTCTTATCCTACCTGGCACTCGCCCATACCAATACAGTGTTTGCAATTGCAAGATGTTAAGCTGAAAGCAACAGAGAGCAAGACAAAAAGCTCAACAGCAGATGGCAGCAAACAATCTCTCATGAAAGCAATGGGCAAAGTGGGGTGAGAATGGGATGGGAAAGGGAGAAAAGGGGGAGAGAAATGAATTGCTCAGGATGGATGGCAGCACAAGAGATGGCACCAGTCCAAGCCCCTCCTGCACCACCTCTTTTGCCCAGTATGGTATGGAGGGATTTGCAAGAGACTGAGCTTTGAGGCCCAAGATGTCCAATAAAGGGCAGGTTGGAGAGACATGCATGGTCCATTCAATTTACTGTAGTTCAAAGACTGTTTGTGTTAATATGACCAGAGGCTTCCAGGGCACACAAGCGTCCTCCTCATCAATGGGAAATGCAGACTTTCAGTTTCTGCTTCCTCTCCACTGAGTGGGCATCTCCCTTGAAAGTGAAACTTTAGTACAGTGGGCCCTTGGTATCTGCTGGGACCTCCATAGATTCCAATGGTTCTTGTGATGGTTCTTGTGAGAGCCCTGAAATCCAAAGCCCTTGGTGGCAAATCATCCCTAGTGTTTATAGTACTTCATGTCCAGCTGAGGTGGAAGGAAAGTTGCACCTGTGGAACAGCTGCCTATGAAGCAGCTGTTGGCTAGGGAGACCTGAGCCCTCTCTCCAAAATAATTCCACAAAATTGCACCCTCAAAACTCCCAGAAAGGACCCAAGGTGGCTCACAGCCAAAAAAAACATGTTAAAAACATCACAGTAAAATTCACAACTATTAAAATCATCTAATAATGGACAGGAACAGCAATGTATTTTGGCATACATACCCTAAAGGCACCAGATCCTGTCTGATCTTGTAAGCTAAGCAGGGTCAGACATGATTAGTCCTTGGATGGGAGACCAGCAACAAATACCAGGTGCTGTAGGCTATATTTGAGTGGAAGGATCTGGCAAAGCCAACTCTGAGTATTCCTTGCCTAAGAAACCAAAATCGACAGGTGGATTGAAAGCACATACACACACAGATGGTAATTTGGGGAGCCAGCAACAGTATATTGGTTTAAGTATTGGACTAAAATCCTAGAGACCAGGGTTCAAATCCCCACTCGGCCATGGAAACCCACTGGGTGACCTTGAACAAATCACACTCTCTCAGCCTAAGAAGAAGGCAAAGGCTAAACCCTTTCTGAACAAATCTTGCCAAGAAAATCCCATGACAAATGCACCTTAGGCTTAGGGTCATCATAAGTTGGAAAGGACTTGAAGGCACACAACAACAAAGCAACCACAGTTTCACACTACGCTATGATTCCACTTTAGGTGTTGTGGCAACATCCCATGGAATCTTGGGTTTTGCAGTTCAGAGGAATGCATTGAGAACTGTTGGCCAGAGAGCTCTGGTGCCTGACCAGACATCACATTCCAGGATTCTAAAGGATGCAGCCATGGCAACTGAAGTGGAATTATAGTGCTATAAATTCTGTAGTGTGAAAGGGCCCCCCTGTATTGAATGGGGGAACAGGAATGGCGGACCACCTTTGGGGCCACAACTGAGCAGCAGAACAGCTCTTTAATCTGCAAAAGATTCCAGGTATATCAGTGGGTACAATTTAGGTAAGTTTAGACTTTGGACTTCACGGTCAAACACAGCCGCCTGGCATGGAAATATCTATTACCTCATTTAATTCCTAATATGGTCAGTCTGTTCCAATGTGTTTGGGAGTAATCCTGTTCATGGGACTGAACGGGGCCTGGTTCTTTGCCTCAAATTGCTACTTTAATCATTTCTTGCTGTCGTGTGCCTTATGGCAACCCTATCATGACATTTTCTTGGCAAGATTTATTCAGGGGATGTTTGCCATTGCCTTCCCCTGAGGCTGAGAACAGGCCTATCCACCCAATCTGCTATAAGAGAGTTAGAAATACCCCACCTTGATTTGTAAAGATATGTATTTTAAATGATGATTTAGTCTATGTATTATATTGATAGTGGTTTTACTGTTTTATTGAGTGTATTTTATATTAAATTGTAGTTTTTTATCTTGTAATATTGTTTCTATTGTTGTAATCCCACCTCGATCCACAGAGGCAGGAAATATTATTATTAGTAGTATTAGTATTAGTATTAGTATTAGTATTATTATCTTGGCAGAGAGCCAGTGTCACCCACAGTAGCCCATAGTAGGTGAGTGTCTTTGTGGGATTATGGTCCAAAACACACTGCCAAAACACACCCCTTTAACAGCCCTGGCTCAGTGCTAGGGAATTCTGGGAACTGTAGTTCTGTGAGACATTTAGCCTTCTGGCAGAGTGCTCTGGTGCTATAATAATCTATAATTCCCAACATACCCTAGCACTGAGCCAGGGCAGTTGAAGCAGTTAATTGGATTATTTCTGCAGTGTTTTTTGGACCTCAGACTCCCATCAGTCCTCATCAGTAATCAGAAGGATGGGATTTTCAGTCCATCATCTGGAGGACCACTGATTCCCCATCTCTATAGAAAATCCTCAATTAGGTCAGTGTATCTCAAGATATAGGGGCCTTCCTCCCCCCCTCCAAAAAATGTGACAAGGACCACTACCATATTTACTGTATGCCCATTGGCTCTAAGTTATTTCTTAAAACTCTCCAGGAACTGGCAGCTGAAAACTTGGGGACCAGCACCAGTCCACAAGACACTGCTCTGAGTAGCACTGAGCTGAGTGTACCAATGTATTTAGTGCTGGGGAACATGGAAAGACAGAGTTGGAAGGAACCCCAAGAATCCTCAAATCCATCCCCTAACACTGATACAAGATGTGCACAGGTTAGGAAGGCTTTCACATTATGTTATTATAACACTACGATTCCACTAGAATTTCCATGGTTCCATCCTATGAAATTCTTGGATTTGCAGTTTAAAGCCAGGGTGGCATAATGGTTTGAGTGTTGGATGACGACTTTGGAGATCAGGGTTCGATTCCCAGCTCGGCCATGGGATACCTTCCAAATCATTTTCAACTTACGGTAACCCTAATGCAAACCTATCATGGATTTTTCTTGGCAAGGTTTCTTCAGAGGGGGTTTGCCATTGCCTTGCTCTAGGGCTGAGAGAGTGTGACTTGCCTAAGGCCACCCAGTGGGTTTTCACAGCCAAGCAGGGATTTGAACCTTGGTCTTCAGAGTCATAGTCCAAAACTCAAACCATGCTGGTCCCACCATCAGCAAGTTAAGACCTTTTTTATTTAAGCAGGCCTTTGTTTCTAATCATATGGCAGAGTAGCATTCAAAGATGTGTGCTTCTGTTTGTATTTTGTACATCCATAATCATGCTGTAAATGTATTTTACTGCTGCTTTTCGGGGAGGGGGGTTGTGTGTGTAATTATTTTTTTACTCAAAATTTTCAAATGGTGCAAAACATAAGTTTAGCAAAGGAAAAACAAAACAGCAAAACATGGATGTGGTTATGAAAACAGTACACATATTGATGAATAAACAACAAGGCATCTAAAGTTATTGTGTTGTCATTACTGGGACATCTGTCAAGACAGCTTTCCAAATTCCCAACAATGGAAGTTTTGCACACTTTGTGAGTTGTTACTGATGTATTCAATTAATGGGAACCATTTCTTGTGAAACAGCCATCGGTTCCCACATCCCTTTGATTCTCTGCCATTGTCAGCAAGCTTTTCCATCAGCCACCCATGCCAATTTTCTAAAGTAAAACTATATATTTTTAAACATAATTGATACCTGGGTTTGTTTGTTTGTTTTTAATTTTGTAATACAGGTTGAATCTCCTTTATCCAGAATTCCTAAATCCGAAATATTCCAAAACCAAACCCCTTTTTCATAGGTGGCTGAGATTGACACCTTTGCTTTCGAATGGTTCACTGTATCCAAACTTGGTTTCATGCACAAAATTATTTAAAATACTATACAGTATTGCCCTCAGACTATGTAGATATGAAACATGAATTTTGCATTCAGACTTGGGTCACATCTCCAAGATACCTCATTACGTACATATATGTGAATGCAGGTATTCCAAAAGCCAAAAATAAATAATAAATATGAAGCCCAAGGCTTTCACAGCCGACATCCATCGTTTTTGAGGGTTTTTTGGGCTCTGTGGCCATGTTCTAGAAGAGTTTATTCCTGACGTTTCGCCAGCATCTGTGGCTGGCATCTTCATTTGGATAAATAAAACCAAAATCCGAAATGCATCTGGTCTCAAGGATTTTGGACAAGGGCGACTCCACCTGTAGTATATATTTATTAGCTAAACTGTTATTTTAAATTTTGTCAGCCACTTTCCTGGACTGTGAGGTGCCGAATTGTTTAAAAGATGGATTCTTTACAGTGGCCTGACAATTGCTTTGAGGACAGGGAAGGGAGGCATGCTTTCCTGAAGCCAAGTTCCTTGAAATGGAGGGCACCCCTTCCCCACAAGTCCTGTAGAGCGCCATTGGCAAGCAGAGTCCTGCCCATTTCCAGTGCAAGAGGGAAATTCCTGGATTGCACAACCCTCTCGCTGAACATGTCCTGTCTATTGAAATTCTGGGCATTTCGATATTCTAGAAGTTGGCCAGCAAACAAAAATGTAGACACAAACGACACTCTCTCCAGTGCGACTCATGAGTCCTTCTGGAGGATGTGAATTAAAATATCCCTTGCCAAGCCAAGAATATTTTTAATGGTTTGGCAGTCCATCTATGGCACGATTACACCTGTCCTGTCCCCCTATCCTATCCAGCAGCTCCAAGTGGGTTAGTCTACAATGCCCATCATCCCCAGCCAGCTGCTGTCTAGGGGGAATGGGAAGGGTCCCTTAGCGAAACAGAGGAAGAACCAGTTTATTCATATATGTGTGTGTGTGTGTGCGCGCGCACGCGCGTGTGTGTGATTCTTAATGCAAATCTAAGCGACCACCTATTTAATGCAAATCTCTGAGACCCCTTGTTCTGTCAAATGCTGGCTGGGGTTGATGGGAGTTGTAGTCCAACTCACCTGGAGCTGCTGGCTGGGGACACTGGGAAGGGTTCCGTAGTGATACAGAAAGAATCAGATTATTGATAATGTTAAAAAAAATAAATGTTTAATGCAAATAATATAAATATATAATAAAAATAAATATAATATTAAAATATAAAAATATACATATAAAAATAAATATAAATATAAAAAATGCTTCTTACTGCAAATCTCTGAGACTACCAATCCTCTTCTGTTGAATGCTCCAGTGCAGAAATGCGATGATATTATTTTTACCCCAAAGGCAAGGTTCGGCTTTCAAAGAGACGCATTCCACTTTTGGGTATTTCGTTTTTTAACTTTTCCAAAAAAAGATGGTAAAAGAAAAACCTGGTAAAACTAATGGAGCAGCTTCATTTAGGCGGAAAGCCAGAACGTTCTGAGCCAAGTAACTAATCAAGTTCCAGTTTGTTCCTTCCGGTCTCAGCCACCCCAAGAAAGGAAATGTGAAATGATGAAGCCAAGAGTGCCACTAGGCATGCACAGAGTGTCTTCCCATCACGGCTAAACAAGCACAACCAACACCATGGATTATAGGCAGTGAAATTTCCGAGAGCCAATATACCTTGACTTTGAGTTTCAGAACCACTTGTTTTTAGGAAATTACGTACCAGCCTATCATTCTCAAGGCAGTTACAAAATCTAGTCTGCCCAAATATTCCTGCTGTGGCCAAGGCTGGCCCTACCATTAGCCACAGTGAATTGACCAAATCAAGTGGCATAGTGGTTTGAGCGTTGGACTATGACCCTGGAGACCTGGGTTCGAATCCTGGTTTGGGCCTGGAAACCCACCGGGTGACCTTTGGGCAAGTCACACACTCTCAGCCTCAGAGGATGGCCATGGCAAACCCGATCTAAAGAATACCCCATGAGAGGTTCTCTCCTTAGGATCACCATAAGTCAGGAACAACTTGTAGGCACACAAAACACACAGGAACACATTTTTTACTTTGCATTGTATTTCTTACTAACAAGGACATGGAGAGCTAGGCTTCTGGGATTTCCGGCATCCTGTGCCAAAGTAACTTGGCTGACTTTGCAGGCTTTGCACTGTGACCGGAGGAGGACATTGGGGAAGAACACCATTTCCTACTGGGCCTTGGGGTGGCAAAATGTCTTGGGCTGGCCCTACGACTTCTCTCCTCCTGTTTCCACTTGCTCTTTTAAATTGGAAATGTATGTTTTATTCCACACGTGTGTATACCATTCCATTCATTCATTCATTCATTCAGGGACTGAAAAACCTCCTTTCAGACCAGACAGACCCGGTGACCAGTCTGTCTCCCAGATTCCACTTTGGTTTTCCAAAAAAGCCAGACGGCCCAGTTCTCGGCCTGGTTTTCAGCCACTCGGATCCCCCTCCAAAACCACAGCGGCTGGGGTCACCTCCTCATGTCCCTCCCTGGCGCACTCTTCCACAGGAGCTCTTTGTATTCCCCATTCATCCTCCATGGACCACTTCTGGACAAACACCGCATGGGAAACCTGGTAAACAAATAAGTGACAAGAGAAGCAGTCAGTCCAGGGACAAATCTGGAGACCCAAGTGCACCATAGGGGTGTTTATATTGATATGTATATCTCTGGCCAGCTAGCTGACTTAATATAGACAGATGTAGTACAGAAAAAGAGACAGACAGACAGACAGACAGACAGATGATAATTATCTCTCTGTGTGTCATTCATCTATCTATCTATCTATCTATCTATCTATCTATCAATCATCTGTATGCCATCTATCTAGCTATCTAGCTATTCTCTCTCTGCGTGTCATCTATATATCTATCTACCTGTCTATTATCTATAATTTCTGTGTATCTATCTATCTATCTATCTATCTCATCTCTGTCATCTATCTATTTATCTATCTATCTGACACACAGGAAGAGATTGATAGATAATCTCTGTGTGTCATCTATGTATCTACCTATCTATTTCTCATCTCTCTCCGGCATATCCCCCCCTGTCATCTATCTATCTATCTATCTATCTGACATACAGAAAGAGATTGGTAGATAATCATCTTTTTGTGTATCATCTGTCACCTATTATCTATAAACTGTGTGCTCTATCTATCATATATCTGTCCTATCTATCTATCTATCTATCTATCTATTTGCCATATCTCTCTCTCTCTCTCTCTCTCTATCTATCTCTATCATCTACCTGCTATATCTATCTATCTATCTATCTATCTATCTATCTATCTATCTATCTATCTATCTATCTATCTATCTATCTATCATCTGCCATATCTATCTGCTCTATCTATCTATCTATCTATCTATCTATCTATCTGCCATATCTCTCTCTCTCTCTCTCTCTCTCTCTATCTATTACAGCAGATGGATAGATAGGAGCCAGTGTGGAGTAGTGGTTTAAGTGTTGGCCTATGACTCTGGGGGGGGGGTAGTCACACTCTCTCAGCCTCAGAGGAGGGATGCCATAGGGGAAGCAAACCTTGCCCAGCAAACCTCACGAGGGTTCCAGGGCAGAGGTGCTCCCCTCGACTCCGTCCCTGGCTGCGCTTCTTGCAAGGGCTCTCGGGGCGCCTGCTGTCTCTCCCTGGGAGGAGGAGGAGGAGGAGGAGGGCTGGAGGGGATCAAAGCAGCCGGGCGCCTTGGCTCCTCTCCCGCCAATGGCAGAGGGGCGGCTCTGCAGCGGGGGCCTCCCTCCTCCTGGCTGCCTCGCTCTCTGGCCGCCCGAGGCTGAGTCACTCACTCGCTGCCAGGAGCCCAAAGGGAAGGGAGCAAGAAAAAGGAGCCTCTCCATCATCCCAGAGATGCTCGCCTCCTTCGCCGGACTCCTGGGGCTCCTGGCCTCCCTGCTCTTCTGCATCGCCTGCGCCGAACCCTTGCCAGGTAAAGGGGATCCCTTTGGGGTGTGGGAGAACTACAACTCCCAGGATCTCAAGGCTGCAGCCACACTGGAGAGATGACCCGGTTTGGCACCGCTTTAACTCGTTGCCTGATTCTTTGCTATGGAATTCTGGGAGTTGGAGTATGTTGTGGGGTCCAGAGCGGAGCGGAGCTCCGCTCTGGACCCCACAACAAATTCCAACTCCCAGAATTCCATAGCTATCTCTCCCGTTTTCTAAAGTAAAACTCTCTTTCCTCAAGCGCTGATTTGGGGGGG